>NC_132913.1:113818176-114122426 GCF_047675955.1 Chlorocebus sabaeus | reverse complement strand
AAAAACAAAAAAAGTGTATTTAAGTATATTTAAGGAATTGTCCCTGATTATATTGGTAAGACCAAGATACAAAGTAATAGTAAAAGAGCCAGAGGGTAAATGGAAAATGCAGTATATATACTGTTTAACAAGATGATTAATAAGAGGAGACCATCATTTTAGGGGGCCCCATTCTGGCCTCAAGAGTGTTTTAATCACTGTGAATAAGATTTCTGCTCATGGAGAGCTTGAAGTCTCTTTTGCCAACCCTACAAAGACTTTGAAGACCTTCAGACTAAACTCAGCTGTACATAGGGTTGGCGTAATTTTGGAAGGATAAGAGTTCTATATAAAAGAGGTAGAATGGTTACCTCAGGAAGCCTGAGATTTAAAATGTAAGCACTTTACATTTGGCCAAGAAATTTTCATTCAGGACAATAATACTGGACGCGAAAGTACCCAGGTCCCCAAAATGAAAGTCTCCAATCAACAGGAAAAAAAATCATGACTGACTTGGAGCTTTCCCTGGTACTATGACCGTCCTTGCTTGAGTCTTTCCTGCTTTCAAAGAACCATTAACCTAGCTAGCATTACCTCCTGTGCTACTAACCTGCTTTACACTCTTCCTAGGCTATGATACTTGTTCTTATAGAACCTTGAATTTTGCTAGCATTTTACCCATTGCTTGACTCACTCTCCTGCCTCTTCCTCTATCCATTCTAACTGGCCCAGAACAACTCTCCCATATTGAATCCTGCATATCTTTCTTCAGTCAAGTCTCAAAAATTGAACTCACCAGAAAAAAAAAATTAAATAAAAAAACACCTAGAATATGACATAGCCAAGTTCACTTTACAAAATGCAAAAGAACTATTTAACATAAATATGCAAAGTCTATTTTTATTAATGTAACTCATTAGATATTTTCCTTTGAGAAATAGTTCAATAGAGTGCTTACTGTTTCTTCCAATTAGTAATCATTAGTGTTCCATGGCATTTCCTTGAGAAAGAATATTAAAGGGCTAGAACAATGTCACCAGGGGCAGAACTTTTAAATTCAGAAGCTACGTCAAAACCAATCATTTTGGGATCAAACATTTAGTTAGTCTCATCACTGGGTACCACGATTCTTAATCTTTATGACAAGGGTTATTAATTTAGATGAGTTCCAAGAGAATCAGTTATTCTTTTGTTCTTTTGATATAGTGCAATGCAGATTTTCTGTGGTACTAAAAGCAAAATAGGCATGAAAAAAGACACCATTCGACTGAAATGTTATTTGAAAGTCAGCAATGATCTATCTCCTCAAATTCAATTCCAGAAGCCTTTTCTCAGCTTTTATTCGTACTAATATTTTATGTGCATGCCATTTTAGAGTTCACAGACTTGTAAATAAATTATTTGCTAATCGTTCTCTGTGTTCCTGTATAATGATACTCATCTTCCTATATTTGTCTGTTCTCTGAGTTCATCGAGGGCAGGAACCATTTCTTCCCCCCAGTACTTTATCAAAATTCCCAAGTCATAGCTGTGATTGACTGCTGCTGAATGAGTAAAGGATGAATTTTGTGCCTCTTACTGTTGGCCATTCCTCTCCCTCAGAAATGTTTTCCTCCTTTGGGGATACGGTTTTGCTGTGCCCTCTCTCAAATCTCATCTTGCATTGTAGCTCCTGTAATTCCCACATGTTGTGGGAGGGACCTGGTGGGAGGTAATTGGATCTGGGGGTGGGTCTTTCCCATGTTGTTCTTGTAATAGTGAACAGGTCTCATGAGATCTGATGGTTTTATAAAGAGGGGTTCCCTTGCACAAATTATCTCTTGACCACCACCATGTAAGATGCCCCTTACTCTTTGTTTTCTGCTGTGATTGTGAGGCCTCCCCAGCCATGTAGGACTGGGAGTCCATTAAACCTCCTCTTTATAAATCACCCAGTCTTGGGTATGTCTTTATTAGCAGCATGAGAGTGGACTAAAACATTTGGGTTCTGCATAACACACTCCCCTGTTCTCTGGCCTTTTTGTTGACCAAGCTTCCTTTGTTGTCCTCACTAGCTTTCCTCTCCTATGACTCTAAAGTTCTATGCTCATTCCTGCTTTCTTGCTATGCTCTGTTCTTTGTTTCATTCACTAGCAATTATCTGTATGTTAATTCTGGACCTGTAATCCACATTTTATTTCCAACCTTGACTGCTCACCTGATTTCCAGTTCTATACCTCTGAGGTGTTCTTCTGAGAACATGACATGTCAGGAACAATGCCCAAGATTTTATCATTGAATCCATGCCAAATTTCATGATGAGTAATTCTTGATTTCATTAATGCTGTTAATAGTACATGTCACCCAGTTTCAAAGCCATAAATTCAACTTTTATTTATTTTTTTCTTCCCAACTGCATCTAGCCAGCTGGAAATCCTCTCAGCCCTGCTAGTTTAGTGGTTTTCACGTTGGAGTGGAGGGTTTTGATCTTTCCATTTTATTTTATGTTATTTTATTTTATGTTATGTTATTTTATTTTATTTTAAGATGGAGCCTCACTCTGTTGCCCAGGCTGGAGTGCAGTGGTACAATCTCCACTCACTGCAACCTCTGCCTCCCTGGCTCAAACGATTCTCCTGCCTCAGCCTCCCAAATAGCTGGGATTACAGGTACCAACCACCATGCCTGGCTAATTTTTGTATTTTTAGTAAAGATGGGGTTTTACCATATTAGGCAGGATGGTCTCGAACTCCTGACCTCAATGACCCACTAGCCTTGGCCTCCCAAAGAGCTGTGATTACAGGCATAAGCCACCGCGACTGGCCTGATCCTTTCATTTTAAACCCACGATTTATGAAACTGAATGTAATTACCTGATGGAGTCTTCTTGTCCACTTCCCAGAAAAGCTAATGCACAGAGAACAGCAGATGTTGCAGCAAAGAAAGAGTTTAATAATCACAAGGCCAGTCAAGCAGAAAGATGGGACATGTTATGCAAATCTACCTCCCAGAGAATTTGGAAACTAGGGTTTTCAAGGATGGGTTTGGTGGGCAGGGGTCTAGGGAATGGAGGATGCTTACTGGTCAGGTCAGGGAAGAAATCACAGGGGGTTGATTCTGTCCTCTTGTGCTGAGTCAGTTTGAGGGTTACAGGACTGGTTGAGTCAGTTTCTAGGTATGGGTTACTGGTCTTGGTGGTGCCAGCTGGTCCATCAGAATGCAAGGTCTGAAAAATACCTCAAACACCAGTCCTAGGTTTTACAACAGCGATGTTACCTATAGGAGCAATCTGGCAGGTGACTAATCTTGTGACCTCCAGCTACATGACTCCTGAGTCATCATTCCAAACTTATGGCCAATTCATTAGGTTTTACAAAGGTGGCTTTGGTCCCCAAGCAGGGAAGGGGTTAATTTTGGAAAGGAACTCATATCATTTTTGTTTTACAGTTAAAGTATAAATGAAAATCCTCCCATAGTTAGTTTGGTCTACACACAGGAATGAGCAAAGGCAGTTCACTTGTGAGGCTAGAAGCAAGATGGAGTTGGCCAGGCTAGACTTCTCTCACTGTCATAGTTTAATTTGTGAAGGTGGCTTCATTTAGATCCCATTGTTCTTGTCTAATCTGTAAGGGATCAAGAACACTGGGACCAAGAACATTATGTTTGAGGGAAAAGGTACCTAGGGACACCTTTGAAATAAGATTTCTGAGCCCTTAAATAATTTTGTCAATTTATCAATGTTGAGATATCTGAAGAGTTTTTTCTCACAAATCTCTAATGAATTTCTTGAGAAACATGCAAACCATCAGTCTATTATTAGAAATCATAATGAACATTGCCAGTAGTATAATTAATGGAAAATAAAACTAGCTATAGCTAAAGGGCAAGTGGTAAACTTTGGTATTTCTAACAAATTGATGGAAAAAACAAATCTTGACACAATTTTTAGATTCTTAAAAATTTAACCTGGGTAAATTGGACTTGGTAGAATTACTGCCCACAAAAGAAAAATCACTGTAATGGTTAATTATTTATTTTAAAGGATTTTATAAATCAAATTGCCATGCTAATCTCCTCTGTATTGTTCCAATTTTAGTATACATGCGGCTCAAGGGAGCACTATAATGGCTAATTTAATGTGGCAAGTTGACTGGGTCATGAGATGGCCAGATATCTAGTTAAACATTATTTCTGCATCTGTCTATGTATGAGTTCATTTTCACACTGCTGGTAAAGACATACCTGAAACTGGGAACAAAAAGAGGTTTAATTGAACTAACAGTTCCACATGACTGGGGAGGCCTCAGAATCATGGTGGGAGGTGAAAGGCACTTCTTACATGGTGGCAGCAAGAGAAAATGAACAAGAAGCTAAGGTGGGAACTCCCAATAAATCCATGAGATCTCATGAGGTTTATTCACTATCATGAGAATAGCATGGGAAAGACCGGCCTCCATGATTCAATTATCTCCCCCGGGTCCCTCCCACAACACCTGGAAATTCTGGGAGATACAATTCAAGTTGAGATTTGGGTGGGGACAGCCAAACCATATCAGTCTGTGAAGGTATTTCCAGGAGAGATTAGCATTTGAACTATGGAAAGCAGATGGCCTATGTGGGTGCACATCATCCAACCCATTGAGGGCTTGTATAGAACAAAAAGGTGGAGGTCAGCTGAATTCTCTTTCTGTCTCTGTGTCTGACTGCTTGAGGTGAGACCTGGGTCTTCTCTTGCCTTTGGACTAGAACTTATACCAACCATGGGCACTTCTGGTTCTCAGGACTTTGGACTTGGACTGGAATTTATATCACCAGCTTTCCTGGGGTTTCCACCTTGCAGATGGCAGATTGTGGCCTTTCTCAACCTCCATGATAAAGTGAGCCAATTCTTTATAATGCATCTCAGTATCTCTCTCTTTATGTCTATCATCATTTAATCTCCTGTTGCTTCTATTTCTCTGAAGAACTTATTAATACATTCACATTAATAGAACCTAAAAGAGTAAAAATGTGTTATTTAAAATAAAACAGGCTGGGGGGTGGCTCACACCTGTAATCCTAGCACTCTGGGAGGTGGAGATGGGTGGATTTCTTGAGGCCAAGAACTTGAGATCAGCCTGGGCAACACAGGGCGAACCCATCTCTACAAAACAAACAAATACAATGATTAGCTGGGCATTGTGTTGTACACCTGTAGTTCGACTTATTTGGGAAGCAGAGTTTGAAGGATCACCTGAGCCCAGGGATGTCAAGGCTGCAGCAAACTGTGATTGTGCCACTGCACTCCAGCCTGGGCAACAGAGCAAGACCCTGTCTCAAAAACCAAAATGCAACAAACAAAAAACTCTCAAATACACTAAAGAAATTTGATTGATAAATCAGTTATTGGTTTGTAACTATGTCTATGGAAAAAGAATTTATCTTAAGATAATTTCAGTGAGATAAGAATAAAAACAAAAAAATTAGGGACAGTTTCTTCTGTATAGAAAATTGATCAAGGAATTAAGGTGACTTAAGGAGTTATGCCCTGGAGAACACTTTCCCCTTTCAAAATCCTCCAGTTGTTGTATGTTCTAATAATACACTCAGAATGTCCTCATGGTGAAAATGCTGATGTGAAAAAAAATACTGTATCAAAATGGCAGAAGAAAGCATTCCTCCATTTTCCCCTCTTCACCAGCGCTTGAATTAAAACTTCCTTTATTTCCGAAATGATCTTTGGTTGTTAGTTGTTTCCCTTAAATTTTGGCTTTTCAGTTCTGAAACTTCCCTGACAAGCTGCATTATGCTAACGTTTTCAAGGACAGTTCTCACTCCGTGTTGATGTTTAGGGATGTAGGTTTCACAAGTCTCTCTCTCATTACTTGGCACACTGTAGATGCTCAGAAATTGTTATATCCCACCATATTTCCAAATCCTTCCATGGCCAAACAATGTAACCTGGTTTTGAAGATAATCAATCTGTTTAATTGCTCTCTAAATTACCAGTTTCATTTCTCTTTCTCTCTCTCTTTGTGTCCTCTACCCTCTTAAGTATCTGCTCTATTTATTCCATTTTCCTATTACTCTGCTTTTCTTCAAGCAGTTCCTCAATCCAGAGGAACTGGATTATCAGTCTGAATCTTTTTAGTTTTGTTCTTCTGTGCCTAACTTTAGTGTCACCTCATCAGATAAACCTTGTCTTATCTTCTAAACAAATGTGAGGTGTATCTCCGTATAACCAACCTAACGTTCTTTTCACCATGGTGGGGTGATATGGTTTGGCTGTGTCCCCACCCAAATCTCACCTTGAATTGTAGTAATCACCATTTGTCAAGGGTGGGGTCAGGTGGAGACAAGCGAATCATGGCAGCAGTTTCCCCCATACTGTTCTTGTGGTAGTGAACAAGTCTCATGAGATCTGATGGTTTTATAAATGGGAGTTCCCCCGCACAAGTGCTCTTGCTTGCCACCATGTAAGATGTGACTTTGCTCCTCATTCACCTCCCTCCATGATTGTGAGGCCTCCCCAGCCATGTGGAACTGTGAGTCAATTAAACTTCTTTCCTTTATAAATTACCCAGTCTTGGGTATGTCTTTATTAGGAGCATGGGAACAGACTAATACAGGGGGCTTTGGACATTTTGTCTTTCCTTCATACTAGAACATCTAAATTCCATAAGGATAAAGGCTATTCTTGAATACATTTGCAATCTGAATAGTGCTGACACAGTTACTTACAAATGATAGGTGTTCATTAACTATGTACTGCTCAATGATGTGAAGATCAAAAAATGACAAGGTGTTTTTGTAGAGACTAAGCTGATAAAAAGTATTGTCCTTCTGTGGATAAACCTACATATTCAACTCAAGTCACAGTGGTGGAAGAGAGGGGAGAGGTTACTGGCAATGAGCTAGAGATTACTAAAATATAAAATATTCTTATAAATACCTCAAAACTACCTATTTTTCTTCTCTTATCTCTCCCCCTAAAATACTTAATAACTGTGCATTTGAAAAACAAATAATGCATTGTATTCTCACCTCTCTGTATGTGTGTTTTTTTTTTCCTTTCTTTTGGAGTCTTAAATTTAGATGTTTAGAGAGGGGGAATAGTGATAAGAGAAAGGTCCTTCCTGGGGGAAGGGGTTGACTT
Organism: Chlorocebus sabaeus; assembly: GCF_047675955.1. Lineage (NCBI taxonomy): Eukaryota > Metazoa > Chordata > Mammalia > Primates > Cercopithecidae > Chlorocebus > Chlorocebus sabaeus. The sequence continues at coordinate 114,115,333 of NC_132913.1, read as the reverse complement.
TGACCCTGCAGTATAATTGGTTGACACCTGATTAAAGATAGCAGTGTTTCCAACCACTACACAAGTGTCTGAAGTTCATCTGCTAAAAATATTCCTGACTTTTCTATTAGTCAGATGATTATTTTAAACTTTTAACTTTCATTGAAATGAAATTTCTCTGCTTGGTAGATTAATGTTCAATGCATTTACTTTCTTGCATATTTGTCCTGCTGTAATCATTGGTCTAAGTTAGTCTCTGCTTCATTCCTGTATCATGAGATTTTTCTATTTCTCAGCTTCTTATTGATGGTTTAGTATTGCGTCCTCACTGAAATCTCATCTCGAATTGTAATCTCCAGGTGTTGAGGGAGGAACCTGGTGGAAGGTGATTGGATGTTCTTGTGATAATGAGTCCTCACCAGATCTGATGGTTTTATAAGGTGCTCCCCCACTTTTGCTTTCTCTTTCTTTCCTACCACCATGTGAAGAAGGTCTTTGCTTCCCATTTGCCTTATGACATGATTGTAAGTTTTCTGAGGCCCCCCAGGCATGTGGAACCATGAGTCAATTAAACCTCTTTCCTTTATAAATTACCCAGTCTTGGGTATGTCTTTATAGCAGTGTGAAAATGGACTAATAAAAAGATTCGACTAGCATTATTATATTCAAGAAGAAAAGCAAGCATAATCACACTTTCAGAAAGCCTTGGGACCATTAGCTTGTTCCTGGTCCTTTACTAAGAACCTTGATTATGATATGCTTTCAGCTCAAAGTCACAATGTGCTTTAACAAATCCCGTTGTGAGCTAATCAATTACCAGTTACTTTCTTTTAATTGAGAACATAATTTTGCTAATGTCTATCAGTTTAAGAGTAGAGAGCAAGCATATCAAGATTATCTTACTGGCATAGCTAATTAGTAAAACAGTGTGAGATACTAAGAATGAAGTCACTTATATGTGTCTGAGCTTGTGCTGAGAAAGGGAGTGGGGTCAGCAGTGGAGGTAACAAAAATAGCTTTGTTATTTGGATTTCAGTTCGTCGGTCTCAGCCATACGAACCTTTCTGGTCCCTGTATAGATTTAAATGCAATTGCTGATTCTCTGACAAAGTAAGCATATTTCTAATCCTGTGAGAAAAATAATATATCAGAGCTTTCCAGAATTGAACACATTCTCAAAATTTCCAACCTGCTTCTAGAAGACACAATTTTCTTGAGTTTCAGACTCTTGAACATTTTCTCACCCAGTGTAGCCACACTAGTGAAAAAAACATTTTTTTTAAGTACAAACCATCCCACAGATTGAGGTATTAGAGACATTTTGATTATTTTCCCCCTGTTAATGTATGGAAATCAATTAGGTTTGCTCCTGCAATTTTCATTTAGAATAGAGCATTAAATTTAACAGATGATCTGTCTCTTTACTTTCACTGAGAAGTTTCTTGCTGCTAGTAGCCACTAGCTTCCAAGTATTTTGATATGAAGTATGGCATTTCAAAAATCAGATCCTCACATGATCTGCATCAGAATCACCTGGGATACTTGTTAAAGACGCATTTTGCTGGTTCCCACTGGATGTCTACTGAGCTGTCGCCAGGGAATATTAACCTTAGGGGCTGATGTTCACCAATAGTGGAGAAATAATAGATTAGTGTGTATGCTTTCAGGTAGCTGAGGTGGATTCACATGACAATGAAATATGGTTATACAAATAATCAGTTTCAATATGTAGGATTAGCCAAGCATTCTTGTTTATTTTAGGTCAAAATACTCTTAATTTTGATAGAGAGTGGAATGATTATTTGACTTGTTACTCTTGAAATGAATTCAGAGAATTCTATCAAGGATGGCAAAATAGCTGCTACAGATAAACACTTAATTTGCCAATTCAACCTTAAGGCTATCTTTCATTCTGAAGGGCATGACTAGGGAAAGATGGTCAAGATAGAAGGAAGTAAGTGCAACAGAAGGTACAGTTTTAAGGAAACAAGAAGTTCAATTGTCAGTGAACACATGTTGCTTCTAATTCAAAGGAAATCACAAGTGTTTATTTGCAAATCTCAGGATTACATTTGGAAAATACTATCCCTCGTCTGTTAAAATTATGCATAAAAACCTAAAAGAGACTATTAAGTAGATTTAAAGTCCTTTTTTGCTTGGTACTCTTTTTTTTCTTTTAAAATAAGACAGAGAAATCAGACAATTATAGAACAATATATTTTCAAGGAAGGGAAAATGCAAACAACTATACAATCACAACAAATTATAGATTTCATCCAACTAAAATTATCTGATACCTGTTCTGTGACCAGAACTATCTTAGATAAGAGGAAAGCAAAGATAAAATGCCAGCGACTCTATGAAGGAAACTTAAATACATATTACTAAGGGAAAGAAGACAATCTGGAAAGGCTGCATGCTGTATGATTTCAATTATATGATATTATGGAAAAGGCAAAATTATGAAGATAGGAAAAAGATCAATGTTGTCAGGGGTTGCGGGGGAGGAAGCAAAGCAAAGAGAATGTTCAGGGTAGTGAACCTACTCTGTGTGAACTGTAATGGTGGATACAAGTCATTATAGATTTGTCAAAACCTATAGAATACACAATACCAAGAGTAAACCCCAGTGTAATCTATGGACTTTGGGTGATGATGTATGATATGATTTGACTGTGTCCCCACTCAAATCTCATCTTGAATTGTAGCTCCCGTAATCACCAGTTGTCATGGGAGGGACCCACTGGGAGGTAATTGAATCATAGAGGTGGGTCTTTTTGGTGCTGTTCTGATGATAGTGAATAAGTCTCATGAGATCTGATGCTTTTATAAAGGGCAGTTCCCCTACACATACTCTCTTTTGTAAAGGGCAGTTCCCCTGCACATGCTTTCTTGCCTGCCAGCATGTAAGATATGCCTTTGTTCCCCCTTCAGCTTCTGCCATGATTGTGAGGCCTCCCCAGCCATGTGGAACTGTGAGTCCATTAAACCTCTTTTTCTTTATAAAATTACCTAGTCTCAGGTATGTCTTTATTAGCAGCGTGAGAACAGACTAGTACCATGTGTAAATGTTAGTTCATCAGTTTAAACAAATGCACTACTCTGGAGTAGGATGCTGGTAGTGGGTTGGCTGTGCATGTGCTGGGGTAGGGGAGGATATGAGAAATCTCTGTACTTTCTGCTCAGTTTTGCTGTGAAATGAAAACAGCTCTAGAAAATAAAGACTATTTAAAAAAAAGACTTGGGATTGATGGATGATACACTCAGCAGAGTCAGGGCCATCAAGGCAACAGTGGAAGTAAATACTGAGAAGTGGAACAGAATGGAGGAGGGAGCAATTAGCTATGGAGAGTGGGAGGAACCAGGGGAGGCCTTTGAGAAGTGGGGCCTCTGAACTGAATTCTGAGAATCGAGACAAACCTGTCAGAGACATTCCAGCAATATGTGTGTTTTGGGGAACTGTAAATTACCTGGTATTGCTGGAGCAAAATGAGAAGCAGTAAGGGAAGAGCAATAGGAAGAAAGACTAAACTAATAGACAGGGTGAGGTCAGGAAAGGTTGACACATGCACATTCACGTGAACATGCATACACACACACACACATAAGCATATTTTAAAGGACTAAGGCATTTAAACCTGTTGGGGAACCACCGAATAGCTTTTAGCTGTGAAGTGATGTGACCTGATTTGCATTTTATAAAGAGCCCTGAGGTCATCATGGGGAAGTGCAAGGGAAAAAAGACCAGATGGAAACATCTAGTTACCCGGATGCAGTTAGAATCCTATGGCAATAACTCCCAATGCAATCCCTCCCGCCTCCCCCCGATGTAAATGACGAGTTGATGGGTGCTGACGAGTTGATGGGTGCAGCACGCCAACATGGCACAAGTATACATATGTAACAAACCTGCACGTTATCCACATGTACCCTAGAACTTAAAGTATAATAAAAAAAAAAAAAAGAAGAATCCTATGGCAATAAAGGAAAGAGCAGATTCTCATTCAAGAGAGATACTTAAGGAGTTGAATTAGCTGAACTTGATGAGTGCTTCACCATGGGAGGTAAAGGAAAGAGGAGTCAGAAAACTGTCCTCAAGTTTTGGGCTTAAGAAAGTGGAGGGATATTGGTTAAATTCAATCAAGACAGGAAATGTGGAAGGAAGACCAGTTTTAGAGGGTGGCTATTTTCTCAAGATTAGGAGTCTATGTTTGACACATTGAGTGTAATGTGTCTATGGAACGTCAACTCATTCAACTCAGCAAGTTTGTATTGAGTCCCTTTCAGACATTCATCCCAAGCTTGATACTGGGGACTCAGCAATGAACATGACAGGGTTAGTCTCTGTCCTTGTGAAGGTACTAATAGTGATAAAGGAAGGCTTCAGACAATAATTGCAGGTGTTGTGTCTGTTATGAAAGGGGAAGTATAACTTAGATATACAGGAGAGGTCTAGGGTGGAGATTCACTTTACAATCCATTAGCACGTATCGGTTAGAGTTGCCATCACAAAGATGAATGAGATGGCTGACAGAGAAGATGACAAGGGAGAAGAGGAGAGAAATGTAGGGCATCTCACTGTTAGACTGAAGAAATGATGAGAGAATCATAGGGAGAGAATCAGGAGAGAGAGGTGCTTGGAATCAAGGAGAAATTTCAGGAAGACTGAAGTGGACAAGAGATGTCATGAGAAGTCAACATAATATACAGCATCAGAGATGTCTTTTGGGTCTTGCAGTATAGGAGGCTTTTGTGATGTCTCTGTGAGCTGCTTGAGTGTATTGGCAGGGCCAGAAACCTCCTCAGAATGTGTTGAAGATGAAGAAGTTATAAGAGATGAAATCTGAAGGTGACATGTCCTAGATCCTTGATTCTGATGGGAATGAGAGAGGGAAGTCAGTAGGGAGGGACATGAGATAAAAGGCAGGTGCTTGAAAATGAGAGAGATTTGAAGATATTTAGTGACTAAAGAAAGGAGGAGTCAAAAATTTAGTAAAGAAGAGCTAAATTATGGGTCAAGATACCAGACAATGGCAGGAGGGCACAGGGTTTATTCATTCATCTCAAATTAGCTTTAAACAAGTGGAAGTAGAGTTTTCCTTCAAAACTAAATGCAAAAAGGTAAGAACGTGCCTGGATGTAAGTAGGGGAGGAAGGATAGGGTGGAAGGAACCTAGGGGAAAACAGAGTAATAAAATAGAAATTTAAAGATGAACAACTGTTTTGATGTCATTAAAAGTGTCAGCCCTGATCACTTTAATATTCATCTTCTATAATACATTATCTCATATGCGAACTTTGAGCCTATCAGATAAAAAATAAAAGAAAAAAAAAACAAAAAGGGTGGCTTCAATGTGAAATGAATGTCAAACATCAAAACTTAATTTGATTTTGAGAGGTCCTCCCTAGGGTTTTATATTTAAATGAGGCAAAGGCCTCTGAACTCTATAGATCACAACAGAAACACGAGTCCAGGAAATTCCCAGGTCATATCATTCTTGGACAGAATTGTAACAAACAGAAGCTTTGGTGAGGAGTTCTATAAATATTTATCGGCTGTGACTTTTACCCACTGGAGGTTAAAGATCTCTGAGTTTTGGGTGAGAATGCATAGCAGTCTGATTTGACTTGAATTAGCAGCAAAAATAACTCTCCGGATTTAAAACTGCTTATTACAACCAAATAATGATATATTTTGCAAAACATTACAAGATAATAGGAGGTATTCTAGTCATTGACAAAACACTCAGTGTAAGTACTGTATTAACTTTTATCATTCTTATCACATTTAATGGATTATATTTTGCTTTCAGATTGTCTTTCCATCAGAATAAAACCAAATGAGAGATATTCTTAAAATATATAAGATGTTAACTGGGTCAATTTTAATGTCAGAAATTTGCTAACTTTCTTTTTACTTTTCAACTGTCTGAACATTAGGTTTGAGCTGGTTTAAACTTGTCATACAGCATTCCATTTTATTCAGTTTCATGATGTGTTCTTATTAAAATATATTATCATTTTTATCCTACAAGGTTAAAAAATTTTCGGCTTCAAAAGTCATTAACTTCTTGATTTTATTACAAAAGTAGATCATTTATTAATAGACATGAGTCAATATATTCAATAGGTCATTTAAGAGAAATATGAAGGATAGAAAGGAACATGAATTTCACTATAAATTTCTTTAGAAATATCATATTGATTTGTGATTAGTTTGATCACTTGTAAAGTGTTCCATAGTACTTAAAAGGATAGTAGTGCAAACTAAATGTGATTTTTCTTTTGATAATTTTGTAGAGTTTATCAAGATGTTTTGGTGTGAAGACTGAGAGACAGAGGTTTCCCCAAATGTGACAGTTCAGAAACCTTTCAGAAACCTATCTAATATTACAAAAAGCACACCATGAATCTGGAAGGAGTCTTTACAACCTGTCAGTAATAACAAATAAGCTGGACACGGTGGCTCATGCCTATAATTCCAACACTTTGGGAGGCCGACGCGGGTCGATCACTTGAGGTCAGGAGTTCGAGACCAGCCTGGCCAACATGGCAAAACCCCATCTCTACTGAAACAAAAACAAAAACAAAAACAAAAATTAGCCTGGCATGGTGGCCCACGCCTGTAATCCCAGCTACTTGGGAGGCTGAGGCAGGAGAATCATTTGAACCCTCGAGGTGGAGGTTGCAGTGAGTCGAGACGGTGCCACTGCAATTCATCCTGGGCCACAGAGAGAGACTACATCTCAACAACAACAACAACAAACTCCCCCCAAAACTCCAAAAACAAACTGAGCCATGCCAGAGGAAAGACTGCCTTTTTTTCTCTTCTCTCCATGAAAAATAGTATCATTTGCATGTGAAGAGCCATGGAAGAGTATGCAACCAAGATGTAGGAAAAAAGTCTAATATAGGCATATGAGGTGTTTGATTAATAAAAATGTAATGCTTTTCCTCAGATTTTGTGATTTTTTTTTTTTTTTTTTTTTTTTACATTTAAAGAACTCTGTGTTCCCCTGTGATTTATTTTCTCATTATAAAAAACATTCACTTTTAGACTTAATTGTATTTTTGCAATTTTGCATTCTTTTTTTAAAAAGGCTCCACAAAATGTAGATTTACCCTGTGGTAAATGTTGTAATATTCATTGGAACTAGGTTTTTCCAAACATTTTCAAAAATGCTTCAGTATTTGATGTTTTCTGGGGAAGCATCATTTACCTCTGTCCTGGGGTTCCAAGTATTTTCCTTGCAAGTATATTTTTATTGGAATAAAATCTTATATTTTACAATGTTTACATCTTTCTCAATGATGAAGTTGTCCTTTTCTGATAGTCTATTATATTTTTTCTTTTTTAGAACTAGTAGTTCACATCCCACAAAAGAACAAAACCAATATGTTCATGTTCATAGTAGAATCATAAAATGATATCTAAACAATGATCTTCATGATTTGAAGGTTCTACATAAAAGTATAAATAGCTGCTAATGTATTGCTGGGAATGTTTGACCTTCTTTTACACATGCTTTTTACAACTTAAAGCATTTCTAAACATCAGTGCCTATGAAATCCTAAATATAATAGAGTATTTGAGAACTTCTCATTGAAGGGGTACTGATTATTGATGCATGTTTCATTAGCAATAGATTTACTGCCCTGCAATAATATTAATGTTTAGAATCCCTTTGTACTAGTTTGTTTATATTTCAACAAGACTTCAAAAGTAGTTATCTTTAAAGAAAATGTGGTACATATACACCATGGAATACTATGCAGGCCATAAAAAATAATGAGATCATGTCCTTTGCAGGGACATGGATGAATCTGGAAACCATCATTCTCAGCACACTGACACAGGAACAGAAATCCAAATACCTCATGTTCTCACTTGTAAGTGGGAGTTGAGCAATGAGAACACATGGACACAGGAGGGGAACAACACACATCAGGGCCTGTAGAGGTGGGTCGGGGGAAGGGAAAGCATTAGGACAAATACCTAATGCATGCAGGGGTTATAACCTAGGTGACAGGTTGATAGGTACAGCAAACCGCCATGGCACATGTGTACCTATGTAACACACCTGCATGTTCTGCATATGTATCCTGGAACTTAAAGTAAAAAAATTTAAAACATAAGTAGTTATCTTTATATTTATTTCCTAGAGACCAATATCAGAGGAAGTGGATATGTATTTGTATATATCTTGATAGTGTATGTTTAGCAATCACCTATGAATTGATTATTACAGAGTGATTTGTTTTCCTTTTCCTACTATATTGTCATAGCTGCCTCAATATTCTTGAACATAGTATAAGGTGTCTGAGCAGGTTCATCAAGGTTCTTCTAAGTCTGAGAAGGTGTCAAGCAGCTTTGCCTCTGTGTATATAACCATTTTTCAAAAGTAAACTTAGTAGAAAACACGAAATATATTGTAATGTCATGTTTTGAATTGTTGATGGGATAGGGCAGTGACCCAGAAAATAGCTGTTTGCTCTAGTTCTGTAGTATCCAGTGACTTATGGATATTGTCTTCAGTGGCTTTCACAAGGTCAAGGTTGTAGGAGGATCCACAAGTCCAGAGCCATGGCCACTGCTTGCACCCCTGTTCCTAGCCCACCATCTTACTGATATGTGCTGATAGTCACAAGACTGGGCACAAGGGGCAAATAGCCTCTTGTTTCTACAAGTACAAATGTATCCCTGCTAATGACAGGTTCATTCGTGATCTACCTACTTGGGCCTGGAAAATGGCAAATCTGCAGCATCAGCTCCATACATGGAGGAGAGTGTGTTATTGTAGACACCAATTAGTGGGAAAAGGAAGAATTGCTAGTTTTGGAAGCAGTTTGTTATTTTGAAAATTAAACTTGGTAAACAGGTTACACAAAAAGCAGTCCTGAAATACTACATCACTGTCATGCCCTGGCATGTTTGGAAATATTTCTGCTTTTGTGAAATTGTACATCATGCTAGGTTTACTATACTTATATCTCTGTATTCCGCATGACAATTGGCTAAAAGTTAAAAGACTCTGTGTAGTAAAGCCAAAATTCCATATATATATATATATATATATATATATATATATATATATATATATATATGTATGCCAAATAAAGCATATTTACTTTGAGTTGTATTTTATCATGTGTGACAGCAATGGATTCCAGCTAGACACAGAGTATATTTTTCCCTAGTCCTGATGTTCTTTAATCTTAACACAGCAACAGATTGCAGGATTTATCTTCCCCAGTAGAATCTACTGCAAGTTAGAACCACTTTGTTTTCTTGAATTCCACTTACAGCAGTACTTTGTCTTGGGAAACGAAGCTGGAATTGAGTGGGCTTGTGCGGGGTGGGGGAGAGCACATCTTGGTGAACTGTATAGTCCTTGGCAAAAGCGGTTTCCACCCAGGGCTGATACAAATCAAGATGGGAGTATGATCCTTCATATCTAATTGATAAAAGATTTCTCAGTGCACCCTATGAATCATTGGCTCCCATAAATGAAAACAGGGGCTCATGTGGCATTGCAAGGCAGTGAAGTCTCCGGGCTAGCATGAGTAATTACGGAGCAGTTTCATCCGTAGGGCAAAGGAGCTCACAAACAATTTAGGAGAAAAAAAATGGTTTGTTACATATCGCCTTTGTCCTTGTAAAAATCTATTATTTCATAGTGCGTTTTACTACATTGCTAATACGATTACATCACGTAGCTGCATTTTGGGGGTGTGTTTAAAGACCAGTGCTTTTAGCAGCATAAAGTCAACCAGAGCCCATGTAACTCAAACTTTGATTTTAGTTCTCCTAGACGCTTGTGTACGTATGCCAAATTTGATGTCATTTTGAAAACTTGCATTTTAACGAGTATTTATTTATTTAAATCGATTATTGGAATCTCAGGTTTTTGACGGCGTTGATAGTTTTTAGTTTTCAAGCAGATGACAAAGTATTCCGTGAGAAGCCTTCCACCCCTACCCCTACAACATACAAAAGAACCCCTGTGAATTTGAATTTTATTCACCAATTCATAGTAGAGATATTATCTATGACAATAAATGTGTTGATTTTTATTATATGTTTAGTGAACACACTTAGCCATAGAAAACTGAAATACTAGCCATGATGGGATGTTCTTTATCATTTCAAATAACATTTTAGTCATGAGTAGAATGATCAAGTTGGCCATTTGTGACTATGGGTTTAGCTCACTAGATATTGGCAACAGAGAGAGGTAAAAGTGTTTCACACCGAAGCATGTAAATGACAGGTGTCTTACTTATTTTCACAAAAACAAGCACAACTTTGACAGGGAAGGATTTCTCAATTTAAATTTCAGTTTCCATTTCATTTCCCCCTGTAAAGGATAAGGTATTTATTTTGGCTACCTATGCTTAGGTAGTTTTGAAGCTATGAAAATGAATGCTTGGATAGGAAAACACCATCTTTTTAAAAAAGAAATTCAGTCCTCAACATCTACATTGAATTATAGGTGGATCTTGCTTAACTTACACTAAAATGTGGAAGCACCTGTATTATTTGAGATAATTTAATATAGTATAATTAATATAGCATATCAATATAGTAGTCATTTGCATATGTGTAATTTTCATTACAAGGTTTCATCTGTTCTGTTAAGGGTATAAATGTGGAATGAAACACATTTCTATACAGCGAGGTGAAGGCCATGTGTTTTGCATAAGTGGATAGTCACCAAATAAAACCGTCTTTGGAAGCGTGCTGTTAACATGACGTTTACCACCTCTTCACTTGTAGCTTGAACCTGCTCCTGCCACCATGCTGAGTGGAAAAAAGAAGGCAATGAGAAAGGAGAAAAAGCAGAAGTTGTTCTCACCCCTTGTAGAATACCTGCAGTAGCTCTCTTTTTCCTTCTTGCATTTTGGCATTGAACCCCTTGAGATAACAACAAATGGCCTTAGTCATTATGTTTTGCTCTATTTTGCCTTTGGAAAAACATTGCCATTTTCTGGTGGAAAACACAGTTTGTAACCATCTGGAATAGAAATCAATATGAGTGTTTAGGAATAAAAGCCAAAAAACCTAGGGCTAGGGCAGGATAGATGACACCTCCAAAGTGGATGAAATTGATACTGATCTGTGTGGTCCCCTCTCCCTGCATTTCATGATAAGAGCTAAAATTAAGTATACATAAAGGGTCATATACCTATAGACCAACTTGAAGTCTACTGATTCGTTGTAATCCTTTGTTGCTTCAGTGCCTTTATATCCACTATGGAACAGAAGTATTTGAATATTCAATCAATTTTGTCTGAATAATTCATCCTAAGGACATTTTATTACTAAATAGACCATATTAGGATAAACTCTCACATAAAATGTGATCTTGTGACAGAGGGAAAATGAAAGTGGCACCGTTAGGCTCCCACAAAAGTCATGGTCAGTAGCTTCTTTTTTACACGTGTAATGAAGTGATATTTGGGAGCTGAACATGATAGCCTTAATCTAGGGTGATATGTTGGCTTTGCCTGCTGCTGCATAGGGAAGAAAACCAAAGCAAGATGGGTGTGGAGCAAGGTTGGAGAAGATGGCCGTGACAGCAGATATGATTCATCCCTTGAGTTAATCCCAAGAGTCCAACTCAATTCAAAATGTCAAGTAGCCTCGTCAATGGGTACTGGTGCCTGTTTGAGCCAACAACTAGGAAGGCGAAGGTGAAGATCAAAGTGAATGAAAGGACACCAGAAACTAAAAGTCTACTTCTGGAGAAAGAAAATTTGGAAGGAGTTTATTGAAAAAAGATGACCCTTTTCTACCATTCAACTGACTGGGAGTCAAGAGTGGACTTCTGAAGTCAGGGAAAGCTGTAGCGAGCAGTAGGTGCTATCTGTAGTTTAGACAGATAGGGAGGCACCATGTTCTAATTGTGCTTTCTTAAATTCTGTGTTTGTCTGTTTAGCATCCATTCATCACAGGGTCAATTCAATTAACTCTATCTTATTATCTTCCTGTATTCTTGATGCTCTGGTATTTGTGGCCCTGCCAACTGGCCAGGACTAGCCAAATTTTGAGAGAGAGCAGAAGTCTCCCCTGAGTGCCTGCCTCTCAGATGCAAACCAACAAATCCAGAGTTGACACCCCCAACCGTCTTTTTACATCAAACTCTCACATACTGTGGTGGTTAATACTGAGTGTCAACTTGATAGGATTGAAGGATGCAAAGTATTTATCCTGGATGTGTCTGTGAGGGTGTTGCCAAAGGAGATTAACATTAGGATTAACATTAGAGTCAGTGGGCTGGGAAAAGCCGATCCACCCTTAATCTGGGTGGGCACCATTTAATCAGCTGCCAACACAGCTAGGATATAAGCAGGCAGAAAAACATGAAAACATCAGACTGGCTCAGCCTCTCAGCCTACGTCTTTCTCTCGTGCTGAATGCTTCCTGCCCTTGAACATTGGACTCCAAGTTCTTTAGCTTTGAGACTCGGGCTGGCTTCTTTGCTCCTCAGCTTGCAGATGGCCGATTGTGGAACCTTGTGATTGTGTGAATTAATACCCCTTAATAAACTCCCATATATATCCTATTAGTTCTGTCCCTCTAGAGAACCCTAATACATACACCAAGCCAATATTACCCTGGTCTATCAACTCAGGTCCAGGGATCACACAAGCAGGGACAGTTCTTATACCCCAGAGGCCACCAGGATGATTCGAACGACCCATTCCTAAACTGCTTGCCCTGTCCTGTCCTGTTCCTGTGGAAACTCCCAAAAGGGCTCTGGTCTGGGCTTTCCCCTTGCTCCTTCTGCATCCTGACCCAAACTAGTGCTTCCCCATGTGGTCCTGCAGGGTGCAGCTGCCCTTTCTTCTTGGGAAATACAATAAAATTCTTCTTTCAATCAATGGCATTAGCTTCTCCATGGTGTCACTCCGTCAACGACATCAATTAAAATCCTGTGGGTACATTTTGAGACATATAGCCTTACTTATGTAGTGAGTGGGCAGGGAACAAGAATACTTCTCTTAGGCTCTATTTTCCAGTGGTTGGAGGGCTCCTAAGGATCTCTCTTGGCTCAGCACAGAATGGGCCAAGCTTAGATGTCATCACCATGGGAAGTTGCGGCTGTTTAGAGCAGGCAGAGACAAAGAAATGGCTAAATGGTATCAATATCCAGCAGCAGTCCCTGTTCAGCAAATATAGACAAGGAAACCGAATTTATACAAGGAGACCTGTTTTAAGAATGCCTTGCCCTTTTTCAAAGTCCAAGTCTACTGTTCATTAGTTCATCTTTAGTCTCAATTCCATGACTCAGTCTATAAACATGTACTTGCCAAGCAAAGCGCTCCGGAGGCTGAAAGCAAAGGCAAAGCATACTTTTTACATTTGAAGGCCACACAGTCTAACTAGTAGCAAAACCATTTGTGTTAGTCTGGGTCTCCTAGAAGTAGAGGCCAAGATGGGATGAGATGTGCAAGAAATGTATTGTACATTTCCACACGTCTTGCGAGTAGAGGCACTGGCTGCTTTTGCGTTGGGCTGTCTGTTCATGCACGCTTACATAGTGAATACCCTTGGGGAATGAAGATCATATCTCCTTCCAAAGCAGCATAGGAAAGGTTTTTTACTATCCAGGATAATAAAAATAATACCTTTCTTCAAGGTAAAGATCAAGCAGGTTTGATGCTTATTAAAAAAGATTCAGGTTCCCAAGCTTGGGGAGCCTCTCCCATAAAAAGAAAAACAACCCTCGCTCCCCTACTGCATGTAGGGGCGTCACCTGGCCCTTTTGGGGCTTAGACAAGTATAGCAAATGCTGATACTCTGGCTGCTGGTATTGTGAGCAAAAATATTTTTCTTTGATGCAAGAGATCCTTGTTTTACCAATATCCATGATGTGGATAACTTGCAGGCCGACTTGCAAGCAGATTAAAAGTGTTGAACTCACCGGAATTTATTTTAAGTTTTTAAAATTAATTAATTTTTTTTTTTAGAGATGGGGTCTTGCTCTGTTGCCCAGGTTGGAGTGCAGAGGCATAATCATAGCTCACTGCAACCTTAGACTCCTGGGCTCAAGCAATCCTCCCGCCTCAGCTTCCCAACTATCTGGGACTACAAGCACGTGCCACCATGCCAGAATTATTGATAAAATACTTGTGAAAATAGGGAGGACATTGGCATAGCCTGGGACAGCTGTGAGACCACCATATAGGTCTGTCTCTTATGAAAGAGAGAGAAAAGAAAGGAAGGAATGTTGAGTGGAAGAATTTTGGACAATGTGTAGTTATAAGAAAATATTTGGCAAGGCTGACAGTGAGCCCTCCAACCAATGTCAGTTCAGAGCTGTTCCACCTCTAGTAAGAGTGGCTTACCAAGTAGCCCTGTGTCATTCAGTCACTGGCTGGGAGCAGCTTGTGAGAAGCATGGCTTTGGATCAAAAGTGGTGGTAGATTCTGGACATTGCAGCTGGAGACATCAATCAAGTACTTTCCTTATTGTGATAGATTGAGTCACATTTTCATGGCTGCCATGTCAATTAAAAGTCCTGTGATTCCAAAGCTCCATTGTTTAAAATGACATTGACCTCACCATAATTTCAAGAGTTCAGGAATTTGAGTACTGGGAATGCTTAAGGGATAGGTTGAAGAGTATGTTGGACAGAAGTCTTGATTATAAAAATTTGAAACCCAACTCACAGCACCCCAAGGAAAAGAAAATGTGTTTGTGGTCTCACGTATGTAACTGAAGAATCAAAGGTGGTTGTGATATCTTTTAGGGATAAATGAGCTGGGAGGTCAGATGATGTTTTTCATTCCATCTTCAGCTCTGTTTTCCACTTTGTTGGCTTTTCCTCAGATATATTTCACATGCTGTTTCCTAGACATGTTTCCCTTATAGTTATTAACACCAGAGAAGAGAGAAACCCTCCTCTCTGATAGTGCCAGCAAAAGCCCTTGGGCAGACACTCTTTGGCTCAGTCTGGATCAAATTCCTTGCCAAAACCAACTGCTTGACTTGAGAATACGATTCTCTGATTGGTTGAATTTAGCCATGTGTTTAGCCTTATGCCAGGAGAGGTGAGCAGAATCAATTCATAAATACCCAGCCAAGTGGAGGAGCAACACTTGTTAAAAAAACAAATAAAATGATGCTGGGTAAACAAAGGTGTTTACCAAAGAGGAGATTTTTCTTCTCAAAGCTTCAGTGATGGTGGTGATTTTTGAGATGGGTTGATTATGGGTGAAAAAGCTAAGAAGTTTGATGGCTGGCTGAGAATACAGTGCTTTAAAAAGATGTTGACTGAGAAAGCAGATGAAATCAGTGGTAGAGTGTTGAATTTGGGGCCCTTTCAGGCAGGTTAAAGCCTGTAGATTGCATATCCCCTACATTGCTGTTACTCTTTGTAATACAACTTAGAACATCAAAATCAGGAATAGACATTATATGGAACATGAAAACCTAAGTAGATAACAGAATTCTAGAAATTCAGAGAGAGAAGAAATACCGTGGGCTTCTCCCTCAGTATATTGCTCTTTGGGGCAGAAATGTTGTAAAATTTGTTTTCCAGAATATTTGAGTTCATAATTAGTAAGTTTGGCTCTGCAGAGTTTATCTTCAAATACATGAGATTTTATAGTAGTTTTTGGATCCCAGGTAGGCTTGTTCTGTGTTTACCCCCTTTAAAGTTCAAGGTGTCGACTGACTAATCTGACGAATAAAACTCTTGGGTGTTATGTTCATAATGTTCTGGAAAAGAAACTTCTTGGGTGTGTATTTTACCTAGTGTCTTCCCGGAACAAGTCTCAATGTTTCTTTTATAACTAATTTGCAGAGTCAGTCGTGGTACTGAGTAAGACTAGCAGTTGGAATATCTGTGTCCTGGATCATGACTCACTGTTGTGTGTCCTTAGGCAAACCTTTATCTTTTTAAGTAAATGGGGTTAACAATACATTTCTTAAAGAATCAGTAAGCCAATCAATTGAGAAAATGCATGGGACGCTGTACCCAGCTAGACAACGTGAGCATTGTCATCACATTGTTCTCAGGGATGGGAAATTCAGGCCAAAGGTGGGGATATAATGGAATCATCAATTTTCTTTCTTTCAAATTATTACACACAGAATGGAATCTTTTCTGCCTACACCCTGGATGACTTCTGCCCTTTAGCATGCTCCAAATAAGAACTGGGCTTTTATAATTCAGAATTCAGGCAAACCTCCTCATCCCATGGTGGTTCTATGAAGAGACCCTCTTATACTCACTTCTCTTTGTTTCTGTAATTGTCAGTTTATTTCTTTTGAGAAAGAAATATCTCCCCATCAACTCATTAGTGATTTAATATGAAGTAAGCTGATTATAGGCAATCTGACCAGCTAATGTTCACACTGCAGAGAAATCAAGCTAGTAATGCCTTTCAAGAATACAGTTGACCGTTGAACAACATGGTAGTTAGGGGTGCCAACCACTCTGTGCAGTTGAAAATCCACATGTAACATACTTTTGACATCCCCAAAACTTAACTAGGAATAGTCTGCTGTTGACCAGAAGCCTTCCCAATAACATAAACAGTTGATGAATAGATATTTTCTATGTTATATGTATTATATACTGTATTCTTACAATAAAGTAAGCTGGAGAAAAGACATGTTATTAAAATCGTAAGAGATAATACATTTACTGTTCATTAAGTGGACGTTATCATCATAAAGGTCTTCATCCTTGTAGTCTTCACATTGAGTAGACCATGGAGGAGAAGCAGGCGGGGGTTGGTCTTGCTGTCTCAGCGTGTATAAGTGGAATTGAGACGCTTTAACCCATGGTGTTCAAGGGCCAGCTATTTTTCTCCTGGACCTATCATTTCAGCTGACCTTGTTAGATTTTACATGTACAGTACTCCTGGGAGCCTGCATGCACTGTGGTCTTTCCAGAAAAAAAAAAAAAAAAAAAAAGAAAGAAATCATGAAGCCATATATTTAGAAAGAAAGGAAACCAAATTGTTGATATCTTGCCACTTGGTTCTGAATCTGTTACTTGATTGGAATATCCCAAGATTCAGTCTGAATAAGAATGTGAGATACCATTACCAAGGGGTTCAGGGATTAGTTGGAGAAGGTAACTAAATCGTAAACAAAGAAGATTCACACTGGGTACCCAGTGAAATGAAGGAATTTGAAACCCATCCGAATCCTTTCCTTTTAGTCTGTCTCCAGGAGGCTAAAACATCTGGTGAATCACGTCAAAGATTCAATCAATCATTCCTGTGTTTGGATTTTATGATGCCAGACATCTGGATCAACTGAGTTTCTCCTTTCTTTAATTAAATCAACTGGATGTTTTGGCTTCCTGCAAAGTCAGCTTCAGTCTAAATAATACACATCATAGTCCTATGTCCTATTTGTACTCTGACTGAATTTTGATACATTTTGTTTTGGTTTTAATTTCTTTTAACATAACCCCTAGATTTAAACAGTTTTGCATATTGTATAATACTTTGGGCATTAATATGAAAGTCTTAATAAATAAATCAGAAAAACAAAATCGACTGTTTTACTTTTTTTCTGGAAGGCACCCTGGATGTTGGCACTGATAAATGGAAGTTGAGAGGGCTAAAGAACAATGTTAAATAATTACACAGATAGGGCTCAGCAGAGATCAAAATATCCTCTCTGATGTAAAGACAGCTGGCACCGACAGTAATTTTAACTGTGTGTAACAAGAACACACAATTCATATAATTTATGCATTCCTAGGTTTTTGAGTGCATAGGAATTTGGTCTGGTTTTATGTTATTTTCAAATATCCTTTGCTTTCTTATCTGGAAAGGCTTCTGGGCAACTTAATGACTGGAGGAGATTTAAAAAGAGATGAAAAGAAACCATGAACACATACTGGTTTAATGAAATATCATATTTTCTAGGAGAGAAATCAAACCTCAAAATAGACAAAACAATGTTTATCGCTCTAAATATATGACATGAAACAACTGAAGAATTTTGGAATAACATCTTATACCTTACTCCTTTAGGATGTTTTTGTGAGGCCTGCCTAATATACAAGTCAAAAATGGATGCTGCTTTCTCATTTAGGGTGATTCTGTTCTTCGGTTTTAAAGAAATGAAAGACTCATAGAGAATAAAGTAATGTCTTTGTACAATTGTAGTTCATTCATTGGTCTTTTGAAAGAACGATTAATTAGGATGCCATGATTCTTATTATAACCATTTGGGCCAAACTGGCTAAATATTTTATATTTATATTGTGAGATCTATACCCAAATACAGATATCTAAAAGTTTTTACTGAAAGTAGGCTCCATTCCTGCGAAAAGCCCCCTAATGTCAGATCTTCTTTTGCTAAGGTAAGACTTGGAAGTCCACTTTGATGCTGCTTTGCCAGATGTGAATACTTCTTTATACTTTTTTCTGAAGTTGATTTTGTAGAAGTTGCTACTGCATTCAACATCTTGATTAGGACTCTTCAAGGATGCTGTATTCATAAATGGAAGATGCCAGGCACTCTCATGCACATTTTACGTATATCATGTTTTAGTTAATCACAGCAAGCCTGTTAGGTAGGTACTATTATTAATTACATTAAACAGAGGCTGGCACTAAAGCTCAGTGAGGTGACTTGCTCAAACTTAAATAATTCACTTTTTGGATTAAGAGGAGTTTTGAAAGATTGTGTGTATATACATAAACACAGGTATTTATTGAAGAAATTTTGGAAAAACTATAATATTAAAAAAAAGAAATTACTCAGAATGCTATTTTCCTGAGATAATGTCTGTTAATTTTTGGTGTATGAGCCTATATCCGTATATGTACATACATATTAAATAAATACATCTACCTTTAAAACCATGGACTCATACTGAGTACACTATTTTATAACTTTCTTTTTTATAATCTTAATTGGGAACTTGTTCCATATCATTTTTATTTTTCTATACCAGGGAGCAACTGTAAGGATCAGTTGGTAAAAATCTTTATGATTTTGTGGGGAGTATAATCTTCATCACAACTACTTAACTCTGAGAAAGCAGTCAAACACAATACATAAGTGAATGGGTATGACTGGGTTTCAACAAAACTTTATTTACAAAATAAGCAGTGGGTCAGATTTAGCTCATGGGCTATAGTATGCTGATGTTTATTTTATGGCATCATTTTTTCAAAAGTCACCAATAGTACTTTATCCCATGGCTATCTTGTTATTTAGTTACAGGCCTTACTTAGTTATTTAGTTTGTGTCTGCTTAGTAGCAACATTGTGATGAAAATCTTATAATTAAAACTTAGTACACATGCACTTAGTTTTTCTCAGTTTCCCAGAAAAAGAATTTTTGAATCAAATGGAAATTCCTTTTATAAAGTGATTGACATGCATTGCCAGAAGCTGTCCACAGAATTGTAGCTTACATCCTCACCAATGTTGTCAAGGAGGGTGTCTTTATCCGTACCCTTGCTATTAGGATGATACAAAAGTAACTGCAGTTTTGTATCACTTTCAATGGCAAAAACTGGAATTACTTTTGCACCAACCTTAATAACAATGCATATTATGGAGTTCTTAAAGTTTTTTTTTAACCAATTTGATAAGCATAAAAATATCCAATTTAGTCAGGTACGGTGGCTCATGCCTGTAATCTCAGTACTTTGGGAGGCCGAGGCGGGTGGATCACGAGGTCAGGAAATCAAGACCATCTTGGCCAACATGGTGAAACCCTGTCTCTACTAAAAATACAAAAATTCGCTGGGCGTAGTGGCAGGCGCCTATAGTCCCAGCTACTCGGGAGGCTGAGGCAGGAGAACAGCTTGAACCCAGGAGGCGGAGAGTGCAGTGAGCCTAGATGGCGCCACTGCCCTCCCGCCTGGCGACAGAGGGAGACTGACTCAAACAACAGCAACAACAACAACAACAACAACAACATTTGATGGGCAAAAGCACTTTTTTCAACCTGCATTTTTAAATTATGATTATTAAACATGTTTTCTCTTTTCTTGCATGTTTAATATTTAACCATATATCAGCTGTTTCCTTCAGGTGAACATAATTTTATGTATGAGGGAAACATGCAAATTTATTTTGGCATATTAAATGACATATTCATAGCTAGACTGACACATAGAGTGTTAACACAGAGGTGACATCAAAACTGTCCCAGTAAATCCTTATTCATTCACTTTAAGGGTGAAATTAACTGTGCTTCTTTTTAAATCTTGCTTCCTTTGAGTATTGCTCATAGGATAAGAACCTATCTTTACTGAAGGTTTCTGCTCTTCTTTTCTCCCTCACTGTATCCTCTCCGTGGAAGGCACACTCTATCTGATTTACTGGAAGGCAACATTCTGATATCCCTTTATCCAGATTCTCTAAGTGATGAGATAAATGTACTAAAGGTCCTAGTCATTGTTATGAGTGAAACTGTGTCCTCCAAAACGATATGTTGAAATCCTAACCTCTGGTACTTGTGAATGTGACCTTATTTGGAAATAAGGTCTTTGCAGATGTAATCAAGTTAAGATGAGGTCATTTTAAGATGTGGGCTGTAATCCAGTGTGACTGTTCTTGAAAGAAGTGAAGACAGAGACAGAGGGAGACAGCCATGTGATGATGGAGGCAGCTATTAGAGTTATGTAGCCACCAGTCAAGGAATGCCTAGGGCTACCGGAAGCTGAAAGAGACAAGGAATGATCTTCCCACAGAGGTTTTGGAAAGAGCTCAGCCCTGCTAGCATCTTGATTTCGAACTTCTAGTGTCCTGAACTGTGAGATAATACTTTTTTGTTGTTTTAGGCCACGCAGTCTGTGGTACTTTGTCACAGAAACCCCAGGAAGCTAATGCAGGCATCAATGACCATCGACTCTTCGGGAGCTGGACAGTTCATGGGTTCCACCCACTCTGCTCCCCTTCAAGTGGTGCTCTAATCAGAGCAAACACTTCCTCCCTGATGGCTGATCTGCCCGTGACCAGCAGGTTGCTTATTTCAGGAAGGAAGGAGGAGGAAGCTCTTTGGGCCTTGTGTTTGAACCTCTTTCTCCAACCTAGTCATGCCCCCATTAAAGCTGATATTTTGATCTCGTGTGCCCTGTCCTCCAGAAATCTTCAAAGGTCATGCCTAGGACAGAAAACCTCCAGAAGACATGGGCATACTGGCATTTGGTATGGAGATGCCTAGCTCTTTGCTTTGGCTGGGGTAGCTAGTGTCCAAGTAGGCATGCAGATGATGTAGCTTAGGTTTCAGCAAGCGTGGCTTCCAGGGCCTCTGCAGCTGATGTTGACCAAAGAAGGCATACTTTGGGTACATCTGGTAAGGGAGATTTTTTTCAGTTTCATTGAAGTATAATTGACAAATAAACATATTTAAAGTGTGCATTGTAAAATGATCGACACAAGCTAATTAACATATCTATCACCTTACAGTTACCATTTTGTGTGTGTGTATGTGGTGAGAACACTTAACATCTATTCTCTTAACAAATTTCAAGTAGGCAATACAGTATTAATAACTTCAATTGTGGTTGTTTTGCTACAGTCTCTTTGTTCTTGATTCCCAGAACTTATCTTATAATTGAAAGTTTGTGCCTTTTGATCAACATCTCCCCATTTATTTCTCCATTCCTACCCCCAATTCCTGGCAAACCTACTCTGATCTCTCCTTCTATGAGTTCGATTTTTTAGATTTCACGTGTGAGTGAGATCATGGAGCATTTCTCTTTCTGGTGTCTGGCTTATTTCATTTAGCATAATGTCCTCCAGGTTTATCCATGTTGTTGCAAATAACAGGATTTCCTTCCTTTTTATGGCTAAGTAGTATTCCATTATAAGTGTATGTGGATATATATATATATATATATATATATGCGCACATATATATATATATCTGCATATCATAGATATAATTTTCTTTATCTATTCATTTGTTGATAGACACTGGTTGTTTCTGTATCTTGGCCATTGTGACTAGTGCTGCAATAAAGGTGGGAGTGCAGATATCTCTTTGCGATTCTGAATTCACTTCTTTTGGATATATACTCAGAAATGGGATCACTGGATCATATGATAATTCTATTTTTAATTTTTTGAGGAAACTTTATACTCTTTTTCATAATAGCTGCACCAATTTACACTCCCATCAATAGTGTACAAGGGCTTGGAAAAGGAGATTTTTATTTGTAGCTGTCTTTCCTCAAAACAGACAATATGTTGTAAAGGTTAGTCACTCATGGGAAATTTTTTTCTATCTATCTATCTATCTATCTATCTATCTATCTATCTATCTATCTATCTATCAATCAATCATCTATTTTTAGCCAGGACTTTAAACTGTAAAGGCAGCTAAGTTTCCAATGAACCTCAGAGAACTTGTGTGCAAGCTTTCAACCTTTTAGTTAGTATTTATCATGAGTAGGTAGCACAAGGTGAACTGCTCCAAATCTAGCTATTTTTGTCGTGTTTTGAACTACTCTGAGGGATGAGAAAGGAGCTATGGAAGGGTTAACCTTGTGAATTCATGAATGCATCAAGAAGAGTGGAGATTCTTATTACATATCAGAGAAGTAATCTTCTTGAATTGAGGAAGATACTCAGTGATATTATTAGAAACTCGGAAGATTGGAAGGAAATTAAAAAGGCTTATTCTTGGAACACTGTTTTTAGAAAAGCATACCTAGAAATTCCAGGAGGGATGTGATTGCTGTGTGTAATGTGCTTTGGTTTTAATGTCAAAACACGAGTGGGAGGAGAGAGAAACAAAGTAAGTTACACTGATTTAAGAGAGGCAAGTGAGAGACGTTCTTATTAGAAACGTTAACATCTTGGTAGATGGTACAAGGTACAGACTTGACTGTTTAGAAACGTAGCATCAAATGCTCTCAGTGATGAGGTTGAAGGGCCACAGTCTGGCCAGGGGACATGGGAGATGCTTCAGCATCACTGAGAGGTGAACAAAGTCACCCCAACCAGCAAGCATCATAGGCCATGACCAGTCAGCAAGATCCCCAGGGATGGAGCCAGAGGCAGAGCAGCAGACACCAGGGTAGGGGCTGTTTGGTTCAGCCATTCAGTTGCAAAGCCCAGGGATGTACAGGGTGCACTATGTGGATTCCGAGACTCTGTCTCTTCCTCTCTGTCATACGGTGCTGTGTGTTATGCTCCTGCCTCATGTAGTTGGAGGCCAACTTAGAGAAGAGCAGGGGAGAATAAGAGGAACTGAGAAAGTAAGCATCTGTCTCAAGGAATTAAGTTACTGCTTCAAACCAAGTCAATTGAGTGGACTAAAGCATAGTTTTTTCGTCCCCTCCTACCCATTAGATGGATGTCACAAATGATCAGATTATAGATTAGATTGTATTTTTCAATTATAGAGAAAAAAAGTATCATTAAAATTTTTTTCCATTTGTGTATAGTGTAAGTAAATTGGGTCTTCTAGTACACAGGGAGATTTTATTATGCAAAATATATATAACTTGGATTTTTGTCCTCACCCAAATCTCCTTTTGAAAAGTCATCTCCTCCAATGTTGGAGGTGGGGCCTGGTGAGAGGCATATGAATTACCAGAATGGATCCCTCACCAATGGCTTGGGCCGTCCCCTTGGTGATAAGTGAGTTCTCCCACAGAATTCACAAGAGATCTGTGAACACACAATAAAACACAAAAAGTCTGTAGCACCTCTTGCCCCCACTCTCTCTCCCTTTTGCTCCTACTCCCCTTATGGTCTTCTGCCATGATTAGAAGCTTCCTGGGGCCTCAACAAAAGCTGAACAGATGCTGGTGCCAGGCTTGTATAGCCTGCAGAACCGTGAGCCAGTTAAACCTCTTTTCTTTATAAATTACTCAGACTCAGGTATTTCTGTATAACAATGCAAAAATGGCCTAACACAGGGATTCACATACAAAATGGCGCTTAGTAGGCTTCAAGAAGAGGCCACTCTTTTCCTGGCCTGACAGTTCCTAGACTGTATCCTAACACCATATCCTCTCTGTACTCACCCTTCACTCCTGGACACTTCCAGAGTGCTCTTTGCTTCTTAGGCTAATCCAGAAATAGGGCAGGAACACATTTTTAGGCTACCACTTTCCCTTCTAACCCTCCCTTTGTCCAGTTTTCAAAAGTCTGGCTGTTAGTGAGGCCACAGGGATGTGCCTGAATCTCAAGGGAATGATCTGCTCTGTGCTTAGGATCCTAATTTGTGATGTAGGCCTGGCCTCTGGCTGGGGCTGGTGAGTCTTTGTTCATTTATTCTTTCATTCAATAAATAGACTGTCTGAGCAGTGGTATTGCACCTGGGAAAGGAAACTAGACCACAATTTCCCCTCATGAAGCACCCAGTCTGAAAAATAAATAAGCAGCAACAGCAACAGAAGAAAGATGGGAAATTAAACAGGTATTCTGCATACCCAAACTGTTTTAGAGGTTCAATATAGGAGAAGAGCACTTGGCAAAATATGAAAAATGAAATTATTTATTTGGGTTGAACTCTCTATCATTACTGGGTGAGTGGGGCTTTCTGAATGTCTTTAGCAACAAGATACCGTGAAAGAGAGAAAGAACACTTAACAAAAATGAACTTGTTCAATTTTCTATACCCTTGACTGAACACAAGACTTTCTTATATAAAGAACTACTTTATACAATAACAGTGAACCAAGTAGAAGATGGCATGGAATAACATAAATCTCTCCCTCAATTTGGAAAAAAGAAAAAGATTTTTCCTGTTGGTTTGGGATATGGTTTGGCTCTGTGTCCCTACCCAAATATCTTATTGAATTGTAATCCCCAATGCTGGAGGTGAAGGCTGGTAGGAGGTGATTGGATCATGTGGGGTGGTTTCTCATGGTTTAACATCATCCCCATAGTGCTGTTTTATGAAGAGTGCTCACAAGATCTGGCTGTTTAAAAGTGTGTGACACCTCCCCCAACTCTCTTCCACCTGCTCCAGCCATATAAAACATGCCTGCTTCCCCTTTGCCTTCCATCATAATTGTAAGTTTCCTGGGACCTCCCCAGCCATGCTTCCTGTACAGCCTATGGAACATTGAGCCAATTAAATCTCATTTCTTTATAAATTACCCCGTCTCAGGTAGTTCTTTATAGCAATGCAAGAATGAACTAAAACAGTCTGTGTTGTCATCTTTGACTACAATGGAAAAAACATGTTTATACACAGTAGGGAAATGAACTCCAAGTACATCAGAATTCATCCAGGAAATGAGCACAACATGTGGAACTCAAACTTGCCTTCATCTTATTTCCCAGTCCTTTGCTGTTTTGCCATCATTGGCTACCCAGTTTCATCAACATTGGAGGCCCACTCAGGGGATCTTGGTGTCAGCAAGAAAAGATGCAATTTCAGTTAGGCGTAAACATGAAAATTTGTTTTAAATGTGTGAAATCACAGCTAATGGGATTCCGGGCATTTCTCTGTAATATGCGATGGAATTTATAAGAAGATGCTTTGACAAAACCATGCTACTGGAACCACTGGGCTTCCAATTTATAAATAAAAATCTAAATTAAATATGAAGATACTTAATAAGAATGCATGTATACTGTTTCAGAGCTTAAATTTCTATTTAATAATGTACTGTGAATCTCTGTCACTCTCAGTAAATACATATCTACTTTTTAAAAAAATTTTTTTGAGACAGAGTCTCTGTCACCCAGGCTGTAGGGCAGTGGTGCAATCTCGGCTCATTGCAACCTCCACCTCCTGGGTTCAAGCAATTCTCTGCCTCAGCTTCTCGAGTAGGTAGGACTATAGGCACCCACCACCATGCCCAGCTAATTTTTGTATTTTTTGTAGAGTTGGGGTTTCACCATGTTGGCTAGACTGGTCTATAACTCCTGACCTCAAGTGATCTGCCCTCCTTGGCCTCCTAAAGTGCTGGCATTATGTGTATGAGCCACATACCTTTTTAATGTAACACTTTAGTATTACATTTTGTGATGTAACTGTAGTTCAACAAATCCCTTAATTTTGGATGTTTAAGTTATTTTGATTTTTTGTTGGTATAAGCAACTGTGCAATATCTTTGTGTAGATATGTATACATACATGTATGTGTATCTTTGAGAAATTATGTGATTATTTCCTTAGACTAAACTCATAAAATTGCAATTGCTGAATTAACACATTTAAATATTTTCAATGCTTTTAATCTATGTTAAAAATTTAGTCTCTAAAAACTTTGTGTTAATTTATACATCTACCAGCTGTCCATGCATCTGTCTCTATCCCTTACCCTCTCCAACACTGACATTTATTATTTAAATTTTTTTCAACATCTGAGAGTGAAAAAGGATGTCTCAATGTCACTTATATTTGCATTTATTTGATTTATCTTAAGACTGATGACTTTTTAAAAGGTTTATTTCTTTATTTGGGAATTGCCTGTTCATATCCGTTGCCCATTTTTAAAACTGCTGTATGTAGTAGGTCTAGTGGTGGCCCCAAAAAAGGTAAGTCTATGTCCTGGCCCCCAGAACCTGTAAATATGAACTTACTTGGAAAAAGGCCTCTGTAGTTCTACTAAGGATCTGAAGATAAGATCATCCTATGTTATTTGGGTGGGTCCAGAATCCAGTGAGAAGTGTTCTTGTAAGAGACGTAAAAGTATAAGACATAGACACAGGGAAGAAGGCCATTAAACAGAGGCAAAGATTGCAGCATTGCAGCCATAAGCCAAAGGACCACTGGAGCCACACCAGAAGGGGAAAGAGGCAAGTAATCTCTCCTCTAGAGCCTTCTGAGGGAGCAGGGCCCTGCTGATACCTTGATTTGGACTTCTGGTCTCCAGGACTGTGAGAGAATAAATTCCTGTTGTTGTAAGTTGCCTAGTTTATGGTAATTTGTTATGGTGACCTTAGCAAACTAACATAGCGTATTTACAGACTTTTAAAAAAACTGACCACAATTTATATTTTAAGATTACTAATCATTTTTCTGTTATGTATGTGACAAATATTTTGCTCCTAATTTTTTATTTTAAAAATTTTGTTTCTGTTTGTATTTCTCCATGGAAATTAAAAAGTTTTTTTTTCCTACGGTCTTTTAAAAAATGTGAATAAACTTTGTGTTTCAGAGCAGTTTTAGAGGCACAGCAACATTGAGAGGAATACAGAAAGTTTCCATATATCCTGTGTCCTCACCCATGCCTAACCTCCCCTACTATCCTCATCCCATACCACAGAGTTCCATTTATCACAATAGATGAACCTGCACTGGCATGTCATTACCCAAAGCCCATGGTTTATATG
Organism: Chlorocebus sabaeus; assembly: GCF_047675955.1. Classification (NCBI taxonomy): domain Eukaryota; kingdom Metazoa; phylum Chordata; class Mammalia; order Primates; family Cercopithecidae; genus Chlorocebus; species Chlorocebus sabaeus. The sequence continues at coordinate 114,088,112 of NC_132913.1, read as the reverse complement.
AGGGTTTACTGTTGGTGTCATAGATCCCATAAGTTTTGACAAATACATAATGACAGATGTTCACCATTATGGTATCATGCAGAATAGTTTTACTGCCCTAAAAATCCTCTGTGCTCTGCCTAGTCATCCTTCTCTTTTCCACCAAGAAACTGATTTTAGTTTACCCGTATCTCTCAATCATTTTTGTTAGTGTTTTTGCTTTTGAAGATACTTTTAGAATATTTACAAATGTACCTTTAATTAAACAATTAATGGTTTTACCTATGACATTTAAATTGTGATTAGTTAGAATTTATTTTGGCATAAGATTTCCTAGAGAGGACAATACAACCTTCCACATTTTGTTGTATTTTTGGTATTTGTTATGTGAAGAAAGTTTATGCTTTCTTCACATAAACTTGATAGATATATCAACTTCACATAAACTTGATAGATATATCAAGTGAAGCTAAGTCTATTAATGTAGTTATTGCTTTTTGGACTTTGAATTAAATTCCCATCAGTGATAACTATATGGTGAGTATGAAGAAGGCCGAAAGACCATTCAAATGGTTGAGCATGAAGTATGTCCATAAGGGACAGCTCACCTAGAATGGGGAGAGACTGGCCCTATCAGTCATTCCTTTTGGAAAATAGTGATGTTGGGTGCTACAGGAGAAGGAGAGTCTCTTAAACCAGCCTTTGTTCTGTTCCACCATAACCTGTGCACTTCCTACTGTCATCATTCTGGGACCTGGAGTGAATGTAGGCCTGGGTTTTATGCTACTTCAGTTTTGAGCATACTTATATTTACAGTCCACAACAAACGTCATTTGTGTTTACTTGAAAAGTATAAGAATCATGTACTTTTATAACATATTTTATCATTTGAAAAATATCTATTACTCTTAGTTTTCTAAAAAATTTTTTGTATGTACTCTTGATTATTTTTTCAATGAATTTTGGATCATTTGTTAAGATCCCACTCTCTGCCCTCATCTCCACAACAAAAATTTCCTAAATTTTATTTGGAGTATCTAATATTTACAGTTGGAAGGGAATTGACATCTTTAGAATATTGAAACTTCCCATACAGGAAGACTCATTCATTATATAAGTCTTCATATATAAAAGCATTTTGAGTCCATGAGCAAAGTTCTAAGGTTTTAATTTTTTTAATGTGGGCCTTTACCATTTATGTTTAAGTTTAGTTGAAAATATTTAAGATGTTTGCATTTAAAAGAGCATATTTTGTATATTACATTAAAAATAGTAATTACCAACATATTAGATAGTATTAATTTTTCTTTGATGTTGATTCTAGTTGAAAATGATGAATCTATATCTTCCTTTCAAATATTTATATGCCTTGCTTGATTTACATGACTGATTGTATTAGTTAGTCCTTTCAGAAATTAGCTTATAATGGTGAGAGTGGGCCTTCTAGCTTTATTTCTGATTTGAAAGAAAACACATCTCATGTTTCAGTAATGGGGACATCCTTACATCCAACTCATAATCAAAGCATCTTCTTCCTTCAAGCTTCACAGATGCTGTTCTAAGACTTTCATTCTGCTATAATAGTTTTTGTTCCCCATTTGTCCTTTATCTCATACTTTTACAATGCAGGAACAGTAAAGACTTAGAGTTTTCAGTAGAAGGGTGAGTTATTTGTCTTTGCTCCTGTCCTTGACCTTGTTGTCTCATATCTTTCTTGGATTTTCAGATGAGGTACAGGCTGTTCTACACATTACCCCATTTCTAGAAGGCCTTCATTTAGGGTTTTAGTGTACTGCTACTCTACTATGGTGTTATCTTCCTTACTCTACTGTTTTTGATAATAATATTAAACATAAAACAGTACTGCTCAAAAGTCTGGTTCATGCCTGCCTCATCCATAGCATTTTGCTTTGTTTATTCCCAGCATTGATTGTGCCTGGAAGTAGATTCTATCTTTTCAGAGAAATTCCCAGGGGTCCACGTGCAACCTGCCTGTTCTGTGAGAGGTGGAAAGCCTTTCTGTCAAGGAGCCTTTATTCATTCACTATGCCACCATGTGTTTAACCCTTGATATGTGTTTCACAATCCAGATCTAACCCCCTTATAATTAATGCCAATTCCTCCTAGATTCTGGTTTTAGGTTGACTATCAATCTTAGTTTTTCTGTGTGTTGTCAATGTATCTTCTTTTGCCCAGTGTTCGTTTGTATTTAATGAGAAGATGGGGGAGGCTATGCTGGGAACTGCTGACTATACATTTTTTTGTACTTCTCATGTATGTTTACTCCTAGAGAAACCTGTTTATATTTAACTTATCCTCTTCTAATTTCATAGGTTAAGTTTGGTCAAAACATGTTGGTTATATTTCAAAATCTTGTACTTTGATCTCTTTGAAAAGTTTGCAGGGTCATGCTGAGTCATTCACTAGAGACTGGAGTTTGTTAATTACAAGTAGTTTAAATAAAATCTCTCCTACGAATAAATGATAGGAACAAAGGATAGGACAACAATGGTTAAAAAGGGGGCTAATTCTGAAGGGTTTCCAGGTTGCTAGCAATTTTTCTCCTTTTCAGTACTTACCACTATTGTGATTAAATTATTGTGTAACTAGTTGTTTAATGTCCAAGTGTCTCTTTTAATACAAACTCAATGAGAGTAAAGGCTGTATCTGTCTCTTTCATTGATGGATCTTCAACATCTAACATAGTCTTGCCCATAGTAAGTGCTCAAATCATATGTATCATATGAATGAATAAAGGTTACCACTGTCTCTATCCACTTCCATGCCATACCCCAAAAGATTTTCCTCAGAGGAAACACTACCGTTTAGCAGAAACTATTTTTTTTTTTTGATTCTGACCAGATAAATGAGTCATGACTGACAATAACTTATGTGGCAAAGAGATGCATTTTTTGGACTCACATCCTGGGATGAGAAGTGCTAAGATAGAGATGATCAAGAAAAAAGATCACAATTATTTTAATTAAAAATTGAGGCTACCCTCAAAAATGTTTGTGAAGTTAGTTTAAAAAACTAAAATGTAGCTTAAAACAATAGTATTAGCCACCCATATGTGTTTGTAAAATCTTTTGGATATATAGACTTTATACAGTGATGGTCAGAAACATAAAGCCATTGCGTGCTTTTTCCAAACATTCTCAAATTATGGTCTAATGTCTTAAATCATAAGAAGTACCTCAAGTCTCTAAAGTAAGCGTCTCCATTTGGCTTGATGTATGTTTAGTCTATTCTTTCCTGGCAAAAATATTTTAGCCTAAGTGTCCGAGCATAAGGATGACAAAATGTTTTCTTTCCTACTCATTTGTGTGGTCTTGTTTAATAAAAATTATACATAAAAAAACTAAGTAGAATTTGTTCAGGGGGAATATATATATGTGTGTGTGTATATATATATATTCACCATACATTTTTGGTACTTGTCTCATGATATCTGATATATATATTTAGAAAAAAATATATATGTATATATTCCCCCTGAATATATATATATGCACACACACACACACACACACACACACACACACACACACACACACACAGTTTACTTAGCATTAAGAACAATTCATGAAAGGAAAGATTTCTAAGTGAGAAAAAACAAGAGACCATTTCTTTTTTTCATTTACTGTTCTAGCTATTTAATACAACGTTGCCTCCTTTCATTTAGAAAAAATGAAAACCTTCCAACAAAAAGAAAATAATTTTAATTTTTGTGAATGATTTTATATATAATACTTTAGCACTTTGTCTCTCACTATTTAATAATACATAGGTGTTGATTCGTTTCCACTCTTTTGAAACTTTTCCACTGTGTGCCTATAATGTTATTCTTATAATGCTAGTACATAGGTAGATAGGAGGAAAACTGCTTTTAATTCAGAAAGTATGTACTGAATTCTTCTCATGTGCATAATTTGTTACGGAGTATTCTAAGAACCTTGTAACATAAATACCAAGACAAGATGTATTCATGTGGAATAATTGTATGTCCCCGTAAAGCTATGTGCGACAAGTTATTCTAGTGAACAGTTGGGATTTGCTACAGAAGTTTAGAAAAAGGAATATCCCAGGAGACTAGAAGAGATGGAGTGTGCCCTATAGTTTAAACCTAATATGGATCTTGAGAAGAGTAAGTTTAGATAAAAGAAATGAAGGGGAAAGGCCATTTCCACTCAGGAAAACAGGATGAGCAAAGATTTTCAGTTGAGAGTGAGTATAGGACAGAAAACTTGAACTATGGTGAGGCTGGCCATGAAGGGTAGGTCAAATTCTGAAGGGTCTTGAGATCCAAGCTCCTGAGTTGGGATTCTAGTTTTTAGACTGTGAAAAGGGAGTTTTGTAAAAAGAAAGAAAATGTTAAAATTTACTTAAATTTGGAAGCAACATATAGAATAAATGGGAATATAGAAGGAGTAAAGACAGAAAGAGTACATATGGTATATTCTAGAAGTGACAATTCTAGGATTACAGTTGTGGAAGTGGATGGAGACATATGATATGGTTTGGCTGTGTCCCCACCCAAATCTCATCTTGAATTGTAATCCCCATAATCCCCACGTGTTGAAGGAAGGACTCAGTGAGAGGTGATTGGATCATGGGGCAGGTTCCCCCATGCTGATCTCGTGATAGTGAGTGAGTTCTCATGAGATCTGATTTTTTTTTTTTTTTTTAAATACTTTAAGTTCCAGGGTACATATGCACAACATGCAGGTTTGTTACATGTGTTTACATGTGCCATGTTGGTGTGCTGCACCCATTAACTCGTCATTTACATTAGGTATATCTCCTAATGCTATCCCTCCCCCCTCCCCCCTCCCCACGATAGGACCCAGTGTGTGATGTTCCCCTTCCTGTGTCCAAGTGATCTCATTGTTCAATTCCCACCTGTGAGTGAGAACATGCAGTATTTGGTTTTCTGTTCTTGCGATAGTTTGCTGAGAATGATGGTTTCCAGCTGCATCCATGTCCCTACAAAGGACATGAACTCCTCCTTTTTCATGGCTGCATAGTATTCCATGGTGTATATGTGCCACATTTTCTTAATCCAGTCTGTCACTGATGGACATTTGGGTTGATTCCAAGTCTTTGCTATTGTGAATAGTGCCGCAATAAACATACGTGTGCATGTGTCTTTATAGCAGCATGATTTATAATCCTTTGGGTATATCCCCAGTAATGGTATGGCTGGGTCAAATGGTATTTCTAGTTCTAGATCCTTGAGGAATTGCCACACTGTTTTCCACAATGGTTGAACTAGTTTACAGTCCCACCAACAGGGTAAAAGTGTTCCTATTTCTCCACATCCACTCCAGCACCTGTTATTTCCTGATTTTTTAATCATGGCCATTCTAACTGGTGTGAGATGGTATCTCATTGTGGCTTTGATTTGCATTTATCTGATGGCGAGTGATGATGAGCATTTTTTCATGTGTCTGTTGACTGTATGAATGTCTTCTTTTGAGAAGTGTCTGTTCATATCTTTGCCCACTTTTTGATGGGGCTGTTTGTTTTTTTTCTTGTAAATTTGATTGCGTTCTTTATAGGTTCTGGATATTAGCCCTTTGTCAGATGAGTAGATTGCAAAAATTTTCTCCTATTCTGTAGGTTGCCTGTTCACTCTGATGGTAGTTTCTTTTGCTGTGCAGAAGCTCTTTAGTTTAATTAGATCCCATTTGTCAATTTTGGCTTTTGTTGCCGTTGCTTTTGGTGTTTTAGACATGAAGTCCTTGCCCATGCCTATGTCCTGAATGGTATTACCTAGGTTTTCTTCTAGGGTTTTTATGGTTTTAGGTCTAACATTTCAGTCTCTAATCGATCTTAAATTCATTTTTGTATAAGGAGTAAGGAAAGGATCCAGTTTCAGCTTTCTACTTATGGCTAGCCAATTTTCCCAGCACCATTTTTTAAATAGGGAATCCTTTCCCCATTTCTTGTTTTTGTCAGGTTTGTCAAAGATCAGATGGCTGTAGATGTGTGGTATGATTTCTGAGGGCTCTGTTCTGTTCCATCGGTCTATATCTCTGTTTTGATACCAGTACCATGCTGTTTTGGTTACTGTAGCCTTGTAGTATAGTTTGAAGTCAGGTAGTGTGATGCCTCCAGCTTTGTTCTTTTTGCTTAGGATTGTCTTGGCAATGCAGGATCTTTTTTGGTTCCTTATGAACTTTAAAGCAGTTTTTTCCAATTCTGTGAAGAAAGTCATTGGTAGCTTAATGGGGATGGCATTGAATCTATAAATTACCTTGGGCAGTATGGCCATTTTCACAATATTGATTCTTCCTATCCATGAGCATGGTATGTTCTTCCATTTGTTTGTGTCCTCTTTTATTTCACTGAGCAGTGGTTTGTAGTTCTCCTTGAACAGGTCCGAGATATGATGGTTTTATAAGCATCTGGTATTTCCCCTGCTTACACTCACCACTCACTCTCTCCTGCTGCCTAGTGAAGAAGGTCCCTGTTTTCCCTTCCACCATGATTGTAAGTTTCCTGAGGCCTCGCCAGCCATGTGGAACAATGAGCCAGTTAAACCTCTTTCCTTTATAAATTATCCTGCCTCGGGCAATATCTTTATAGCAGTGTGAGAATAGACTAATACAGTGGCCATTCTCTATTTGATTGTCCAGATAGAAATGCCTCTGAGATGGCTGGAGATCGAGGCTGAAATTGCTCAAAAAGACAGAACAGAGACATAGATCTGAATGGTCAGCAGAGAAGCTATGATGAAAACGAAGAGGAATTGTAATGATAAAGATCTGATGCTCTAGATAGAGGACTAAAGACAGCTTTGGAGAATTTGCCCAGTTGGTTGCTTGGGGGAGGAGGAAAAAGTGGAAATGAGTGGTGGGAGATAGGAATAAAACCTAACGTCAGTCAAGTACAGTGTCAGCAACAACAGGTGTTCCCTGCCCATGATTTTTAAGTCAAGTCTGAGGACTACGAAAACACTTTGAATCTGCCAAAAAGAAACCGGCTGGGTGTGGTGGCTCACACCTGTAATCCCAGCACTTTGGGAGGCCGAGGTGGGTGAATCACGAAGTCAAGAGATGGAGACCATCCTGGCCAACAGGATCTCTACTAAAAATACAAAAATTAGCTGGGCATGGTGACTTGCACCTGTAGTCCTAGCTACTCAGGAGGCTGAGGCAGGAGAATTGCTTGAATCTGGGAGGTGAAGACTGCAGTGAGCCAAGATTGTGCCACTGCACTCCAGCCTGCTGACAGAGTGAGACTCCATGGAAACAAAGAAAGAGAAAGAGAGAGAGAGAGAGAGAGAGAGAGAGAGAGAGAGAGAGAGAGAGAAAGGGAGGACGGGAGGGAGGGAAGGAGGGAGGAAGGAAGGAAGGAAGGAAGGAAGGCAGGAAGGAAGGAAGGAAGGAAGGAAGGAAGGAAGGAAGGAAGGAAGGAAGAAAGGAAAGCTATTTAGCCTTTGTGGGGAGGCACATTTGGGTAGAATAGTATGGACAGAAATAAGATTGCAAGGCACTGGGGAGAGAACTGGAGTAGTAGAGATGAATTAATGATTGTATGACGCTAGTTTAAGAAACATGGGAAGGAAAAGGATAGAGGCAAGGGTGTAATAAGGGAAAACGGAAGGGTCAAGCCAAAGACATATTCAAAATGGGTAAATAAGTGAAATGTGCAAAATATAGGAATTTAGAGGAAAAGGAGCTTTTGAAGATGGCTGGGGATGATGGAATGAGTGTAACAACTGTGCACTGACGGGAATTGAGGATGCAGGTGCGGGGTTCGTTACCTTAGAGAAGGATGATATGTATTTCACAGCATTCAAGAACAGGACCTAAAGGAGGTTAGGTTAGGAAACTAAGGGCTTATGGCCTTATAATAATAATTATTATTATTTCAGAACAATAAGGGCAGGAATTTGCTGGCAAGAATAGAGTGGAGGAGTGAGGAATAGAAATATTTACATAGTAAAGTCTCATATATCAATCCCACATTTAATTTATGTGAATATTACCAAATATGCTTTGGGAAAAAAAAGGCAAGGTAACACATGCCTTTGGTTTCACATGGATAAATGATTGAACGTGTTTCCACGTAAAGCATGATTTAAGTTCTTCTTTGGCCATAAAATGAAATCATAGTGTATCTTGTATGGTGGACACTGCAATGTGCACCAAGATTCTCCTCCTGCATTGAAGAACCTATTTCCCCTGCTGCTAGGAATGCTGCCAGAAATCACTCTCACTGTCATTCCATTTTGGAGATTGTCTTGGCTGAAGAAGTTTGCCTCACCCAAGGTCATAGCCCTTTCTGGATGGCCCACTTCCAGTGAGTGATCCCTATAGGGTGTAAAAACCTGACCCTCTCTCTCCAGCAGGGAATGAGTCTGAATGTCCAAGCTCCAAGGCTTCCCAGAGGGTTTGCTGAATTCTTTCTTAACATTGTATTCTGCTTTCATTCCTTCCTTTTAGCAGGTGCTGAAGAACACTTCCTGAACATCCGTTATGTTAATCTATGTTTGAATGTCTGTTTCTGGGGAAACCATCCTGCAACAGTTGAAAGGCTTATTCCTCCACGTGCAGTAAATGCCACTAGCAGACAGCTGTCAAATGTCAGTCTCCTTTAATTTGTCTCAGCTGAAGAAAACTTTCTTTACCAAGTCAGAGATCCTTCTAGGGACAGCCCATGTTCGATGACTGATTGATGCAGTCTCATCCTCGCTTTACCTTGGAACATTTCTGATAGGCCAATCACATTCAAATCTCCCCAGGGCATTAGCTGAAGCCCTAGCTGAGACTGCATTGCAACCCAGCTTTTCCTTCTGTCCAGTTCTCCTTCAATCCCTTCCCTTTAACAGGTGTGATTCCAAAGGCACTCAATCAACCTTCTGCATGCTAAGGTCCATCTATGAGTTGGCTTCCTGTGAAACCTATCCTACAATATCTTGCTAACCCATATTATTCTTTAATATCAATTTTTACCTTAGCAAAGTATTCCAGTAAAAGTTCATTGTCTTATTTGACCCTGGAAATAAATAGTTAAATATATCTTAATGCTTGGCCAGGCGCGGTGGCTCATGCCTGCAATCCCAGCACTTTGGGAGGCTGAGGCGGGCGGATCACAAGGTCAGGAGATCGAGACCATCCTGGCTAACATGGTGAAACCCCGTCCTTACTAAAAATACAAAAAAAAAAAAAAAAAAAAAAAAAAAAAAAAATTAGCCGGGCATGGTGGCAGGTGCCTGTAGTCCCAGCTACTAGGGAGACTGAGGCAGGAGAATGGTGTTAACCCGGAAGGCAGAGCTTGCAGTGAGCTGAGATCACTCCACTGCACTCCAGTCTGGGTGACAGAGAGAGACTCTGTCTCAAAAAAAAAAAAAAAAAAAAAAAAAAAAAAAAAAAAAAAAAAATCTTAATGCTCAATGCTTTCCATAAAGACGTTTTCCTCCAGTGCTTACTTTTTTTTTTTTTTTTTTCCAGAGTCTTGCTCTGTCCCCAGGCTGGAGGCTGGAGTGCAGTGGAATGATCTTGGCTTACTTCAACCTCTGCCTCCCAGGTTCAAGTGATTCTCCTGCCTCAGCCTCCCGAGTAGCTGGTACTACAGGTGTGCGTCACCACACCCAGCTAATTTTTGTATTTTTAGTAGAGAGAAGGTTTTGCCTTGTTGGCCAGGATGGTCTCCGTCTTTTGACCTCGTGATCCGCCTACCTTGGCCTCCCAAAGTGCCGGGATTACAGGCGTGAGCCACCGCGCCTGGCCTCATGGTTTAGTTTTTAAAGGTCTGCTGATAATGCCACCTGGTTTAGGATATTTGTGTATAATATTTTCCTTCATTAATTTCAAAGATCAAAAACTCTTAAAGTTTATTTGAGATTCTTTATATTAAATTAAATTTCTAATTGCCTGATACCTCTACAGGATATTAGTCAATACCTGTGCCTGGTTAGTCACAATATCTAGAAGATAATTTCTATTATTCTTTTGCTAAACACTGAACACAAATTTCTATCACACTGATAACTTTAGCTGAGTGTGGCAAAAATTGCTGGTTTCTCCAGTATCTATTTTCCCTTTATTATTTAGTTATAGATTTTTTTTTTAAAGGAGAGCATAATGCTACTTTGTTAAATATTGCATTTCCCATTTTCTCTTGCAGCTACATATGGCCATGTGACTAAATTTTGGGCATTTGGAATTTGAGTGGGAATGATGCTTGAAATTTCTAGGGAAGAACAACTACCTGTTCTTGGATGTAGTCACAACTGAAGAAGATAGTGGAATGGGCCATGTTGAGGATGGCAGAACAAAACAGATGGAGCCTGGCTTCCAGCACAGGCCACCATATTAGCCAAGACTTTTACATAGGAAAAAAAATGAAACATCTATCTTATTTAAGCCCTTATTACTGTGAGTCTCTCTAATAGAAGCCAAATCAATTCTTTAATCCTTTAAGAATATGCATATCTGCAAGATGCTTCCTAATGTTATATTCATGTAATTAGTCGTTGCTTGCCAATAGGTTGGGAAATATACAAATTCTTCTAAAATTATGTTTATTAATATGGGCTCTATGTGCTCCTATGGGTAACTGATAGCTTGACAGAGAGTCCAATTACTTACAGGATCAATATGACATATAGTCCCCAAGTATTGACTTCACTCAGAGTTTAATAAAAAAAATTCACAAATTCCCTAAGGTAAATAATTTTAATATTCATACAGATATATACATTACATATATTTTATATATGACTATAAATATAATTATATAGAGATAGATGTTAAGGTATAACTCAAAATTATCATAATATTTTAGGACAGATACAAAACTTAAAAGACATTTAATGCTTGAGTTGTCCTACTTTCTACTGTGTTTACCATCCAACCAGTGGGGCTCATGTTCCCAATCCCTTTACTTTTATGGTACGTAATGGAGAAATTTTTGAAAAACACTTGCCTCTGCAGATATTCTGTATCAAAGTCAGGAGCTCTCAGGCTGAATCAAAATGATCTTTTCCTTATTTACATCAACGTTTAATTTTGTTCCACATGGGTTATAATACCGTTAATTAAATTGATGCTTTGGTATTTTAGAAACATCCTATTTTGGGAATTTTAGAATGAACTTTTGTGATTTTTTTGACTTTATTATTTGAATGTTTCATCTACTCTTATTACCATTTAAAACAGAGGTCTTATTTATTCCAGCTCAGTAGTTATACATGACTGAGTCTGGCTTAGACCAGGGAGGCCAATTTATTGATTTTGGCCGTCCTTTACCAACTTTGTTATTCAAACCCCTGGGTTTCTACATGCTAGTTTTTGAGTGTCTGATAGTGTTTGAGGGATTCCAAGAAGCAGAATGTGAGGTGAGAAGACTGCTTGGGCTCTAGTGAGTAATATAAATTTTGGTATAAAGTTAAAAATGCAAATATAAGTAGGTTTTCTTCCTGATTAGAATTAGACTTTAGTGAAATTAGAATATTATTTGGAATATTAAATCTAAGAGCTAACAATGGGGATGAAGAGCAGAACAGATAGTTGAAGATGTTTAATATAGTTTTTAACACAGACATGTTAGGGTAGATTTGGAATGCTGAACAGAACCAATGAAGTAGCTAGCACTTACAAAAGCCAGGTAGAACTCCTTTGCTCTGTGCCCTTATGAAATGGGTTTATTTGTGAAGGGGGTGGCAGAGAGGATGGGAGAATGCTTTAGCTCCCATACTTACCATCAGCAAGGGGTCCCTTTTCCTTAGTCCAACGGCTACTGGAATTAAAAAATTGGAAAACAGGAAGCGGTTATTCTATATTTGCGCTTTCAGATCAACCTCAGGGCACAGGCCTTATGCTGACCAACATGAGTTTAGAGGAGCAAACAAATGGGTGAAGTGGCTTATGAAACAGAACAATGCAAAGCTGCCAGTGCTCAATTGCCAAAGGCCATGGAGGTTGCATTTGGAGCCTGCTGGTCCATTGATCACACTGCTTGGGCCAAATCAGCTGCAGCTGAGGAAAAGCCTAGAAAACTGAGGTGCTGTGAAGGCAACCTTGAAGACTCTCCGGTTATGTTTTAGCAACCCAGGAACAAAAGCTATCCCTTAGCTAGAAAAATAGAGTGGAGAAATGATCAGTCATGGGGGCCTCATCTACCACAGAGGAGCTTGAGCAAGTGGCTGGTCTGCTCTGGGTCTGTTTTTTTTTTTTTTTTTTTTTTTTCCCCCACTGTACGATGTTTCTTGATGATTCAGCTAAGGTACTTGTTTTACAACCATAGACACCAATTGTGCCTACTTAAGCAGAAAAGCAGTTTACTGGAAATATGTGTTGTTGTTTACAGAATCTAGGAGAATGCTGAAGGAGCTGGGTGAACTAGCATGTCCAAAAGGAAGACAGTTCCCAACATTCCCTCTTCTGGATGAATCCAGTGTTTGTACCTTTTGCTCAAGGATCTACTTTCAGTCAGACAGTCTGATTTTCCTAGTTTGGGTCACTTGGAGAAGGATGGGATGGGCTGTAGGCTTTGCTTGACAGACCCTTCAAACTGTATTCAATGAAGAAGTTCCAGAAGGAGAGATGTATATTATCTTTGGTCACTTTCCAGTTAATTTACAGCCCCATTCTGGCTTTGAGTGTTGGTAGTTATGTCATCCCGGGCAAATTAATTAAAATCATTTGTACCTCGCTTTCCTCATCTGTAGTGATAGTACTTAATTCAAAGAATTGTTGAGAGTATATATTGATATAATTCTAAATTTTAGGCTGGTGAATGGAACATAGTAAAAATTTAATAAATGCTTTTTGCTTTCTCTTACTCTTTGGAAGGAAGGATTGCTATATGGTTTAGGAAATATCACGAATACCTGTAATTATGTTCTTCTGTGCGTGGATGGGTTAATGACTCTCTCATATCTATCTATGCTTGTCGATTTCTGAATGTTTCATTATCAGTAGATGTTTATGAGTATTTCTTTAAGTACATGGTGCTAGAGATACAAAAATGCATAATATGTTGTTTCTCCTTAAGGGAAATTGTAAACTGCTAGATAAAAATAAGGTAATAAGCACATTAAATATAAAATACATGTAATATTTTCAAGTGCTCTCAAAGGTTAGAGTGGTTATATAATTTTTTAAGAATTTGTTTTTGTTGTTTTTGAGGCAGGGTCTCGCTCTCTTTCCTAGGCTGGAGTGCAGTGGTGCAGTTGCTGCAGCCTTGACCTCCCTGGTTCAAGTTATCTTCCCACCTAAGCCTTCTGAGTAGCTGGAACTAGAGGCATGCACCACTACACCTGGGTAATGTTTGTAGTTTGTATAGAGAGAGTTTTGCCATGATGCCACTTGCCATGCAAGCCATTTGCTATATTTTTACATTCCAAAACTTTTCCCCTCAGTGTAGATTGCCTGTGTATTCTCTTAATTAATGGAATTTAATTCGATATTAAGAAGTTAATTATTCTTAACTTTAATGTAATACAATTTATCAGTCTTATATGATTATTTTCTGTGTCATATGTAAGATATCTTTGCCTACCTCATCTTCATAAAGGTATTCATCTATCTTATTTTAAAAAGTTTTATTAGCTTGCTTTTTTATACTTTGATGTGTAATCTATCAGATATTGATTTTTGTGTACAGTATTAACGAGGAGTCAAATACATTTGTTCCCCTGTGTCTATCCATCGATCTAGTACTATTTATTGAGAAGAGCACTTCCCATCTATACTGCAGTGTTACCTTTGTAATAAATAGGTGACTCTATTTATGTAGGTTCTGTTTCTGGACTCTATATATTTCATTTATTTGTTTATCCTTAGATAGACAAATTGATTGTGTTATCTTGATTGTTGTAGCCTCATAGTAAGTCTTAAAATTAGATAATGTAAGTCCTTTAATTTTGTTCTCTTTCTCTCAAGACTATTTTGTCTCCTCTAATTCATTTGCATTTCTGCAGGATTTTGGACTCAGTTTCCATTAAAAACAAGCTACTGTTGGGAATTTGTTTGGGATTTTATTTAAATCAATGCATCAGTCTGAGGAGAATTGATACCTTAATATTAAGTTCTTCAACCTATGGCATCTTTCTATTCTATGATGTGGTATAGCTCTGCATTATGTTTAGGTTCCCTTTATTTTTTCTCAGCAATATTTTGTAATTGCTTTTCTTTTGATAGAAAGGGGTCTCAGTATGTTGCCCAGGATGACTTGAACTCCTGGCCTCCAGCTATCCTCTCACCTTAGCCTTCCAGTATTTTGTAATTCTTAGTGTAAAAGTCTGTAACATTTTTCGTTAGACTTATTTCTAGGTAAGTGACATTTTTAATACCTCTGTGAATGGTATCCTTTTAAAATTTTTAATTCTGAATTTTTGTTGCTAGTATAGAGAAGTTCAAATAACTTTTGAATAGTTACTTTGCATATGTCATCCTTGTAGATAAACTTATTAATTCAAGTACTTCGTAGATTCTTTTGGATTTTTCACACGTAATATTATGTTATCTAAAAATAAGGACAGTGTTTTTTCCTCTACCATTCTGAATTTTGTTTCGTTGCCTTGGCTAAAGCACAATGTGGATTATCAAATTATTTTTATCCTTTAACCTGTTCATATGAAAAATTACACTGATGTTTTTATATTGAATTTTTGATTTTTAAATCAATCTTGCATTTCTGGAATGAACTTGATTTAGTGGTAATGTATGCATCTGTTTAATTTTTTATTGTGATATTTTGATCCATAGATCATTGAAAATTATATTAATTAATATCTAACATTTGTAATTTTTCTACCTAAATGCTTGCTTCCCATTTCTAGCTTAATTCTACAGTGTTTAGAGAACATATTCTTAATCATTTCAATTTTTTGATCTTAGTGAATCTTGCATTAGGGCCTAGCATATGGTCAATTTTGTAAGTTTTCTGTATGCACTTGAAAAATAATGTATTCTAGAATTTCCAGGTACAATTTTCTATATATTTTCAATTTATTTAAATATTCACTAGTTTTACCAATCTTTGGTCTGTGTCTTTTGACTTATCAAGAGAAGTATGTTAAAGATTTTTACTTTGCTTGTGCATTTGTTGATTTTTTAAAATCATTTTTCACTTTATATATTTTGAGCTATGCTGCTAGAGGCATACATACTTAAGATTGTTATATATTCTTTTTTATTGACCTCATTTTCTCTAGGAAATACCATTCTTTTATTTTGTATGATATTAGTATAGCTACACCTGTTTGTTATAGCTAATATTTTTATGTGTTGTTAGTATTGGTATAGTATGTCTTTATCCCCTTAATTTTAACATCTCTGAGTCTTTATCTTTCAGCTGTACCTTGCAAACAGAATATTTTAATATATATATTTTTAATCTCTGAAAATCTTTCTATTTTCAATATTTAACCCATTTAAAATTAATATAATGAATATATTTGGATTTATATCTACTATCTTATTATTTATACTACTTGCTCTTTATTCCCTTTTCTCTCTGTTCTTGCTTTTTTGTTTTTTATTTTTTTATTTTATTTTTTGAGACAGTCTTACTCTGTTGCCCAGGCTGCTGCAGTGTAGTGGGGCAATCTTGACTCACTGCAATCTCTGCCTCCAGGGTAGCTGGGATTCTCATGACTCAGCTTCCCAGGTAGCTGGGACCACAGGTGTATGCTGCCACACCCAGCTAATATTTATTTATTTATTTATTTATTTATTTATTTATTTTTCAGTGCAGATGGGGTTTCATCATGTTGGTCAGGCTGGTCTTGAACTCCTGGTTTCAAGTAATCCACCCACCCAGGCCTCCCAAATTGCTGGGATTACAGGCATGAGACAATGTGCCTGGCCTTTTTTCAATTTTTGTTTTCAAATTCACACATAATAATTGTATATATTTATGGGATAGAGAGTGATATTTCAATAAATGTATACAATGCATAACAATCAAACCAGGATAATGGGCATATCCATCACTTTAAGTATTTATCATTTCTTTGTTTTGGGAATATTGAACATTTTTCTCTTTTAGCTATTTGAAAGTACATGATAAATTATTGTTAACTATAGTCACCCTATAGTGCTATAGAATAGTAGAACTTATTCTTCCTATCTAGCTGTGATTTTGTGTCATTTAACCAACCCCTTCCTATCTTCCCCTCCCTCCACCCCTTTCCAGACTCTTATAGCCACAATTCTAGTCTCTTCTATGAGCTCAACATTTTAAGCTCCCACATATTGGTGAGAACATGCAGAATTTATCTTTCTGGGCCAGACTTACTTCACCTAACACAATGTCCTCCAGGCTCATCCAAATTGCTGTGAATAACAGAATTTCACTCTTTTTTATGGCTGAATAGTGTTCTATTGTGTATATATACTCCATTTTCTTTTTCCATTCACCTGTTGAAGAACATTTAGGATAATTCTATATTGTGGCTATTGTGAATAGCGCTGCAGTTAACATGTGTGGTACAGATATTTTTGATATATTGATTTCCTTTCCTTAAGATAAATACCAAGTGCTGGAGTTGCTAGATTATTTGGTAGTTTTATTTTTAGTTTTGTAGTTCTATTTTTAGTTTTTTGAGGAACCTGCATACAGTTTTTCATAAGGTTGTACTGTATTCCCATCAAAAGTGGATAAGAGTTCCCTTGTCTTCTCATCTTCACCAGCATCTGCTATTTGTTGCCTTTTTGATAATAACCATTCCAGCTGGGTTGAGGTGATATCTCACTGTGGTTTTAATTTTCATTTCCCTGATGATTAGTGGTGTTGAGCATTTTTTTCCATATACTTGTTGGCCATTTGTATGTCATTTTTTGAAACATGTCTATTCAGATTATTTACTCATTTTAAAATCGAATTATTATTATTTGTTGTTGTTGTCGTTGAATTGAGTTCCTTGTACATTCTGGATATCAATCTCTTATCAGGTAAATAACTTGCAAATGTTTTCTCCCATTCTACAGTCTTCACTCTGTTGATTGTTTCCTTTCCTATGCAGAAGTTTTTAGATTGATATAATTCCATTTCTCTACTTTTACTTCTGTTGCCTGTGAAGTCTTTGAAGTCTTACCCATAAAATCCTGTGCCAGACCAATGGCCTAAAGCATTTCCCTTCTAATTTTTTCTAGTACTTTTACAGTTTTGGCTCTTACATTTAAGTCTTTAATCCATTTTGAGTTGTTTTTTACATGTGGTGAGATATAAGGGTTTCCTCTTCAGCATGTAGCTATCCAGTTTCTCCAGCACCATTTATTAAAGAGGCTGTCCTTTACTTAGTGTATGTTCTTAGTGCCTTTGTTAAAAACCAGTTGACTATAAATACATTGATTTATTTCCGGGCTCTGTATTCTGTTCCATTGTCCTACGTATCTGTATTTATATCAGTACCAGGCTGTTTTGGTTATAGTAGCTTTGTAGTACATTTTGAAGTCAAATAGTGTGATGCCACCAGCTTTGTTCTTATTGCTCAGGATTGTTTTGGCTAGTCATGGTCCTTTGTGGTTCCATATGAATTTTAGGATTTTTTTGCTGATTTCTGTGAAGAATGTCATTGATATTTTGATAGGGATTACATTGAACTGCAGATTTCTTTGGGTAGTAAGATTA
This sequence comes from Chlorocebus sabaeus, assembly GCF_047675955.1. Taxonomy (NCBI): domain Eukaryota; kingdom Metazoa; phylum Chordata; class Mammalia; order Primates; family Cercopithecidae; genus Chlorocebus; species Chlorocebus sabaeus. The sequence goes on along the minus strand of NC_132913.1, from coordinate 114,070,541 downwards.
TTTAAATAATATTCATTATTCTAATCTATGAACATGGGATGTCTTTTCATTTGTTTGTGTCCTCTTCAATTTATTTCATCAATGTCTTATAGTTTTTCTTGTAGAGATCTTTCACCTTGGTTAAATTTATTTCTAAGAATTTTATTTTTATAGCTGTTATGAATGAGATTTCTTTTTCAACTAGTTTGTTATTGGTGTATAGAAACACCCCTGATGTTTTCATTTGATTTTTTATCCTGAAATTTTACTAAATCTAGTGGAGTCTTATATACTGTTGGTGAAAGTGTAAATTAATTCAACCATTGTGGAAAGCAGTATGGTAATTCCTCAAAGAGCTAAAAGCAGAACTACCATTCAGCACAGCAATCCCATTAACAGGTGTATACCCAGAGGAAAATAAGTCCTTCTATCATAAAGACACGTGCACACAAATGTTAATTGCAACATTGTTCACACTAGCAAAGACATGGAATCAACCTAAATATCCATTAATGACAAACTGGATTAAGAAAATGTGGTACATATACATCATGGAATATTATGCAGTCATAAAAAAGAATGAGATTATGTCATTTGCAGGGACATGGATGGAGTTGGAGGCTCTTATTCTCAGTAAACTAATGCAGAAACAGAAAAACAAATACTACATGTTCTCACTTATAAATGGGAACTAAATAGTGAGAACACATGGACACATAAAGGGGAACACCACATACCAGGGTCTACTTGAGTGTAGAGGGTGGGAGGAGGAAGAGGAGCAGAAAAGATCACTACTGGGTACTGAGCTTAATACCTGGGTAATGTAATAATATGTACAACAAACCCTGTGACATGTGTTTGTCTATGTAACAAAACTTTACATGTACCCCCAAACCTAAAGTTAAAAAATTTTTAAATTTTTTTACTCATTTGTACCTCATTGGCAAAGAGGTATAATTGAACTTCTTTTCCAATTTTGATGCCCTTTATTTCTATTTCTTGCCTAGTTGCTCTGGCTAGAACTTCTAGTATCATGTTGAATAAGAGTGGTTGAAAGTGAGTATCCTTGTTTTGTTCCAGTTCTTATGTCAGCAACATCAGTATATTAGCTGTGGTGTTTTCCTAAAAGGCCTTTATGGTGTTAAGGTATGTTTCTAACTTGCTGAGTTTTTACCATGAATGGGTGTTGCATTTTACCAAATGATTGTTGTGTCTATTGAAGTGATCACATGGTTTTTGTCCTCCATTCTGTTGATGTGATATATCACATTTATTGATTTGCATATGTTGAACCATCCTTGCATCACTGGGATAAATTCCACATGATTATGGTGTATAATTTTTTTGATGTGCTGTTGGATTTGGTTTGTCAGTATTTTGTTGAGAACTTTTTCATATATATTCATCGGGGATATTGGCCTGTACTTGTTTTTTATTTATTTATTTTTCTGTGTCCTTGTCTGGTTTTGGCATCCAGAAAAGGCTGGCCTTATAGAATGCATTATGAAGAATTCCTTCCTCTTAATATTTTTTTTGGGGATATTTTGAGAAGAATTGGTGTTCTTTAAAAGTTTGATAGAATTTAGCAGTGTTGCCATCTAATTCTAGAATCTTCTTCGTTGGGAGACTTTTTATCCAATCTTGTTACCTCTTATTTGTCTGTTCAGGTTTTATGTTTCTTCTTGGTTCAGTCTTGGTTGGTTATATGTGTTTAGGAATTTATTCATTTCCTCTAGGCTTTCCAATTTGTTGGTATATAGTTGTTCATCATAGTCTCTAATGATCTTTTGTATTTCTATGGTATCAGTTGTAGTATCTTCTTTTTCATCATTTGATTTTATTTATTTGGATTTTCTATTTTTCTTTAGCTAATGATTTGTTGATTTTTAAAAATCTTTACAACAAAACAACTTTTCATTTTTTGTTGATCGAGGCAGCTCGACCACCTGAGGTCAGGATTTGAGACCAGCCTGGCCAACATGGTGAAACCCCATCTCTACTAAAAATACAAAAAATTAGCTGGCCATGGTGATGGGAGCCTGTAATCCCAGCTACAGGAGGCTGAGGAAGGAGAATTGCTTGAACCCGGGAGGCAGAGGTTGCAGTGAGCTGAGATCGCGCCACTGTACTCCAGCCAGCCTGGTGACAGAGCGAGACTCTCTCTTTAAAAAAAAAAAAAGAACCATAAAGGAGGTATTTGATATTACTCATAAGGTGGTTCCACGCAGAATTTCGGTCTTACAATTGATAAAGAGAAAATATTAAGACAACCTCTCTCTTATAACAAGGTCTTGGGTTTTTTTTGTTTTTTGTTTTGGTAAAAATCACATTATACATTTGAAGTAAGTTTACCACTTTTCATGAAGAAGAGTTTAAATATAGCAATAAGAGAGTGGATTCCTATGAAAGGCACTGGACTGATTAGAAAGTGGGTGCCAGTAGCTGGTTCTGAAGCTCATTAAAACAAATGAAAGACTTGGAATGTTTTCTTTTTTTTGGCAGAAATTATACAACCACATTGCAAGTTTAATGATTTTATGCTTGTGATTAAAACTTGAGTAATTTTTTCCTTTGAAGAACATAATAAATGCATGTGGCACCCATAATATTCAGTACTTCTCTGTCATATAGTAGGATTTCTGGGTGCTTAAACATATTAACTTCTTTGCATAATACTGCTGGGGAATAATTTCTGCTTTGTAACTCCCATTATATCAAGGAGAAAATGAAAATAGAAGGATTTTTTGTTAGGTCAGCAGCAGAATCCCAGTAAAAATTAAATCACCTGTGAAACCTAAACCCAGGGTTATGTTCCCCTCTGGGGAGTTGAGAACCTTTATTGGATCATCTGGACGACGGGCTCATGGAGTCAGAATCATAGCCCCTTGCCGCTCTTTCCTTCTTCCTGTCATTTGGGACTTCAATGGGTGATATTAATTTATAAGAATCTTCATGCGATTCCACTTACAGTTAATCTATACAAAATTAAAATCACAAATATTGTTCTCCATGAGCATCATAGAATACACTGTTGCTGAATAACTTGTCTCCTTCCTGCTTTCCTGAACATACCAGTTTATTAACTCAGTTGTGTGTTTTCCCCATACCAGTCACCCTCCTTTTCTCCCAAATCAGAAGCAAACCTAAACACAAGAGAAACAAACAGCCGGTCCCTACGTTACACAGAGGCAAAATCAAAGTGAAACCCCTCACAGGAAACCCTCACCTTTTCTCATCAGTGGACCTGCCTCCCTATCCTGGCAGGGATCCTCAGAGCAGGGAGTCTGGTCCTCTGCTGGCCCAGGAGCTGGCCAGGCTTTGGGCAGCTGACATCGAGGATGACCCTGGTTGTCTGTCTCCTGAAGCCACAGAACATTTGCTTTTGGTTTTGCTCTGTTGCCTGGCCAATCAAATAGATTTCTGTTTTAAATAGCCTTTTTTTTTTTTTTTTTTTTTTTTCAACCTTGGCCTCTGAAGTCTTCCAGAATATTGGAAACCTGTTAAAGCATAAACATATGTCGTGCAGAGCGAGAGGTAGTCAAAGAAATCAGGATGGCAAAGTCAAAGATGCAAATTAAAACCCAGGAAGAATCAATTAAATAGGCACCAAAGGTCTGTCTAAATGATTAAATGAGACAGAAGTGCATCTTGAGATGAATAAATTAGAGCAATGTGTGAGAAAAGAAATGAAGGGCTGGGAGGCTTGGAGGGGGAGGATGAATGAATAGATATGAATGAAGAGATTTAATAGAGGTGATATGCACACAGTGTCAGGTTTTGGTTATTAGATTGATTAAATATGCAAAAATGTCACCGTAGCCTCTGGGTAATTGTACAAAACACCAATACAACAGTAAACTCCCACAGCTAGAAGAATAACAAGAGGAAAGCCGTGGCATTCCTCATGGTTCTGCCTAGCACGTGCCTCTCACCGCGTGGCTGTTTGTCTTTGTACCAAATGCGGTGTGTCCTAAAGCTCAGTCACGCTGCACTGAGCCTCCCAGTCCCCTTCCTCCCTCCCGGCTGGGTGCAGAGACTTGGGTTAGGCTGCTCTGTAATAATTTCTGTCACTCTGTATGTTTCCCAAAATGCTTTTACATATGTATATCATGTCATCTTTAAAACCAGGTGAGAATGGCAAGTATGCTTGCAATTGTAGCTTTCTGGGGGGAGAAACCAGAAGGTGGAGAAACGTAGGTGCTCAAGATCACCTCAAAGCCAGAGCTGCGTTAGGACTGCACGCCCAGTTGGGCAAGTGGGGCAGGTCTTGCAGCTCTCAGGGTTACTGGCTAAAAGGACAAACAGGCCAAAATGCAAACCTTGTCAGGTTCACCAAACTGTGCAGCTTGTCATGGGGCTTGTTTACCTGGAGGCAGTAGTGTCATTTCCTAGTTTGCAAAGAGAAATTTACAGGTGGCCCCGAAATGAACTTAGGTCTCTTGACACTTCCTGTTTTGGTATCCTGCCCTAAGAGAGTTCTCTTCTTTCTCTTCTCCTATCCAAGTCATAGTCTTCTTTTCATTTCAAACCCACCAGCCTAAAAACACCGAAGTGTTCATTTACCTATCTCTCTTTTTTTTAAAATTTAAACGTTTTTAAAATTTTATTTGTCCATAAGTTATTGGGGTACAGGTAATATTTGGTTACTTGAGTAAGTTCTTTAGTGGTGATTTGTGAGATTTTGGTGCACCCATCACCTGAGAGTATACACTGCACCCTGTTTGTAGTCTTTTATCCATCTCCCTAATCCCGCTCTTCCCCCCAGGTTGCCAAAGTCCATTGTATCTTTATTCTGCTTTTGCGTCCTCATAGCTTAGCTCTCACATATCGGTGAGAACGTACAATGTTTGGTTTTTCATTCCTGAGTTACTTTTATCCTATGTAACCTGCAGTTCTGGTGACTGATAGTCTATCCCCACTACCTCAGGGTGGGTATGCAGTAGAGATAAACAGTAGGGAGGGAAAGCAAGCTGGATGGCACAGATAGTATGAACTATTGACACTGTCCTACCAGGGAGCCCTGCTGGAGGTAAAGATGTAGGGGGAAAGAAGGGCAAGTCAGATATAGGTGGTTGGGGGACAGGTAACGGACAGTCAACACAAGGGCACTGGGGTAGGAGCTCTGCTGAGAATGCTTTCTATGTGACTACTTGGGCTACTCGATACCTCAGGTGATCTGCCTGCCTTGGCCTCCCAAAGTGCTTGGATTATAGGCGTGAGATACTGCGCCTGGCCAATCGTTTTTATTTCTACAAGGTCAATAGTAATATATGTCTCTCATTTCTGGTTTTAGTAATCTGAGTCTTCTGTCTTTTATCCTTGGTTAGTTAAGATACAGATTCATTACTTTTATTGATATTTTCAAGAATCAAAAGTGGTTTTGACTTTTTTGCTTTGTATATTCTCTAGCTCAGTTATTGCCACTCTAATTTATATTATTTTCTTTCTGATTGCTTTAGTTTTAGTTTCCTTTTCATTTTCTAGTTTCTTACGGTAGAGGATTAGTTTATTAAGTTGAGATTTTTCTTTTTTAAAAAAATATGGGCCTTTACAGTTATAAGTAAGAAGTAAAAAAGAAAATGAACTGGTTTTCTAGGAGGTGGAAGTCCTATGCTAATGAACTTGCTTCCTGAGCTCATTCAGCTTTGCATTCCCACTTGCTAGATTCCTGTTGGGGCAAAGGGAGACCAGGGGTGTCTTTTTTGAAAGGCAAGCTCTTCTGCACTAGAAGGGAAACCAAAGTTATTTACTTAAGGCCAAGGAGAAGCATCATTTTCACATGTAGGACTGCACCTTATGATTTTCAGATTAACTACTAATTGAATAGCAGTAACCATTTTACCAGTCTTAGTAATTTCCCAGCAGAAATCAGGCATTTTTATTCTTTCTTGACAGTCTGCCTCACTCACTAATGATGCTCACTCTTCATTCCTGTCTTTGGTGCTGTATGTACATCAGAAGAGAAATAACAGAGTCTCCTACAGACTAATCTGATGTGGCTATTTGCAGAGGAAGCCACATAGTATTATTTAAATGGTTGGCTTGGCTGGGCAAAGGAGGCCAGGCCCCAAGATCTGAGTTTCATAGCACCTTCCCTTCACAGTACTATACTTCCTGGCTGTCTCTATCCCACCTTCCAAGAAATTGGTACCTCAACTTCTTTTTCATCTTTTCATATCTTATCAGTGGAATAATAGGGTAGGCTGGAGGGCCAAGATATGCAGACACCTGGAGTATTGTGAAGTGAGTACGTGAGAGATTGGGGTTAATAGGTCTTGAACATAACTGACAAAATTATCTATCTCTTTTAATCATTTTCTAGTATTTTTTTTTTCCCCACAATATAATCCTTTTCATGGTTCTTCACAGTTTTCTAAGGGCTTCCCCATGCACTGTCATGAAAACAACTGCATGCAGAGACTATTATTACAGGAAAACAGCTGAGAGAGCATTTCTAAGGTCACAGTGCAAATAGGAGGCAGAGCCTAGATTAGAAGCCAGGTGTAGCTCCCTGGATCTGGGCTCTGTCCACCATGCTAAATTGCCTGAAGCCCAGCTTCCCTCCCATCTCCAGTAACAATCCCTTGTGGCTTCTCTCCAAATACCTGCAGCAATTTTTACCTCCTCCGTGAGTCTAACAGCTTAATCCAAGTAGGCCCAATAACACTCTGTTTCTTCCCTGCTGAAATTTGATGAAATGTCCACTTAGTCTTGGCCCAAGGCAAATAAGACCAGTACTTTGGTCTTGGCTTCAATTTCTTTTGTTAACATTCCAATTCAATGCTGATTTTCCCTGGGATCTGTCACTCTACTCTCTTCACACAAGCCTCTGAGGAGGCTAATTGATCCCATCTCCACGTTTTCCCCCACTAGACTCTGACCCAATTCAGAAATAGTCTCTGAGGGTCAGGAGAGAGTTATAAATTTTATTAATGGGTATAAGAATGATGCAACTAGGACCCAATGCTACAGCGTCATTCTGACCACCTACCTGCCCAGTTGTTGGCTGTATAGCTGGGTAGCTGGGGGAAGGGAGCCCTTCTCAAGGCAGATGGAGAGACAGAAGGAAGAAAGCACCTATAGGACAGGTTGTTTCCAAGAGAGATCCACGAGCAAAGATGCGTAGTCCCATCAACTCTCCCAAGAGAGGTTCTTGTCATCTTCCTCTTTACTGTGGATGGGAGAATGGGTAAGGGGAAGAGAAGAAAGATTTCTTCCTGGATCCTTTCTTGGGAAGGCAAAGGAGTAGCAGAAGAGCCAGTTTTATGGGCCAGGGCAGGATTTGATTCATTAGAATAAAAGGTTGCAAGATGGCCTTCATGCGAGTCCCTTTTCTCAGAACACCTCTAAGCTTTCCCTGCTGTTCCCATAGGAAAGCTATTCAGAGTGTCCTGCCTCTTCCCCAAGACTGTGCCACTAAGAAAGGCTTCTGGAATAAAATGCAGTTGACAGAGCAACCTTCTGCACACTCTGTGTAATGGGCACCCCCATTCTGTGGGTTCACAGGGGTAGGAGAAAAAGTGCTTCATTTTTCTGTGTAAGCTATTGGTGGTTTTGCCAGACTATTCTCTGAAGTGGACTTTTATCCTATGTTGTAGCAAAATGATGAATATACCCATTCTGAAATTATTTAGATGTTACATGTTACCGGATTCCTTCGAAACCAGCAACAGTAGCCAAAGACTTAGGGCTGTTATTTTGATATTGGCACTAATCATCTGTGGTATGTTGGATATGTCTTTTAAGCACTTTGGATATCAGTTTGTTTTATATATATAACAAAAAGGTAATATCAGGTGGATTGTTTCAGACTCAATGTCTCCCACTTAATGATCTCTGGGATCTTAAGAGCAGTAAGAAAAGTCTTGGTTAACTTGGTATCGACTACTGACTCACTCATCTGCAAAACAATGGTTTTTAGAGAAGTAGGAAGGAGTTGAATTTGACAGAAATGAATGATATATCTCTATGTTTCACTGTCTTAGCAAGCACAAGACAGCTTTCCTACCTGGTTTACTAGTGGAAATATTTTGTTTGCAAACACTGTTTAATCAGGAAAGACAAAATGCACCACCAAGCAAAGTGATGGTAACAGGTTCGAAAGACTGCTGGGTAGTATTTCACAGGCAAACTATCTCCATGAATATAATCTTGTTGCTACTAAGAATGGGTTATTTCAAATCTCTGAAGCATTAAGAAACACATTGATTTCCCACCGATATAAATCAGCAGTGTAAATATACATTTTATAGGAAATTCTACATAGGAGGAAATAAGGGAAAAATAAATGTGGTAAGGATTAAGTATGTGAAATGCTATATTGTTGTAGACACTTGCTCTTTCTTTCTCTGGGATTGTTAATGATGGTGGCCCTGTCCACAAGAAAAATCATGTTAATTGGACAATGTCTCTTTTTAGAGAAATGTTAAATGTTAAGGTAAGGGGAAAAAGTGAGACAGCACTAAGCAGGGTTCCAGGAATATATAGGGCAAGGATATTTTTCTTTAAAGTTCAAAATTGGTATTCTGCCCTTTTCTTTTTTTCTTTTAAAGGAAATATTTTGAAAACGGAAACTTGCTCTGGGAACTTGTAACCAGTCATACGTCTCTTCTACTCTGGAAACTTGGTTGAGATCCAGTTTGAATAGATTAAGTGTTATTCCTCTTACAGTCCAGCTTGATTTTCATTTTTGGAATTGGGAAGCTTTATACAATTAATTCACATTAACTTCACCTAAAATAAAATATTATACCTTCTGTCAGATTTCTTAATTTTGTTTTCAGCTTATGAATTTTTGTTAAGTCTTGACAGAAGTGTATAGCTTATTTTCACTATTGAATCCACTTAGGATAGTCTGTATATTTTGAGCCTACTAAGTAGACCTTCACCAACTAATAAATTATAACTTATTTAAAATTAAATATGCAATTTTAAAATTAAAGTAAGATTCAGAAGTGGAAGTGCCTTGCTTAGGTTCATGTATTTGGTTCCTGACATGTGAAGTACAACCTGTTCTCCTGATTTATGGAAAAGAACTTTGTTTATGGTTGCCATGGTTTTGAAATAAATGGATATTTTGGTTACTCTCTCTCTCACACACACGTGCACGCACACACACATGCAAGCACACACACACACACTCAAAAGTCTTAATATTAAGTATATGATAATATTACAGGAAATAGAACAAAATGAATTTCCTAAATACATTTATGGACGAGGTGTACATGGCTAAATAATTCATGTATAATTTACAGTTCCTCAAAAGTAGAATGGCAATGGGGGATATGAATGGCTTGAAGGTAGCTTCCACATTACAAATTCATTGGGAAATCCCAAGTCAGTTGGTTATCTGTTGAGTAGAGGAAGAGGTTTTTTCTGAAAGACCAAATCTAGTTTGAGCTGTGGATACAGACAGGTACAGATGTAGGTATAGGAAGTGTGTGCATCCACAAGCACACACACATAAACACACTACATTTTAAGAGAATGATTCATGTGCTGGATCACTTCATTGTCCATCTCCAGGAAGTACCACTTACACTAAGTTCAACATGAATGGCACTCCCTCTGAACTTGTGCAATGTGTAGAGCTGGGCGTTTATATTTGAATATGTCAGATCTGTCATCACATAAATGTATAATTTCATCAGCCATATTTTTAAGATTCTTTGAAAACTTCTTAATCATATATGAGTTCTCATGTTTAATTTTTTTATGAGTGAAATAATCTTGCCAAAAAACTAACTGTATTTAGAAAATCAGTCTAATTTGAATGAGGCTGGTGGATACGACAAGACTTTTTTAAGAGGTTGCTACGTTAGTAGAAGTAGATTTAATGCAGATGAAACTCATTCTACTTATTGGCAAGATAAATAGTGGAATCAGGAAGTCCCCAAATAGAGTACAAGCTGACAGTTTCCCCTCTTGCATCTACCATGGTGTGTGAAATTCCTGATGTTAGTCATTCCTTTGAGTCATGGTGCTGTCTCCAGATTGGCTTCTGCAGGCCCTTGTTAAAATTATGACATTCTACCCAAGTGTGGCATGTTTACCCTTTTAGCCATCATTATTAATTCAACTTATAAGATGTTTATGGCCAGGCACGGTGGCTCACGTCTGTAATCCCAGCACTTTGGGAGGCCAAGGTGCGAGGATCACGAGCTCAGGAGATGGAGATCATCCTGGCTAACACGGTGAAACCCCATCTCTACTAAAAATACAAAAAAACTAGCTGGGCATGGTGGCGGGTACCTGTAGTCCCAGCTACTCGGGAGGCTGAGGCAGGAGAATGGCAAGAACCCAGGAGGCAGACCTTGCAGTGAGTCGAGATCGTGCCACAGCACTCCAGCCTGGGTGACAGAGTGAGACTCCGTCTCAAAAAAAAAAAAAAAAAAAAAAAAAAAAAGACATTTATTAAGGACCTGCTATTTTCTATTTTCCTGACAACAATAATTGGGGTTCATGTATAACACCACTTACTTCCAAAGAGAATGTGAAGCAAATTAAGATGCTTTTGCAAAAAATTTTGTACTGGAAATATAATGATAATCATCTGAAAAGACAGATGATGGGAAAAATATGTTTTGGTGGCGTGTTTGAGTGTGTTTAATAGTTGTGACTGCAGAATGTTGGTCTTGGTTTACTATTATGTGAGCAAAAGGCATGATCTGCCCTGGAACAAATTCATTAATATGCATTTACAGTCCTTCCTCCTTTCCTGCATTTCTGGCACTGAACAGTACTCTCAGAGCCATTGTACATTTTCTGCAGTTGAACAGACAGTCTCTGCCGTAAGAAATTGCCTTGAGAATAGAGCAGGACTGGTAGACAAGCACCCAATGTGTAGTCTGGTTGTTTCCTGCTTCTGCATATATTCTCCTGTTTAGCTTCAATGTGTTGACAAGGTTAAGGGATGCCGTTTCTCCCAATTTCTCAACATGTGTTTTATTGAAGAGAGTCAGCATGTATTTTCTTTTCAGAGACCCTTTCCTATCAATGGAAGGTAAGCCCCGTGAAGGGGAGCAGATTGCATCATTGAGCTCAGCGGGAGCGATTCTAGAGTTCACATCAGAGAAGACCAAGGTTTCAAGGGACTGCGGAACTCTTCGTTGAAAGTCAACCTCAGATTTAAGAATCAATTATTTAGATCGAGGCTTTGGTTCAAAAACCACACAATAATATAAATATAATATAATATGTATAATATAATATAAATATAAAGTCACAAAAATAACATATTTTTGCTTTGGTTAATTTCTCATTGACTCTGCTTCATACATAAATGGAATATAAGATTCATGTATATATGATCTCCCTTAGGAGAATGAAATATGTGCAGAGGCTATTTGTTTGAAACACTCAGCATCAGATGCACTTCCTTCTCTTTGAGGGATCATCTTCTTCTACTCTTTGTCCATCTGGTTCTGGTAGATGGACATCTACCAGATGTCATATTTGACACTAGGAATGAAATCTGTGATTCAAGCTTGGTCATTTAGTACATCAAAGCCCCTTAACCACAATGATCATTGTAGAGATGGGAAAGAGTGAATCCAAGGAAGATGGAAGGGCTCCTGGGAAAAAACACTTTCTCTTCTCTGCTAGACTGAGCATGGGAGAATGAGCCTAGAGTTGACAGGAGTCACAACATGGAGACTGAAAATGAAGTTAACACTATAGGAGGCAGAGTACAGAGATGGAGACATTTTTGTTCAAGTCTTTATATGGTTTATTTGAATCAAACCATACCTGAAACTAGCTCTCTTTTTGATGAGTATTACAAGTGTGGGCATTACTAAGTGTGGACAAACTCACACCCTCTAAAAAGGCTCTGGCTAGTCCATTAGCTACTTAAACATCTGATACACAAGAAAGTGCTTAGGTTTTCAGACATAAAGGATATTTAATATTATATTTTTTAAAATTTGAGAACTGTTATGGATTTGACTTTTCATTTTTTTAAAAAACTTATCTGAAGATTTTAGCTTAAATTAAAAGAAAAACTGTGTCTGAATTCCTTCAACCAAATATGATCTTTTGTACCTATCTTTCTCTCACGATAATTTGTCTATCTTTTGTGGCAAAGTTATTTATATACCTGTCTCATTACCATAACCAATTATAAAGTCCTTTTGAGAAACGAGAGGCCTATCTGTGTATTATAATACAGCACCTAGTCCTCCCTTATACCACACTTCTATACATTAATTAAAGTTACTTGAAGATATGTCTGAAGTCAGGTTGTGGGTGCCTAAAATTCAGGGATTGAGCCAAAAATTAGGTAAAACAACTAACTGTGTAGTCAAGATTTATTGATACTTAAAAGTAACCACATTTAAGAGTTGACCACTAGTGCTTCTGTGGGAATAGACATATGTAGAACCCCCAAACAGTAGTTAATCCCTACATACGATAGGTTATTTGGTTCAAATCTGTTTAAAAAAATTATGCATATCTAAATAAAACACAGTCATTCACAGAAAAGGCTTACTGATGGTGAATATTCTATACTCTGTCATTTGTCTATCTCTTGCATTAGACTGGCAGTTCCTTAACTTATATCCATAAGTATTGATACACCATATTTGTTGAATAAATGATTACCATATGGAATGAATTAAGGATTTTTCCCTTTCATTATTCCTTTGAAGCACTTACTAATAATTTTGTCTACTGCTGTATGGCTGCTTTTGTCTGCCGTTTTGATGGCACTTGTCAGGTGTGTTTGTGTGTGTGTGTTTGTGTGTGTGTGTGTGTGTGTGAATGGCAGCAGTTGTGAGGGGTTGGGTTGGGGGTATTGTGAACTTTGGATCTTTCTAGAGCTCTTTAATATCAAAAAGTTTCTGCCTCTTTCCTCAGGTCCCTGTTATGACAGGGTTTATATATTGTATTTGCATTTTATTTCAGGTCTCAGGTGGAGTATCGGAACACAAATGACATGTCTTGGATCGTCAGTGTTTGGGGTCATCGGCTGGAAAACCTGTGAAGAATCCACTCAGGAGATGTCTTCTGCATTGCTGTAGGGCTGGCCTTGCTGAGTTCGTCTGTGTAAAAGGAATAGCCAGACTGTGAAACAGTTTGCTTGTGTTGGCCCTTTACATTTTTGGAGGCTTCCATAACCCAATCAATTGTGTAGCAATTGGCACTAAACTTGCCCAGAGATACTCAGCTGAATACATTCACACTTAGACACATGCACGCCTCATCCCCACTGTGCCTGGCTTGAACATCTGATGGATGAGCCCAAGCTCTCAGCATTCAGAACATGCATGGGCATCATACAGAAGATAGTAGACATTAACAGCACAAGTTCTGAAGGTGGATTTTCTGCGTTCAAGTTTGGGTTCTGTCACCTACCAGTGTGTGGCCTCGAGTGTGATATTTAATATTTACTTAACACCTCAGTGCTTCAGATTCTCCACCTGCTAAATGGGGATATAGCTCTTGGCTCATGGAGTTGTTTTGAAGACTGACTGAGATAATCCATGAAACATGCTTAGCTTCATGCCTGCCAAATGGTAACTCTCAATAGTTGTTGGTTTTCATTATTGCTATTGCCATTACTATCACCACGACCATCACATCATTATCATCATCATCACCATCTCCATTATCGTCAGCATCAGCATCTCCATCATCTGATGAAGAACAGCTGTTCTGATATTTAAGCCAGAATTTGAGGGTGAGATAAGAGGAGATTTCACATCCATGCACATGAGCTCTAAAAATTGAGGATCACATGCAAATAAGTTAGTGTTGAATTCTAAACTCCTGCAGATATATTTGCTGCTTCTTGATGAATGGCTACCTAGATACAGTCTTCAGGAGCAAGACCAAAAGTTAGGTGATGATTTGGTCATTGAAAATCCATGGTAGTCTTTAGGTAACTTTTTGTGTAATGTTTTGATGGTGAGTCATAAATATCGCCTTTGTGTGAAAAGACATATGCACACGAAAATAGCCACAGGGCGTTAAAAAGGCGAGATGTGGAAGCATTATATATACATATATTTATAAAATATATGTGAACTCTTTCAAAGGAGTGAAAAAACACCTGGCAGATGGGGCGACATGGGGAAACATTTGCTTGTGTTGGCCCCTTACATTTTTGGAGCCTTCCATAGCCCAATCAATTGTGTAGCAATTGGCACTGAACTTGCCAGTTGTTTGGGAAGTTTAGATGGGGTAACAAGCAAAATGTTTCCCCATGTCACTCTATCTGCTGGGTGTTTTTTCACTCCTTTGAAATAGTTTATATATATTTTATATATATATACACACACATATGTATGTATTTTTGTGTGTGTGTGTATATATATGTTTATACATATATATGTTACAGAGAATGATGTTAAAGGAAATGATCGTTCATAAATTCACTCATGAACTGCAGTTCTGCTGGGTGTTTTCTCACTCCTTTGAAATATTTTATATATATTATATATATGTTACAGGAAAGGGGTCCCGATCCAGACCCCAAGAGAAAGTTCTTGGATCTCACATAAGAAAGAATTCAGGGCGAGTCCACAGTGCAAAGCAAAAACAAGTTTACTAAAAGAGGAAAGGAATGAAAGAATGGCTGCTCCATAGACAGAGCAGCCCTGGGGGCCACTGGCTGCCCACTTTTATGGTTATTTTTTGATGATATGCTAAACAAAGGGTGGATTATTCATGCCTCCCCTTTTTACACCATATAGGGTAATGTCCTGATGTTGCCATGGCATTTGTAAATTGTGATGGCTCTAATGAGAGAGTAGCAGTGAGGACGACCAGAGGTCACTCTTGTGGCCATCTTGGTTTTGGTGGGTTTTGGCCGGCTTCTTTACTGCAGCCTGTTTTATCGGCAAGGTCTTTATGACCTGTGTCCTGTGCTGACCTCCCATCTCATCCTGTGACTTAGAATGCCTTAACCATCTGGGAATGAAGCCCAACAGGTCTCAGCCTCATTTCACCCAGCCCCTATTCAAGATGGAGTAGCTCTGGCTCACACACCTCTGGCATACACATTGTTGATCTTCTTCTAGATCTATCTATCTATCTAATCTACCTATCTATACCTATTTATGTTTTTATTTATCTCCATCTCTCTCTCTCTCTCTCTCTCTCTCACACACACACACACACACACACACACACACACATAAAAGCAGCTAAGTCTGATTTCTGGTTTCTCTTTTCTAATATAAGATTTGGGGATCTCTGCCATTTCTATACTTAATTCCTTTCTACTCTAGAAACTCCAGCAAAACAGCTCTTGGGGAAGAATGCATTCCTCTGTGAGTTGCCTCATGAATGCATAATACGGGACGGGTGTAGCTGGGATGTTTGCTGCACAAGGCAGGATTTGAGAAATTCTGGGAGGTGGCTGCTTCTCTTGCCCCAGAATCTGAAATGGATGGAAGGAACACATAGTAATAAGTTCCGTATCTAAGTGAAATGCTAGAAGTTCATAGTGCCTCTTTGTGACTCTATCAGTTTTTTTTTTTTTAACCTAAATGGGAACCCTAAGCTGCAATGATCTCTGAGGACATCAGCTCCATTATTCGTGTGTCCAGGCTCTCTCGCTTTCCCTTCTGCAAACAACAGCTCTGCCTCAGCCTCATGCTGCTGGGCTGCTTGGAATTCCTGACGTGGTTCTTCTACATTCCTCACCCCGAAGGGATAATAGTCATTTATAGAGGGGCCACCTTCTATTCACCTCCTGAGAAGGAGGGAGGTTTGAAAAAATGAAACAAAACAAAACAAAACTACCAAACAAAGAAAAATGTGAGATATGATGAGAAAAACATGGAAACAGCCAAGACACTAGAGAGAGATAGGAGAAGCTGATCTATGTGTTCCACCTTTGGGCTTGAAAGGAAATGATCGTTCATAAATTCACTCATGAACTGCAGTTCTGCTGGGTGTTTTTTCACTCCTGTGAAATATTTTCCTTTTTACAGTGCTCAAATATTTTGTTTTCCCTTTTCTGGGACTCTTATCCTGGGTTGTGTTCCGTTTTAACATTTGTTTCTCCTTTTTAAAGCCTTGTCTTCCTTTCACTTGCTTTTGCTTCTCTACAGGGTCTTTTTGGTTTTGCCTGGCTTTCTTCAAATTGTGTGTGTGTGTGTATGTGTGTGTGTGCATGCACATGCATCTGTTTCAATACGAGGATAAGGGAGAGGAAATGTATAATATATAAACTGGTAAACCAACTGAGTTTGCAAAAAGCTGTGTTCTCTGAAGCACATTCTTTTCACCATGTGCTTCTCTAAGACATGTCCTCTGTTGTGTGGTATACCCCAAATCCCGCAGTGAGTGCAAACAGTGGAAAAAATGTCTCCCTTTCCTGCTTTCATATAAGCTACATGAACAGAGGCCATGGTCTCTAGGACAGAGTGAAGTCTTTTCTGCTTTCCAGTGAAAAGTCAGTCAAGAGGTAGCATGCTGTGCCTAGTGTCAGAGGCTACATACAACAGGACGAAGAAGTTATTTTACATGTTGCACGATGAAAGAATGTTGTTTGTGCAAGATCTGATGAGCAGAAGTGCCTATTAGGTGTACCTTGTTAAACCAGCGCCTCATTTAATCATAATGATTGTCTTCTGTGGTGGAGATTAAATTACAGAGCTTCTCCTATATAAACAGGTAGACAATTGAAGTCTCGCTGAAAAGAAAAGCATCCATCCTGGTGCTCCTGGAAATGTCTGATTCCTCCAAGGTAGAGAAGAATTCGAAAAATCTGACGTTAGGGCACTCAGACAGTTGGGGAAAGAAGCTGCAGCTTTTCCTCCAAGATATATGTATTTTTGGTTTAATGTTCACTCCCACAGGATGAAAATCAAATCCAAACACAAACTCACTCATGATCACTTTTTTTTATTCTGGAAAACCCTTGAGAACCGCTTTAAAAAGTTATGATACTTTTGGGTTTGTTTGACTTTTAAGTCCTTCGTAGAGTCTGCAATTATGATTACTGCGCTTCTTCCTTCTAAGACCTGAAAAATTTAATAGGTACCTGAGCAGGACGGTTTAATTTTTGTTTTGAAACTGTGTTATGGCAAAGCTTAGAAATATTATTATTTATTTTCTCATTTCAAATCAAAGTCATTATTCTCAAAAGACAAAACAAAATAACAGTCACTTTTGGGGAATAAGATTACATCTCAAGGCCACGTCAAAATCTTTACAGTGGCAATTCTCATGGAATTTTCAAAATCTAAAATACAAGGGTCATTTTCACTCTTTGAGATTGTTTGAAAAGTAATTAAAATAGTTTTCCCATCACAAAGAAAGAATCCTCATTCACATGTTACCTTTAGAATAATTACTAAGATTATTTACCTAATCTGCAATAATATATTGCTGATTTCTTTTTAGTTATTACCTTGCTTAATATATCAAGTTCTGTTAGATCTTGCTATATCATTTAGCGCCTGTGAGTTGAAACGCTATTGTAAAAGCTCTTCTGTGAGGAATCATGGAAAAGGAAAGAAAGCAGAATGATTTGAAATAAATAACAAATATAGTCACACTTAATGTAAATAATACCAAGAAAAAAATTAATGAAAAGTTTTATTTTGAATTAGTACTTTCAATTCTGTAATTTCATGCTTATCAATATTTCCTAAATTGGCTCTAAAGCCTTTTATGATTATTCATGACACACATACCTGATGTTCTGGGCCTCAGTTTCTACCCCCCACCCCTACCATGTAATGTAAATGTTATAAGTGTGAAATTAAGTTAAATGATCTCTGTCCAATAACAGTTATAACAAAGCATGACCTAATTTTCTTGATTCTCTTATAACATACAATGATTTTGTTTTCTAATAAATATTTGTTTTGTTCAAACCAGCAAAAGAAAGGAGTTTGAGCCTTACATGACTTCTTGCTAAACCCTGTTATAGTGCAAATGACTTTTGTTTTCTTCCCTAGGAAGTCTAACATTTGACCCATTTGAGAGGAACTCTTCCATTTGAAAAACTTTGCTCTTAAAAGCGATGGCTTTGGCCGGGCGCAGTGGCTCAAGCCTGTAATCCCAGCACTTTGGGAGGCTGAGACAGGAGGATCACGAGGTCAGGAGATCAAGACCATCCTGGCTAACACGGTGAAACCCCGTCTCTACCAAAAAAAAAAAAAAAAAAAAATACAAAAAACTAGCCGGGCGAGGTGGCGAGCGCCTGTAGTCCCAGCTACTCGGGAGGCTGAGGCAGGAGAATGGTGTGAACCTGGGAGGTGGAGCTTGCAGTGAGCTGAGATCCGGCCACTGCACTCCAGCCTGGGTGACAGAGCGAGACTCCGTCTCAAAAAAAAAAAAAAAAAAAAAAAAAAAGGCGATGGTTTTAATATCTGAATCAAACACCAGCATATCACTAACAATTCAAACATAATGAAAATAAACTATCTCTATTTTCACTACACCTCTAAGTTTGAAGGCTATATTAAGTGACTAAAATGTGCAGTAAGATTTAGAGTACCTCTCTCGACGCCAGGCATAGTACAAGTCACATCTCAACCTTTATAGAAGATGTTCTGTTTTCTTGGAATGCCTTTCTTTTGTCCCTCCAGGTCACTTTTCAAGGATGACATCAAATGCCACTCTCTCTGTGAAGTATTTGTCGTGTCTTCTCTCTGCATTCTGTCACATGCAGAAGTAGAGGCTCCCTCTGCCATGTTTCTAACATACCTCTTCATGTCTATTATAGTGTTCATTGTGTTATAATTACTTGTGTCTATATGTTGTTAGGTGGTAAATTATTTGAAGGAAGTAACGATGTATTCACCTTATAACTGAATTCAATAGCAGGCATAGAACAGATGTTTGATAAATATTTGTTACCTAGAACAATGAAAAAACAATTTGTTACCTAGAACAACAGCAAGAAACTTCAGGTCCTGTCATTTGGTAATCAGTGGCTTTTAAGCTCTTGGTAAAGTAATCCTCTGTAAAAAATACTTATTTTACGTCACAACTTAGAATACACTGACACAAACACAACTGATAGTTTTATAATACAGCATTTTCTACCTTTAATATGTGTGAGGTACACTGATATTTTCTATTCTGTTCCAGTTTTAAAATTTGATCTGACTCACTAAATTGATTTCATAACCTAACTGGTTGTGGCCCATGGTTTCAAAAGCACTATTTCATCTTTGTGGCTTTAGGAAGATCTATTTCTTTCATCTGGTTTCGGAGCAATCTGTTCTGTTTTTAAATGTTTTCAAAGATTCATATTATTGTAGCCATTATCAAAACACTTGTTCTACTAGATATAAACAATGTGTAAATTAAATGTCATTTCTATAGTCTCCCATTGCTATAATTTCTTTCAATGCTTCATTTTGATATTTTGTTGGAGAGATAAGTAAGTAAAAAGTGATCTAATCCTGGTTTTACTTAGTCCGTAAGAGATTTTTTACCATATTCCGTAATGGAACGTAGGAAGTGAAGTACCAAAAAGGTTAGGTGTCCTGAGAGCTGGCCAGTAGCCACCACATATAATGTATTTGAATTCATACAGCAATGAATCAGTTTCCAAGAAAACTGCAAAAGGATGTTATTGAAATAACTACCTGGAGAATTCAAAGTCTTAGCAGCCGATTATAATTCTTGACTCCAAACCTACAGAAGAAAAAATATTGAGCAAAACCATTTCTATGATCTGGAAAGTTAACACCACAAATCAACTTACAAAAACACTTAACGACACACCATAGCCATTCTGCTGTGCTTAGGTTATAACGGGGCAATGACTCACTGGGAAACTTTCATTGGAAAATAGATAGTCGAAGGCAGTTCCTTCTCTCTGTGAAGTCAGAGAGAACTGATCAACCTCTTCCTGACCTCCGTGATCTTATTGCTCCCTGATAGGCTATCCTGAGTAGACCGGAGATAAGATGGCCCTTCTGGACAACTCAGAGGAATCCCTTTTGAAAGTGAAAATGATTTGAAGTTTTTTCATGCCTGAGCTAAATACAGGCACTGCATCTTATTATATGTTAACATGGGGCTTTTGATAGGTAGACACCATCTTCTAAATCCAGCAACACCACTGAAGTCTGATGGCTGGTAGAAGCATAATGTAAATTTTTCCCAAATGCTTTGCATCTCTTGGTTCAGTCAATAGAATTTTATTCTTTAGAGCCACATGGTCCAATATGATAGCATTAGCCACATAGGACTATGTCAACTGAAAGTAATTAAAATTAAACAAAATGAAAAATTCGGTTGTTCAGTCAGAGTGATTCCACATCAAGTGCTTAGTATCCATTACTGTAGAAGGTTCTATTGGTTCTTTACAGTGCTGTCTATAGCCATTTCATTTTATTAACATCTGATGTCTTTGGTCACTTGCTTGATTGCTAAAAAAGGAAAAGTGGCAGGACAGTGGAGCTTTGCTTATCCATGTTAGGAAAACATTTATTTCAGCCTCTGCAGGGCTTCTTATCTAAAAATCTTCTATGCTGATTCTTACTGGGTCCTCGACATGGGTCCATTCCAGCTCCTGCCTTGATCCTGTCTAATCAATCCTTCTCATTGCTTCCAGGATTAGCATTCTTAACCACGGGGTAGTAGAAGTTATTTTTTTTCCTAGGAAAACTTCAACTCTTCCCCATTTCCCACAGAGTAACTTTTACTTTTCTTGATTTGGATTTGATCTGGCCTGAACCAACCTTTCCAGCTCTTTTTCTGTTTCTCTGACTATCCTCTGCCCTGGCCACACTCACATTCGAACACTCTTGGCTGCATATCCAAATATCTTCAGTGTCCACGCATCCTGGTTCAGTTTATGTGCCGGAACCTTTGTGAAAACTTCACAATCTTGCTGAACCAAAACATGTCACTACTTTGTCTCAGCGCTCACAGCACTTGCAGCTCTGTTACATTTTTTTCCCACTTAAATTTGTACGTGTCTAACTCTCCTACTGGGTGATAAGCTTTTAGATGCACAAGATCTTGCACCTCTGTGTCCTGCATAGCTTTCTACACATAGCTGTTTAACAAGAAATATACAGAGAGAGTTGAATTTCATTTGGGGTGAGGATAGAAAAAATGGTTAACTGGAGTCAGGGAGGGTGTGCTTAGAGAACTATTGCTGGGGGTTGTGTAGGATTGTAAAGGATGCAGACTGGAGGAGGACTGAGGTTAAGATGAGAAACCTACCCTTGGCAGTGCTGAAAAACATAACAGAATTGTGCGGCAGCACTGCAGGCTGCCAATGTTTCATAGGTCACAAAACACCACGAGGCATTCCTCCTGATGGAGGTCAACCTCCAGCAGAGTGAGTCACTCTCTCCCTGTGCTCATGAGGCCCTTAATCCACAGCTCTGCGATATTCCAAGTCCTCAGGCTGAGCACTTCTTGGTGTCGGGGCCACCCTCTTACTCTATCCTGCCTTCTTACCATGCACACTGCCCCATCCGTCCTAGGGCTCCGTTTCATGCATCCCATAAGGAGGTTTGCAGTAAATTCTGACTGAATCAATTCAGCCGTGAGCTAAGACCTGCGTGAAAGGTAACCACAGGCAGAACGCAAAGCATGTAAATTGCCGAGTACAAACAGGAATGCGGAACATGTTGCTGGAGTAATTTTATTTATTTTCAAACAGCACAGGGTCTTTGGGTCATCTCCACCATTTAACCCAGCGATATCATGGCATCCCTGGAATTCTGAATGCTGTTTGATCAATCATCACGTCTCCTTTCCACAAAAGGGCCTGTTTTTACTAAAGATAAAACTCTCTTGCCTCATCTTCAAAAGGAAGCTCAGTACATTAAAAAAAAAAAAAAAAATTCCCCCTTTGACTTTTCTCACTCTAAGTTTCCCAGGGGTCGAGGTGAAGTGAAGGAGAATGTGGAGAATTGGAGCTGGAAGTGTTAGGAACCTAGAGCTCTTTTCCACGAATGGGAGGGAAGTTCATCAAAGCACACGTGTGGTCAAAGAAGCTTAAAAATAAAGCTGATTTCTAACAGAGAAAAAAAAATTCATTAAGCTTTCAATAAGCTGCTTTTTTCAAGGAATAAAAAAATAAAAAAGGAAAAAAAAAAAGAAAGAAATGTTTGCCAACAGAGGAAAAGGCAATACACTCTTCCAAAAGGATCTTTTGAGTAAAAGGAACATGTAAATTCCAAGAAAAGTTAGTTAGAAAGAACAGTTTATTCTCACTGGTTCCTTCTCATCACATCAGTATTTATTTCCCCAAATGCCCTTTATTTATTCATTTTAAAGTATCATAGGTGTCTACATGTTGGTCAGGGTATAAAGAACTTTTCTTACCACAAAGACCCTTTGGGACCTCAAGCAGAGACCTCAGCTATCCTTTTAAATTCTTAGGACTCTGAAACCTAATGTCTGCGTAGACAAACAGGAGGGCTGCTGGAAGAAGGCAGGAGCCCAAGTATTAGCACGTAGGCCGCTTACCAAGAAAATCACCAGGGTGTTCCAGCATGAGCTGGTTTGACATCAATCCATACGATGGGGTTAGCGTGTGCCAGCTTCAGACTGTGTAACTTCTATTTACCGAAACTGTAACACATATTCATTGTGAGCTACAATTATCCACAGTTTAGTATGTTTATGAAACTATTTTGTGGTTATTTATTAAAAATAAAATTTATGTGTACTTATTGAAGCTATATTTTGGCAGGCAAAGGAGGTTGGCAGAAATGTCTGAGTCAACAGCGGGTACTAGCCACTCTTTATGTCGTCATATAAAAACTTGTCAAATAATATTTAGTTTTTAATCTTCAGTTGCAAACATAAGGTTAGTCATGAAAAATATTCTGTGAGTTGGTCTCCTTGAAACAAGAGACTGGGTGTTTGGATTTAACTAAAGGCGATAATTAAGTTTCTGGCTGGTTTAAGGGTGATCTGTATCCCTTTTCTCCCACCAGCTTCTACTACCTGTTTTTTTATCCATGTTCCCCTTCCTCATGTCTTCAAGAACTGTTTAAGAATGATTTTTTATAATATGAGCTGTTTATCTATCAAGACAAAAATGCAAAGACAAATGTATTACTCATGATCAAGGATAACTTATCCTGCCTGTATGGTCATGGTACTATTCTCTTGGAGATCTTTTGGGAGCAAATGGATTATTTATTTTCTCTGAAATTTTTAGTTAATTATTTTATTTATTTATTGAGACAGAGTCTTGCTCTGTTTCCAGGCTGGAGTGCAGTGGTGCAATCACAGCTCACTGCAGCCTCAAATTCCTAGGCTTGAGTGATCCTCCCACCTTAGCCTTCCAAATAGCTGGGAGCACAGATGCCTGCCACCACACCTGATTAATTTTTTATTTTTTGTAGATATGGTGTCTCCCTATGTTTCCCAGGTTGGTCTCAAACTCCTGGGCTCTAGTGATCTTCCCACTTCAGTTGCCTAAGTAGCTGGGAACACAGGCACTTGCCACCACACCTGGCTAATTTTTCATTTATTATAGAGATGGAGTCTCCCTATGTTGCCCAGGCTGGCCTTGAACTCCTAGATTCTAGCAATTCTCCCACTTCAGCCTCCCAAAATGCTGGGATTACAGGTGTGAGCCACCACACCCAGCTAGTTATTTAAATCACTATACTTACTTTCCAAGGGGGCCTTTTAAGAAGGAGCTTCTTCTTCCTCTTCTTCTTCCTCTTCCTCTTCCTCTTCCTCTCCTTCTCCTTCTTCTTCTTCTTTTTTTTTTTTTTTTTTTTTTTTTGTAGGAGGTTCTTCTTAAAGTGGCCATAGTTAGCTTCAGGAATGTATAGTCCATCATAATTAACTATGTGTATTTACACACAAACTGGAATCATGGGAGTTTGTTCATAAGGATCCTGAATGGATAGAAAAATAGCATTAAGTAAGGGGCCTTGGGATTAGAAAGGATATACTATGAATAGGTGGAAAAAGGAATTCTTTGTCTTTGAATCTACTTGCACAAAGATTCAACAGGAGAAGAGGAAAGATTTAGTATGGAATTGTTCAAGAAGAAATCTTTCCTAAAGGGGAGATTCTGAGATGTGATAAACTGGAGTTGAAAAAAGACAGCCCAATGTACTTCTTGCTACTTCCTTAAATACCTTGAGTATGACTCACTGCTGAGGTTGTGCTTTAGTCTGCCTTGAAAGAATTTCTGATCTCAACCGTAGAAGACAGTTGTCAATTTTATATGTCAATTGTCTCCCATCTCTCTGTAGTTTTGCTTTGGTTCTAGTAGAACAGCTGTTTTGAGCATGCCCTTGTTGACAGTGACTTGGTCCTGCAATAGAGTATTTGCTGCCAAGTAACCTAATCCATACACCTTTTATTTATTTATTGAGTATCTTTTGTGAGCAAAGCTCTGTACCAGGTGCTACAGAGAATGTCAAACTTTCTAAGAGTCATTCCTCTAAGAAGCATGTAAAGTGAAAAAATGTGTTATCTATGAGTGGTCTCTATAGCATAGTCTACAGTAGTTTAGATGCCATCATCAGGATGAAACCTTATTTTGGATCCACCAAACACATTAATTCTGAGACCTGCAGGAATTTGGTGTATTTGAAAACAAACATGCAGCAGAATAGGGGCAAGAGAGTGGAAGGGAGGAATCTGTCTGGGTAAGTAGGACCCAAATAAACCCATCACATGGTTTCAAAAGTCTTGTAGATAGTGTTCCTGAGGATGCAGTCTGAGTCAGAGTCTGGTAAGAAGAATGTTCACTAAGGACTAGTCTTGGATTAACACATGTGGAAACAAGAAGGAAGAAGGATTGGGCAGAGAGATAAGGGGCTCTGGGGTTTGGGCCCAGTGACAGCCTTGGTTGACCCCATGAGGAGCAGTGGAACTATAATGGTTCTCTAGGGGGGTCCCCAGTTGGGTTAAGATATTTGGGCTTTTATACCTTCACATTGACCAATTATTGGATGAGGGCCTCCCCAGGATTGAGTGTGACCTCCTAGGGTAAGGCAGTTCTTTGCAGCTAGAACAACCCTGAAGGGGCTGGCAACACTCTCAGTCAATGGACAATAAGTCTTTATTGAACAGGGATCTGAGTGGTGCACCTTGGTGTCTGCCTCAAAAATCTTATTTGCATTAAAAAAATCATGTTTTCAGTTTCAGGAGAATAGTTTAGTGAGGAACAGAGTGGGAGTGGAAACCAATTAGAATGCTCTTAGAATTGTTCAATGGAAAATGATCGTGATGGTTTGAACTATAGAGTGACTGTAAAATGGCAAAGAAGTAAATGGAACCCAAAAGCATTTTTGACATAGCTTTTATAGGAATAGGAAATGGATTAGATGGGGTACACAAGGGATAGAAATATACCTAAGATAAATCTGAGTCTTGCCACGAGCAAGTGGGAAAATAGAGATACCATTTATAGAGGAGGGACTTCTTGAGAAGAATTGTGAGCAGGGGCAAGAATGGGACTGAAGACTATTGGTGATTCAGCCAAGTGGTGTACAGCCATGCAGAAGTTGGATACATAATTCTGGAGCTTAGGAAGAAGGTCTGGAATATTATTTTATAATATACTGCTGTGTTGCTGCAGAACCTCAGCAGGTGATAACTCCTAGGGAGGGAATGTGATAAAATGGGAAGGAGGTTCTCAGGAAGCCTAAGGCATGGCCATCTCTAGAAATAAAGGAATGAACAAAGGACACAGAGGAGCTATCAGAGAGGCCTGAAGAAAACCAGCACCATGTGATGTCCTTGAAGCTTAGGGAGGAGACCATTGAAGAAGCATTGTTAGCATTCTTTGAATACTAATGAGGAAGAACATCTATTTTAATTTTTATTGGTCATTTATTAACAACTTGATGGAGGCATATTTAACATATCATATAATTCACCCATTTCTAGTGTACAATTCAATGATTGTCTTTTTTTTTCGTAAATTTGCCAAGTTATATAATCATCATCCTAAACCAGTTTTAGAATATTTTTATCACCCAACTAAGATTCTTCATGCAGATTCATTTGTTTTAGTCTTTATTTTGAGAAGCGCCTTTTAAATTAGCTATTGCCTTTTTATTTTTAAACTTTTTATTTTCAGGAACTTTTTAAAAATATGGTATTTTGTTTTTTTGGATCTATATTTGAAAAATTGCTCTTCCATGTTGTCATTTATCCTTCAACCTAGTTTGTGAGAATGTTTTTCTCTGCAGAAACTTTACAGTTTTATGGAGTTAAATGTAATGATCATTTCTTATATAAATAACTGCTTTGTTTTTTATTTTTGATATTATTAGAAAGCATTTTTTTCCCAAGATTATAAAAGTATTTTCCTATATATTCTCCTATTATTCTTCTGGTTTTAATTTTTGGATTTTGATTTCTGATTCCTTTGGAATTTGTTTTGTTTTAAGGAAATAAGTGGTGATCCAGTTTTACCTTGTTTTCCAAACTGCTGGCCAATTGTTCCAAAACCAATTGTTCATGAATAAATATTGTCTCCCTTGATTTGGTTAAATTACCATATTCTGCCTGTGTTCGATCTATCCCTGCCTTAGTGCCACACTGTTTTATTTACTATTCCTTAACAATACATTTTAGTGTCTAATAGCATGAAACTGTAATAGAACTTGGTTAAGTGTCCATGTGACTGAGTGTATTAAAAAATTTCATTACTACCCCTCTTTCTCTAGCAACTCCCTTGGCCTTTTCTCTCTCTTTGGCTGCAATTAGACCCTCGTTCCAAGTATATCCTGCTAACTCTATGACTTTGAGTTCATTTGTTTTAGTTGCCAAACTCAAAACAATTCTGATTCTTCAGCCAGACTGTAATTTGGAAGTTTGATTGTTTTGTTTGTTGGCTGCTTGTTAATCTGAGGGAAGTTCATCATCATTTGCAGTCCATTTTCTGGGTAATGTAAGGTAAACACCGTCTTGTGATGCCTGAAAGGAAGAGTTAACTATTATAATTCTGTTGGTCAATTGTCATATTTAATTGAAATCTCTATAACTAACAGACTTTTGCGACAGTTCTGTGTTATATTTCACTCTGTCTTTCTGGTAGGCTTCAAATGAATCTGAAGTTGAGGGTTATTTTTCCACTGGCTGTTGACTGACACTGGGCTATCTTTATTCATTGCATCAGCTCAAAATATTGCCTCAATTGTGCAAAGCCGTTTTTCTGCATGATCTTTGTTTTTTGTTTGTTTGTTTGTTTTTATAAATTGTTTTCTTGCACACAAGAAGGCTTCTACATATCAGCACATAGAGTCTGGAATTTTGATGTTGTCTGTGACTTATAAAGTCAAAAGGATAGAAAGTGGATGGAAAGTGGTTTTACAGCTTCTATGCCTCTTATTATTGTTTGGGATTAAAAGGTGATTTAGAGTAAGATTCTTATATATGCTATTTCTCTACATTGTTGAGTAAAAGGTTGTCAGTTCCAACCAAAGTTGTACAGGTAGTTTTCAGAGCTTAGTTGAAATGTAGGGTAGTGAGACTTTTATTCAGAGCAAAAGCCTAAGAGTAATCACAGTGGGTAGTCAGATGAGCAGCAGCTGGTGCCGGAAGACCTCATTAGGCTGCTGCCTCTGTCAGCCAGTGGTCTTGTGCAGGAGAGCTCACTTCTCTGAACCCTGGATGTCTCATCTGTGAAAGGAAGGGATAATAAACATCTATCACTTAGGATTGACATGAATGGAAAGAACATATAGAAATGTGTTAGATAGGATAAGAAGCTACGGAAATATTGAGTAGGGTTGAGGTTAAATGTCTTGCCTTTCCTTGGCTTGGAAGTGTTCGCGTTAATTGGAGGCAAATTAATGATGTGGTTCATCCAATCTAAATCACTATAGATTTTCAGATATATCTTTCTTTCATTTACCACTGGAGAAAAATGCTCCCAATTTCATCATTGAGTATAAGACATCTAGATTTCTGAGATGTCAAACTCTGAAAGAAATGGATGTGAAAGACACATCCACTTTGTGTCTTATGGATGAAATATAGTAAGTAGAGAAAATATAAAAGACGTGGACTGATTGGGGAGAAGGTCAGTCTGAATTAGGGATAATCAGACATATAGGATATTTTAAAAAGGCATACAATTTCTAGCTTTTGAATTGATAATAGATGAAATAGGGTAAATTAACAGATCACTAGAGAAATTACCTTAATGAATAGATAACTGAGTCTGTGGCATCTGGCCCCCACTGGGCCCTGAGCAGGTCATCTGATTTAGCTCTTTGGGGACTCTGCTGAGTTTTCCACAGGAGATACTTCAAGCTGTTTCCACACTTTCCAGGCTCCCGACCCGTGTTCACTGGCCAGTCGTTAATTTCTCCACTTCTACTTGGGTAGGAGCAACTGTAGTTTTCCTGATCTTCATCCCAGCCTATCTTTCCTTCTGTTTTAGTTCAAAATATCTCCTTTCTCTTCCAAGATTAAAATTAAAATTGCATCTGAATATGTCTTTCTGGAAATTTTGCTTTATCTACTTACTTAACTTTCTCTACTAGGTTTTAAAATTTTGCTTTCTGGTGGGCTAACATTTTCCTAATTAAAAATGTCCTTTTAACCTGTTAACTGTTGACAGGTAGTATAGGTAAGTCAATAAAAGCATAAGCTACAGAACCATATACTGTAAATTTAAATATCAGCTTGTCTCTAACTAGGAGGACACATTGGGAAATTATTTAACATATCTGTTCTCCAATTGTTTCATTTGGAAACCTGGAACATTGGACAATTGGGACTTTATGTTTGTCTCATAGAGATGTTTAGGAATTAAATGGATATATATATATATATACGTGTAATATATATATTTAAGTGAATGAATATATATATTCATTTAAGTAAATGACTATATTCATTTAAGTGAATGACTATATATATATTCATTTAAGTGAATGACTATATATATTCATTTAAGTGAATGAATATATATATATTCATTTAAGTGAATGACTATATATATATATTCATTTAAGTGAATGAATATATATATATTCATTTAAGTGAATGAATATATATATATATATTCATTTAAGTGAATGACTATATATATGGCACTTGGGGCACTGCCTGGAACATGGTAAGTTTACCAGTCTGTTTCTTCACTTTTATTCTCTTACCACCAACAAAAAAAGTTACTTCCTGAAACCACTGCATTGGACTCACAAAATGTTTCTCATGTCGGGCTCTCCTATATTTTCTTTCATGCCACTTTCTGTCATACCACATATCCTGGTGAAAATTAAAGGGGCAAAGGTCAGTGAGTGTAAAAGCGTTACATAGTCCCCAAATCTATTTTAACTCATCTTTACTTCTGATGATGAAGGCTACTTTTACTGTTCCTATCTACCTGGGACAGTGACTTTCTACAACTTTTCTAATGGCTGCAAATTTGATTTTTGTGTTTTAACTGCCAAGTCTCTATGATTATATTCACAGAAAATTAGAGGAAGATGTAAAACACATTTCTGAACACGCTACAAATTCAAAGTACTCACTTTACATAAATATGGATATCTGTTTGTAGAAGTGGGCTCATTGCATTTTCCTTTTAAGAACATTCCATAGAATTCTTTCAGTTGTCCCATTTGCTATCTCCAACATTCTTCAGCACTTTCTCTGGGAAGGCAAGTTAAATGATTTGAGCACAACTCAGAACTCATAAACTCTGAAACAATGTCATTATAACTGCCCACAAATTGCTCTGAATACAAAATGTGTAGATAACTTTATTCACTCAAGAAGCAGTGTCGACCCTTGAAATAATGATTGATGGATGGGGGAGACGCAGGGTGGGAGCAGGCAAACAACAACGCAGCAGCTTGATTTGGCATGCACCTGTTTTTATAAACAAAGCTGTACTGGAATGTAAGTATACTCATTCATTTACATATTGCGTATGTTTACTTTTGCTTTACGGTAGGTAGCAGAGTTAAGTAGTTGAGGCAGAGACCATATGGTCCACAAAACCTAAACTATTTACTATCCGGTCCATTACAAAATGTTTGAAGACACCTTACACACAGTATCAAATAGATCTTCTTTTTGTCCTAGTTCTGCTTTCTTATATATATGGTTTTGGATTCATGACCTTAATACCTGTGTCATTTTTGTGAAATAGTTTCATTTTTTTGTGTGTCATGTGATGACAAAATGGAAAAGAAAAGTTAAATTTGGGGGGATAAATTTTAGGAACCTGAAGTTATAAAGAGTAAGGAGATTGATATTAATATTGAGGGTAGGGGAGCGCTATCTCAGATGCCAAGACTTAGGGATAAATGGTGAAACTTTGAGAAATCATTAAACTAGCTTGCCCTGTTGAGACCCTCGTAGTACTATGTAGGGAAAAACATTTTGTATTTTATCTATTAAAAATGATCTGTATATTTTCTTTAACTGCAAAACTGGCTCAGGTGAGAGGACACTTACAAAAAAATTTTCCCCATGCAAAAGCAACACTTTGTACAATTTTGTATGATTTTTGCAGGCATGAGTCTTGATGCATGACAGCCCAAGCTTTTGTAACCCATTCTGGTCTACAGCAAATGCAGTATCTGTCTTATTGTTTATCTTTAGACACCTGACTCATTTATTCATCCACTCATTCAAAAACCACTTACTGATGACTAGTCTATTCCAGCACTCTATTCTACATGATTGATATTCAACAATAAAACAAATGAACAAATAAAGTAGACCATTCTGCCTTGAGGGAACCCATAACCTTGTAAATTACATAGCCTGTTAGAAGGAAATAGGGATTATGAAGAGGGATAAAGAAAAGGAGGGGTAAGCACCGCTAGAAAAGGGATGGGAAGGTAAGCTTCACAGAGAAGAGGACATTTTGAGGGAAACTTAAAAGAGGTGAGGAAACAAGCCATTCCTTCCAATAAGTGCAAAGGCCCTGAGGTAAGGAAATGCTTGGCATGCTCTGTGAACGGCAAGGAGACAAACATGGCTGGGGCAGGATAATCGAAGAGGATAATTGTAGGTAATCAATTAGTGACATAATGGGAAGCAGGTCAGATCATGCAGGGCATTGCAGGTCGCTTCAAGTACTTTGGAATTTTGACTAGATAAGACAGGAAGACACCGAGACTTCTGAGCAGAGGGGTGCCATAATCTGATGTGTGTTCTTATAGGATTACTCTGGCTTGTTAATATTAGACTAAAAGGGAAATGATAATGTTGGGAAGCTGTCTCAATAATACAGGAGAGAGGTAATATGGTTTGGGCTTTGTGGTATCAGATTTGAGTCAACAGGATTGCTGATGAATTTAGATGGGAGACGTGAGAGATCAAAAACAGGTCAAGAATGATTTGAAAGTTTTTAGCCTTAGCAGCTAGAAGTGTGAGGCTACCCCAAACAGAGGCGAGAAGCTGTAGAGCACATTTGTTGAGGAAGAAGGGTAATTCAATTTTGATCGTACTGAGTTTCCAATGTCTGTTAGTGAAGATGTTGAGTATACGGTTGACTATACCTGTGGGGAGTTTGTGAAGCAGCTGGGGCCACAGCTATAAATATTGAGGTCATCAGGATAAAGGGTATTTAAAACCTCTAATGAAATCACCCAAGAAGTGAGCAAAGAATGAAATAAAATGGAAGCAAAGACTGAGAACTGGGGAATTCCAGTGTACAATTGCTATAGAGATGAGAATGGAGACAGAGAAGGAAGGGTCGCAGTGAGGTGGGAGGAATACTGGGAGAGCCAAGGGCAGGAAGTGCTGGCAGGGAAGAAAGAGCTGTGTCAAGTATGTTAGACAGGTCAAGCAAGTGGAAGACTGAAGATCGCCCCTTGGATAATCAGCAGGAGTGTCAGTGATGACCTTTTCAGGAACATTTTGATGGAGCAGTGGGAGTGAAACTCTAATGAGTGGGTTTAAGAGAAAATGAGAGAGGACAAATTATAAAAGACAAACATAGATAATAACTCTTTGGAGGAAGTGTGCTATAAATAGGAGAAACAGGGCAGTAACTGGAAGGGGAAGATTTTTTTTTAGGATGGGAGGAATAACAGCATGCTTTATGTAGTCAGAAGGATCTGGCAGAATGTGGGCAGAATGAGGAAGCAAAAGGGAATGGATAGGTACTAGGACAACATTCCTGAGTAGGCAAGAGGGCATGATATATGGTATACAAGTAGAAGAGGTTGACCTAGATAGAAGTACACACAATCCGGAGGAACAGGTGGGAAGGCAGAATGTAAGAGAACATGTGCAGGTAGGCGGGTGGAAGTGAGGGTAGAACTTCTGATAGTTGTTATTTCTCAGTAACATAGGATGATTGCCTGGTAGCAGGAAGGGCCCATGAGAGTTTGTCCATACATTGAAAGTGATACTAGACCTTCTTTAGTCATACATATTTAGCTCTTTTCATATCAGTTGGTGACAATGGAAAGCAGGTCAGACCATGTAGGACATTGCAGGTCACTGTAAGGACTGCATATAGGCCAGAAATGAGATGAAGTTTTGTCTTAACAAGGAAGGGTTGAACTTTTGCCAAATGAGTAAAATGAAAATAATATAAATATGAAAATATTAAAGAGAAAGTGAGTTCAAGGCATATTTATGGGTAGGGTAAGGGTTGTTAGCATTAGGGTACTATAATCAAATTGAGGTCAAAATGTGGGAGTCCTGGAATTGAGATTATAGAGGTGTTGCATTTTTTGGTAATAACAAGGTCAAACTTGGGTACCATAATCACATACAAAGGTTATTTAATAGAGATTGCTGGGCCATATCCCAGATTTCCTGGTTCAGCAGGACTGAGGTGAGGATGAGAGTTTTAATTTTTAGTAATTTCTCCAGTGATAGCAAAATGGAACTTTGAGAACCGTTGGTTTGGTGTATGAGCATGGTGAGGAAATGGCTGAGATAGGTTGAAGACCATGGTCATTAGGATAAATGGGTTCAAGGATCTAAGAAACCAGAATATTGGAAGAATCATCTATTTTGACATAGGAAACACCAAAGAAGGAATAACTATTGGCCTGGGAGCTAGAGCCATTGAGAAATGAGAGATGGTTGCAACAGGGAGGGGAGCCAGGTGGGATAGTCTGACAACCTGAGATTCAAATTTGGATGCTTTAATGAAGAGAGAAGGAGCTCCTGGTCTCCATGGAAGATTATATAGGTTGTACCCTGCATACCCTAGAAAGTGCTGTCTGCATCATGGTTTCTGGGAAAGAGAATGGCCTGTAAGCTTCATTGAGACATAAGGGACAAACTTCTTCAATCCCAAGCCCACAGATATGTAGGCTGCACCTATGTTTTAATTATTTCTGCCCTAAAAGGAGAATGCTTTGGCCTGCTTAAAACTGTGTGGCTTTACTTTCCCTTGAAGGAACCAATTCAGGAAAGAAAATGCAGATAATCACCACACATGCACACACCTGTGTCCAAATGGCAATTAGTTCTTCTAACTTTTAAATTCATTAAAGTAGGGTCCTCAAGTGTCAAAGAATATCACAAAATCCTGCCAGTGAAGAAACACAAGCAAGTGCCACAGTTTTTGCTGTGTGCTATTTAATCTTAAAAGTCCAGTGAACAATCCTGTGTGGTAGGTATGTTCTCCACCTTTTAGAAACTTGAGTAACAGCAGATTATTCACCTACACCATAGGTGTTGGGTCTGCTCACCTGTCCCCAGTGCTTTCTTTAGTTTTTTCTTTAAATCCTTCCTTTCCTTTTTTTTTTGTCCCTCCTAATTGTATATCTTTTAGCCAACACCATCATCCATTGAAATGAATTCATAAATGTCCAGGTTTTACTCATTTTCATTGTAGCGCTGATGGTGGGAAAGAGAAGTGAAGTCAGGTGTACCTTGTGTGGGTTCAGCAGCCTGAAGTGAAATGGCTTCTGGCTAGGGGTGTGCTCTCCTCTGCCGGATGGCATGGTTCTCTGAAGATTCTAAGTTGTGTTAGATGATAACCCAGAGTTGGTAAGTAAAACCAGACTTTCGTTTTCATAATTTAAAACTCTTGCCTTTACTTTCAGACTTGTTTTATAACAACAACAACAAACACACAGAAACGATCTTAAGAAGGTGATTTAAATTGGCTGGGATGGGACTATTGTTAAAACCCTGAGAATACAGGTTTTGAATATTTATTTTCAAATGACCATGAAAATAAATATTAATGCATAATATTCTTAGATAAACTGAAATTAGGAAAATTATCTGAGAGTGAAGAAAACATGGGGTTTAAACTAAGCTTGGAGAAGGTTTTTGGTCTAGAAAATCGCTTTGGATTTTTTCTCTGCTTTTCCTGGAATTGCATTTGAGGGTTTTTTGGAAAAAAGAAGTTTGTTTTTTTCTCAGTAGTATTTGATATATCTTAATTATGTATGGAGCTTGTTTTTATGAATATGGAAAATATGCTTAATCTTCAATAGCAATGTGTAAAAAACTAAGAAAATGACATGAAGGGTGGTAAAAAGAGTGATTTACTTTTTCAGGATTCATCTTTAAAAATACTCAGGCATTACTTACATATAATACAATGCATGGATCTTCAGTGTTCAGGCTGCGGAAGTTTGACACTTGTATTCATGTAAATAACCACTACCAAAACCAAGATTCCATTACTCCAGAAAGATCAATTGTGCTCCTTTCTTGTCCATTCTCACCTTTCTTGTCCAAATGGCAACTACTTCCTGACTAAATAGTAATTTTACCTGTTCTTGGAAGTCAAATAAAGGGGACCATAGGTATGTATTAGGTTGGCACAAAAGTTATCTATGCATAATTATTTTGAAATTTTTCCATGTTGTTGCTTGTATTAATAGTTCATTTCTTTTTATTATTGAGTAATATTCCATTGTATAAAAATACTGCAGCTTGTTTATCCATTCACCTGTTGATGGCATTTTGGTTATTTTCAAATTTGGGCTATTATAAATTAAACAGCTATGAATATTCATGTACAAATCTTTGCATACACATAGGCCTTAGTTTCTTCTGGGTAAATGTCTAGGAATCTAATGGCTGAATCATGTTTTAATTTAATATTTAACCTTTCAAGGAACTGCCAAATTGTTGTCCAAAGTCAGTATACCATTTTACATCCCCACTAGCAGTGTAGGAGTGTCCCAGTTCCTCCACATCCTTGCCAACACTTGGTATGGTCAGTTTTTAAATTTTAGTCATTCCAGTAAGTGAGTGGTGGTAGCTTATTGTGGTTTTAACTTTGGATTTCCTTAAAGAATAATGATGTTGAACATGTTTTCACATACTTATTTGTGAAATATTTGTTCAAATCTACTACCTATTTTTATAATTGGGTTGCTTGTTTTCTTACTGAATTTTGAGAGTTCTCTTGATACCAGTCCTTTTTCAGATATATGATTTGCAAATTTATTTTCCTAGTATGTAAACTGCCTTTTTATTTTTTTCAAGAATATTTTCTGAAGTGCAGAAGTTTGGTGTTGAATTCCAATTTGTCAATTTGTACTTTTACACATTTTGCTTTTGCTTTTGTGTCTAAAACATCTTTGCTCAACCCAAGGTCATATGTATAAGGCATATACATAAAACTTTAACTTTGTTTTCCCACAACTCTATAATGTTCTGTTCATTTTTTTAAGCTTCTTTTTAAATGTGCTTTATTTTGGATACTTTCTGTTGCTCTGACTTCAAGTTCACTGATCTTTTTGTCTACAATTGCTTATTTGCTGCTAATTTCATTTAGTGTATTTTAAATCTCATACATTGTAGTCTCTTTTCTAATAGTTTAATTTGGAGTCTTCTTTTATACCTTTTATGCATCTACTTTTCAATACATGAAACACTTTTATAATAAATGTCTTAATGTCTTTTTCTACTAATTCTAATATCTGTGTCAGCTCTTGGTTGGTTGTGAATGCTTATTTATTTCCTCCTTATGGGTCATACTTCTCTCCTTCTTTGAATGTCTGGTAATTATTCATCAGATATCAGACATTGTGATTTCACTTTGTGGGTGCTGGTTACTTTTGTATTCCTATGAATATTCTAGAACTTTCTTCTGGGATGCAGTTAAGTTACTTAGAAACAATTTAGTACTTTTTGGTCTTGCTTTTAAGATTAATTTAGGGGAAACTGGAGCAGTGCTCAGTCAAGACCTAATGATTCCCCATTACTGAGGCAAGAGCTTTCAAACTCTCTCTCCAATGCCTCATAAATCACGAGGTTTTCCAATATGGGGGGAAAGGGCTCTATTGCCAGCCCTCTGTGAATGTGAATAATTGTTCTCTGTAATCCTTTTGGGTGATTCTGTTTCCAGCTTGGGTAGTTCCCCTATAAACATGTGCTTATCAGTAATCAGCTGAATATATGTGGGAGACCATTGAGAACTCCCCCTTCCCCTGGGATCTTTCTCTGGGCAAGTCTCTTCTTTTCCAGTCCTCTGTCCAGAGGACTTACAGTTCGTGCTGGTCTCCCTGAATTCTCAGCTCTTTCTCTGCAACTCAGAAAGCCTACTGGCTTCCACCAGGCCCTGCTTGGGTTTCTCCTCCCTATGCTGCAACCCGACGGCAGTAAGCGTGGCGCAATTTTGGAACTCAACTCGTTTGTTTCCTGTCTTTCAGAGATCGTGAAACTTGAATGCATTTTTACAGTTTTTTAAATAAATCATTGCTTTATATATTTTGTTAAAAATGTTACCTTACATGGGAGGGTAAACCTAGTCCCTATTAATTCTTGGCCTGAAGCAAGAGTTGTCTTTTACTCTCATCAGTTTTCGCTTTGTGTATTTTGAAGCTCTGTGTTGGGTGCTTGTGCATTTAGGATTGCTATGTCTACTTGATTTATTGATCACTTTATTGTTATGAAATGTTTCTCTTTATCCTCTACAATACTGCTTGCTTTAAATCCACTTTCTCTTATGTTTATATAGCATACCAGATTTCTCATGCTTAGTGTTGTTCACTATACCATTTTTATCTTTTATTTTATCTTGCCTTACTTTTATAGTTAAAGTCTCTTTTGTGAAGAGCATGCAGTGGGTCTTGCTTCTATTACCTTTGACTGATAGTCTTTTGCTTTTAACTAGAGTGTTTAATCCTGTTCCATTTAATATATTTATTGATATGGTTGTGTTTAATCTACCATTTTGGTCTTTAAATTTTATTTTGACTTATTAATCTCTTTTGTTTCTATCCCTCCCTTCTCCTTTTTTATATTATTTTAAAATAGATCACATATTTTATGTGTAACTTTTTGAGTTGTTTTCTTATTAGTTATTCCAGTTGTTACAATATGTATCTGACAGGGTTTGGCTGTGTCCCTACCCAAATCTCATCTTGAATTCCCATTTGTTGAGGGAGGGATGCAGTGGGAGGTAATTGAATCATTAGGGCAGGTCTTTCCCATGATGTTCTCATGATAGTGAATAAGTCTCATGAGATCTGATGGTTTTAAAAACAGGAATTTCCCTACACAAGCTCTCTTCTCTTGTTTTACCATGTGAGATGTGCCTTTCACCTTCCACCATGATTGAAAGGCCTCCTCAGCCATGTGGAAGTATAAGTCCATTAAACCCTTTTTTCTGTCTAAATTACCCAGTCTTGGGGATGTCTTTATCAGCGGAGTGAAAACAGATTAATACAGGATCTTTACGTTTTCACAGTTAACTTGCAAATAAAATGGACACCATAACAGCTTTAACAAAGAATCATTTACTTTTAAATTTCTTTCTCTTGTCATTTTTATTTTATATTTTACTTCACTACATATGTAATATACCTCTAATACATAGATGTTATTTTTATCTTAAAGAGTCAATAGTATTTTATTTATTTATTTATTTTTATGCCCGGCTAATTTTTTTCTTTTTTAATTTTTGTAGAGATGAGGTCTCACCAAGTTTCTCAGGCTTTTTCCAACTCCTGGGCTCAGGCAATCCTCCTGGCTTGTCCTCTCAAAGTGTACAGAAGGTCCATTTATTTTTTATTTTTATTGTACTTTAAGTTCTGAGATACATGTGCAGAACGTGCAGGTTTGTTACATCGGTATACATGTGCCATGGTGGTTTGCCGCACCCATAAACCCATAATCTGCATTAGGTATTTCTCCCAGTGCTACCCCTCCCCTTACCCCCACCTCCTGACAGGCCCCAGTGTGTGATGTTCCGCTCCCTGTGTCCATGTGTTCTCGTTATTCAACTCCCACTTATAAGTGAGAACATGTGGTATTTGGTTTTCTGTTCCTGTGTTAGTGTGCTGAGAATGATGGTTTCTAGTTTCATCCATGTCCCTGCAAAGGACACAAATTCATTCTTTTTTATGGCTGCATAGTATTCCATGGTGTATGTGTGCCACATTTTCTTTATCCAGTCTATCATTGATGGGCATTTGGCTTGGTTCCAAGTCTTTGCTGTTATAAATAGTGCTGCAATAAACATACATGTTCATGTGTCTTTATAGTAGAATGATTTATAATCCTTTGGGTGTATACCCAGTAATGGAATTGCTGGGTCAAATGGTATTTCTTATTCCAGATCCTTGAGGAATTGCCAAACTGTCTTCCACAATGGTTGAACTAATTTACATTCCCACCAACAGTATAAAAGTGTTCCTATTTCTCCACATCCTTGCCAGCAACTGTTGTTTCCTGACTTTTTAATGATTGCTATTCTAACTGACATGAGATGATATCTTGTTGTGTTTTTGATTTGCATTTCTCTAAAGAGCAGTAATGATGAGCTTTTCTTCATATGTTTGTTGGCCACATAAATGTCTTCTTATGAGAGGTGTTTGTTCATATTCTTTGCCTGCTTTTTGATTTTTTTTTTCTTGCAAATTTGTTTAAGTTCCGTGTAGATTTTGGTTATTAATCCTTTGTCAGATGGATAGATTGCAAAATTTTTCTCCCATTCTATAGGTTGCCTGTTCACTCTAGTGGTAGTTTCTTTTGCCATGCAGAAGTTCTTTAGTTTAATTAGATCCCATTTGTCAATTTTTGCTTTTGTTGCAATTGCTTTTGCTATTTTAGTCATGAAGTCTTTGCCAATACCTATGTCCTCAACGGTTTTGACTAGGTTTTCTTCTAGGGTTTTTATGGTTTTAGGTATTACATTTAAGTATTTTATGTTTGTTTGTTTTCTTTTTGAGACAGAGTCTCACTCTGTCACTCAACCTGGAGTGCAGTGGTGCAATTTGGCTCCCTGCAACCTCCACCTCTTGGGTTCAAGCTATTCTCCTGCTCCAGCCTCCCAAGTAGCTGGGACTACAGGTGTGCACCTCCTTGCCTGGCTAATTTTTGTATTTTTAGAAAAGATGGGATTTCACCATGTTGGGCAGGCTGGTCTTGAACTCCTGACCTCAGGTGATCCACCCGCCTCGGCCTCCCAGAGTGCTGGGATTGCAGGCATGAACCACCATGCCTGGCCATGTTTAAGTCTTTGATCCGTTTTGAGTTAATTTTTGTATAAGGTATAAGGAAGGGGTCCAGTTTCAGTTTTCTGCATACAACTATCCACTTTTCCCAACACCATTTATTAACTAGAGAATCCTTTCTCCATTGCTTGTTTTTGTCAAGTTTGTCAAAGATCAGATGGTTGTAGATGTGTGATGTTATTTCTAAGGCCTCTGTTCTGTTTCGTTGGTCTATATATCTGTTTTGGTACCAGTACCATGCTGTTTGGTTACTGTAGCTTTGTAGTATGCTTCAAAGTCAGATAGTGTGATGCCTCCAGCTTTGTTCTTTTTGCTTAGAATTTTCTTGGCTATATGGGCTCTTTTTTGGTTCCACGTGAAATTTAAAGTAGTTTTTCTAATTTGGTGAAGAAAGTCAATGGTAGATTGATGGGAATAGCATGGAATCTATAAATTACTTTGGGCAGTATGGCCATTTTTACCATATTGATTCTTCCTATCCATCAGCAAGGAATGTTTTTCCATCTGTTTGTGTCCTCTCTCATTTCCTTGAGCAATGGTTTATGGTTCTCCTTGAAGAGGTCCCTTACATCCATTGTAAGTTGTATTTCTAGGCATTTTATTCTTTGTAGCAATTATGAATGGGAGTTCACTCATGATTTGGCGCTTGTCTATTACTGGTTTGTATGAATGCTTGCAATTTTTCCACATTGATTTTGTATTCTGAGTCTTTGCTGAAGTTGCTTATCAGCTTAACGAGGTTTCAAGCTGAGACAATGGGGTTTTCCAAATATACAATCACGTCAATTGCAGACAGAGACAACTTGACTTCCTCTCTTCCTATTTGAATATGCCTTGTTTCTTTCTCTTG
Organism: Chlorocebus sabaeus; assembly: GCF_047675955.1. NCBI lineage: Eukaryota > Metazoa > Chordata > Mammalia > Primates > Cercopithecidae > Chlorocebus > Chlorocebus sabaeus. The sequence continues at coordinate 114,030,422 of NC_132913.1, read as the reverse complement.
CCTGATTGCCCTAGCCAAAACTTCCAATACTATGTTGAATAAGAGTGGTGAGAGAGGGCATCCTTGTCTTGTGCTGGTTTTCAAAGGGAATGCTTCCAGCTTTTGCCCATTCCATGTGATAGTGGCTGTGGGTTTGTCATAAATAGCTCTTATTATACCTAGTTTATTGAGAGTTTTTAGCATGAGGGGTGTTGAATTTTGTCAAAGGCCTTTTCGGCATCTATTGAGATAATCATGTGGTTTTTGTCATTGGTTACTTTTATTCGATGGATTACGTTCATTGATTTGAATATGTTGAACCAGCCTTGCATCCCAGGGATGAAGCCAGCTTGATGGTGGTGGATAAGCTTTTTGGTGTGCTGCTGGATTCTGTTTGCCAGTATTTTATTGAGGATTTTTGCACCGATGTTCATCAGGGATATTGGTCTGAAATTTTCTTTTTTTGTTGTGTCTCTGCCAGGTTTTGGTATCAGGATGATGCTGCCATCATAAAATGAGTTAGGGAGGATTCCCTCTTTTTCTATTGATTGGAATAGTTTCAGAAGGAATGATACCAACTCCTCTTTGTACCTCTAGTAGAATTCGGCTGTGAATCCGTCTGATCCTGGGCTTTTTTTGGTTGGTAGGCTATTAATTACTGCCTCAATTTCAGAACTTGTTATTGGTCTGGTCAGGGATTTAACTTCTTCCTAGTTTAGTCTTGGGAGGGTGTGTCCAGGAATTTATCAATTTCTTCTAGATTTTCTAGTTTATTTGCATAGAGGTATTTATAGTATTCTCTGATGGTAAGTTGGTATTTCTGTGGGATCAGTGGTGATATCCCCTTTATCACTTTTATTTTGTCTATTTGATTCTTCTCTCCTTTCTTCTTATTAATCTGGCTAGTGGTCTATGTATTTTGTTAATGTTTTCAAAAAACCAGCTCCTGGATTCATTGATTGTTTGAAGGATTTTTTGTGTCCCTGTCTCCTTCAGTTCTGCTCTGATCTTAATCTTAGTTATTTCTTGTCTTTTGCTAGCTTTTGAATTTGTTTGCTCTTGCTTCTCTAGTTCTTTTAATTGTGATGTTAAGGTGTCGATTTTAGATCTTTCCTGCTTTCTCTTGTGGGCATTTAGTGTTATAAGTTTCTCTCTAAACACTGCTTTAGCTGTGTCCCAGAGATTCTGGTATGTTGTGTCTTTTCTCATTGGTTTCAAATAACTTATTTATTTCTGCCTTATTTCGTTATTTACCCAGTAGTCATTCAGGAGCAGGTTGTTCAGTTTCCATGTAGTTAAGCAATTTTGAGTGAGTTTCTTAATCCTGAGTTCTAATTTGACTGCACTGTGGTCTGAGAGAGTGTTTGTTATGATTTCCGTTATTTTGTATTTTCTGAGGAGTGTTTTACTTCCCACTATGTGGTCAATTTTAGAATAAGTGCTACGGAGTGTTGAGAAGAATCTATATTCTGTTGATTTGGGGTGAATAGTTCTATAGACGTCTATTAGGTCTGCTTGGTTCAGAGCTGAGCTCAAGTCCTAAATATCCCTGTTAATTTTCTGTCTCATTGATCTGTCTAATATTGACAGTGGGGTGTTAAAGTATCCCAGTATTATTGTGTGGGCGTCTAAGTCTCTTCGTAGGTCTCTAAGAACTTGCTTTATGAATCTGGATGCTCCTGTATTGGGTGCATATATATTTAAGATAGTCAGCTCTTCTTGTTGCATTGATCCCTTTACCATTACATAATACCCTTCTTTATCTGTTTTGATCTTTGTTGATTTAAAAACTGTTTTTATCAGAGACTAGTATTGCAACCCCTGCTTTTTTTGCTTTCCATTTTCTTGGTGAATATTTCCCCATTCCTTTATTTTGAGTCTATATGCGTCTTTGCACGTGAGTTGGGTCTCCTGAATACAGCACACTGATGGGTCTTGACTCCAATTTGTCTGTCTGTGTCTTTTTATTGAGACATTTAGCCCATTTATATTTAAGGTTAATATGGTTATGTGTGAATTTGATCCTGTCATTATGATGCTAGCAGATTATTTCGCACATTAGTTGATGCAGTTTCTTCTTGGTGTCCATGGTCTTTATATTTTGGTATGTTTTTCCAGTGGCTGGTACTGGTTTTCTTTTCCATAATTTGTGCTTCCTTCAGGAGCTTTTGTAAGGTAGGCCTGATGGTGACAAAATCCCTTAGCATTTGCTTGTCTGTAAAGGATTTTATTTCTCCTTTCTTTATGAAGCTTAGTTTGGCTGGCTATGAAATTCTGAGTCGAAAATTCTTTTCTTTAAGAATGTTGAATGTTGGTCCCCACTCTCATTTGGCTTGTAGGATTTCTGCAGAGAGATCTGCTGTTAGCCTGATGGGCTTCTGTTTGTAGGTAACCTGATCTTTCTCTCTGGCTGCCCTGAACATATCTTTCTTCATTTCAGCCTTGGTGAATCTGAGATTATGTATCTTGGGGTTGCTCTTATTGAGGTGTATCTTAGTGGTGTTCTCTGTATTTCCCGAATTTGAATGTTGACCTGCCTTGATAGGTTGGGAAAGTTCTCCTGGATAATATCCTGAAGTGTGTTTTCCAACTTGATTCCATTCTCCTTGTCACTTTCAGGTACACCAATCAAATGTAGGTTTGGTCTTTTCATATAGTGTCATATGTCTTGGAAGCTTTGTTCGTTCCTTTTCAGTCTTTTTTCTTTAATCTTGTCTTCACACATTATTTCATTAAATTGATCTTCAATCTCTGATATCTTTTCTTCTACTTGATCAATTCAGTGATACTTGTATATGCTTCACAAAGTTCTCGTGCTATGTTTTTTAGTTCCATCAGGTCATTTATGTTCTTCTCTAAACTGACTATTTTAGTTAGCAGTTCCTGTTACCTTTTATCAAGGTTCTTAGCTTCTTTGAATTGGGTTAGAACATGCTCCTTTAGCTCGGAGGAGTTTGTTATTATCCACCTCCTGAAGCCTATTTCTGTAAATTCGTCAAACTCATTCTCCATCCAGTTTTGTTCCCTTGCTGGTGAAGAGTTATGATCCTTTGGAGGAAAAGAGGCATTCTGGTTTTGGGAATTTTCAGCCTTTTGGCGCTGGTTTTTCCTCATCTTTGTTGATTTATCTACCTTTGATCTTTGATGCTGATGACCTTTGGATGTGGTTTTTGCATGGCTTCCCTTTTGCTGATGTTGATGTTATTGCTTTCTGTTTGTCAGTTTTCTTTCTAATAGTCATGCCCCTCTTCTGCAGGTCTGGGGGGTTTGCTGGAGGTCCACTCCAGACACTGTTTGCCTGGGTATCACCAGTGGAGGCTGCAGAACAGCAAAGATTGCTGCCTGCTCCTTCCTCTGGAAGCTTTGTCCCAATGGGGCACCCACCAGATGCCAGCCAGAGCTCTCCTGTATGAGGTGTCTCCGTGTCAGGAGGCATGGGAGTCAGTGACCCACTTGAGGAGGCAGTCTGTCCCTTAGCAGAGCTGGAGTGCTGTGCATGGAGAGCTGCTGGTCTCTTCAGAGCTGGCAGGCAGGAACATTTAAGTCTGCTGAAGCTGCACCCACAACTGCCCCTTCCCCCAGGTACTCTGTCCCAGGGAGATGAAACTTTTATCTGTGAGCCCCTGACTGGGGCTGCTGCCTTTCTTTTAGAGATGCCCTGCACAGAGAGGAGGAATCTAGAGAGGCAGTCTGGCTACAGTGGCTTTGCTGCACTGTGGTGGGTTCCATCCAGTTTGAACATCCCAGTGGCTCTGTTTACACTGTGAGGGGAAAAACTGCCTACTCAAGCCTCAATGGCAGACGCCCCTCCTCGCACCAAACTCTAGTGTCCCAGGTTGACTTCAGACTGCTGTGCTGGCAGCGAGAATTTCAAGCCAGTGGATCTTAGCTTGCTGGGTGCCATGGGGGCAGGATCTGCTGAGCAAGACTACCTGACTCCCCGACTTCAGCCCCCTTTCCAGAGGAGTGAATGGTTCTTTCTTGCTGTCTTGCTGGTGTTCCAGGTGCCACTGGGGTACAAAAAAGCAAAAAAACAGAAAAAAAAACCAACAACAAAAAAACACCTCCTGCAGCTAGCTCGGTGTCTGCCCCAAATGGCCTCCTAGTTTTGTGCTTGAAACCCAGGTCCCTGGTGGTGTAGGCACCAGAGGGAATCTCCTGGTTTGTGGGTTGCAAATACCATGGGAAAAGCATAGAATCTGGGCTGGATAGCACTGTCCCTCATGGCACAGTCTCTCACAGCTTCCCTTGGCTAGGGGAAGGAGTTCCCAGACCCCTTGCACTTCTCGGGTGAGGCAATGCCCCACCCTGCTTCTGCTCACCCTCCATGGGCTGAACCCACTGTCTAGCCAGTCCCATGAGACGAGCTGTGTAATTCAGTTGGAAATGCAGAAATCACCCACTTCCTGCAGTGGTCTCACTGGGAGCTGCAGACTGGAGCTGTTCCTATTCGATCATCTTGCCAGATCTCCCCCCGTCAATAGTATTTTAAATTAAGAATGAGATATATATATATAATATATATATTATATATATTTGAAAAGACATATAAATATGTATTTTTAAAATTAAAAATGAGATATATATACATTATATATATATAAAATAGTGGCAAAAGTTACTAGTTTATGTTTACCCAGCTTTATTCTTCTTTATGCTCTTCTTTTCTTGTACAACTCTGAGTTCTGGTATCATTTTCTTTCAGATTAAAGAATTTCTTTTATCATTTGTAATGAATATCTGCTGGAAATGAATGATCTGTTTCAATCTGAAAACATCTATCTTCATTTTAATGTAATATTTTTACTGGATATAGAATTTGAGGTTTACTATCATTTTTCTTTGGCATCCTATCAATGTTATTCCATCGTCATTTTCTTTCCATTGTTTCTGGTGATAAGTCAGTCTTTCATTATATTATTGTTTCTCTAGGTAGCATATATAATTTTTTCCTGGTTTCTTTTAAGGTTCATTTTTGCAATCTTCAGTTTTCAGGAGTTTAACTACTATGTGTCCAGGTTTGGTTTGCTTTGTGTTTATTCTACTTAGGGTTCATGGAACCTCTTGGATGTTGAATTATTTTTTATTAGTTTTGGAAAGATCTCAGACATTATGTTTCCAAATATTTTTCTGTTTAATCTCTCTCTTCCCTCCTCTGGGACTCTAATTACTATAGTAATCTTAGATCATTTAATATTGTACTGTAAATCTTGAACACTCTTCCTCTTCCTCTCCTCCTTCTGTTTCTTTCTTCCCATCTTTGTTCTCCTTCTCCTCCTCATTTTTATACTTCTTTTTCTCACTTTCTCCTCCCTTCCCCCTTATTCTCTCCTCCCCTCTACCTTCTTTTCTCCTTCTTCTCCTTTTCCTTTCTCCACCTCTTTCTTCTTATCTTTTTCTTTGTGTTTCAATTGGTATACTTTCTAATGACTTGGTTTCAGTTTCACTGATTTTTTTCCTCTGGTGATTCCAGTTTGCTGTTAGCCAATTGAATCCTTCATTTTTTATATATTGTTTTCACATCTAACATTTCAATTTAAATCTTTTTCATAGTTTCCATGCATATGCTCAAATTCCCCAGCTGTTCATACTTGTGGTACACCTTTCCTATTAGATCTTTTATAGTTTATATTATAATTATTTTAAAGTCTGACTTGTAACATCTAGGCCATATTTCAGCCTGTCTTTGTTTTGCTGTTTCTTTTCTTCACCATGGGTCATGTTTTAATTGGTTATTTTTGTGCTTTATAATATTTTTATTTTATAGCAAACATTTTGCATATCATAACAGTGAAGTGCAAAGTAAATTTTATCTTTCCCTAGAAATTGTCGTCATACCCCTTCATGTATAAATTGATAGATTTGGGATCTGTGTAAATCTCATCTGTAGCCAAGTTGATCTGGTCTTGACTGCAGCTTTAGTTGAATATAACTTACTACTCCCTTCAAATATTTTGAACACAGTATCAGAAATTTCCTTTCTGCAGGGCTGAATACTGGTAAGACTCCTCTTCGTGCTTTACGTACCAATGTGCTGGCAGACTTCCAAACTGCACCTAGAGAGATATCTTTTTGCTCAGAGTACATCAGGGAGATTTCTCTTAGCTCTTCTGCCTTGCCCCTAGCCTTTGAGTTCCTGAGTACTTAATGACAGAGAATTGTAAAAACAAAACAAAAGAAGCTTGACATGTGTCTGTAAACTTGCCCTGTGGCCGAGGTTCCTTGGGATTCTAACATGCCTTGCTAGCTGACATACACTTGTTGTAAGTTTCTTAAAATTTTAACTGATTTCTCCTTATCTGCATAAATGATGGACTTATTTATTGCCTGCCTATCAGGGTTGAGAACAGCTATAGTTCTCTTATAAAATACTAGTCACTTTCTGGAATTTAGTTCTCTTTGTATCCTCAAATCAGCAGTAGGTTCAGAATACTGTGATTTTATAATTGTTATGGGTTGGTTTTGGTTGTTAGAGTAAAAGCAATCGTCTCTTGCAGCTTTCTATGTCCTAACCAAAAATAAAACTCCTCTATTTAGGTGCTTCTTAAAACAATAAATTTGAGTAATATTTTAAGATTCAAGCCTCACATTTACTAACATAGAGCTTCTTTTTATCCTTCTACATTTTAAGTGGAGTTATTTTGGAGTTGTTCATGCATAATCAATTCAAACAGATACGTAATTTTATAAAACTTAACCTGATCAACTTGATACTGTCTTGCTGTTGTAGTTAATGCTGAAAAAGGAAAGAGAGTAATATATAGTTTATATAGTCATGCACCAAATCTTTACTAAGAATAGAATAAAGGCAGTTTTATTTTGCCTTTCTAGGATTAAACTAAAAGGTATGTTAATTTCACTTTAGTAAAAATTAAGAAGATAAAGAACAAAGTTTGTTATGATGGTGTGGGGATATTTTGTAAGTCCTTATACTTATTTGTCATTTTATGATAGAATTGAAATTATTGTTTTGAATTCTAATATATGGAATTTATGAATTGATCAAGGTTGCCTTTACCATAGCTAAAGATAAATTTGATCTAAAATGGTAGAGATCCTTTGTGTAGCAAGTTAAGTTTTTATTGCAGAGGTAAAGGGGTGAGAATTTCAGAAACTAAGGCATGAACGCTTTAATATCTGACCATAGGTTCTATTTATAGAAGGTAACAAGGCCAGAACATCATTGTTAAAATGTTATTAAAAGTATATCTAAATATAATACATTATCTTCTAGTTATGAGATCCCATTGGCATGAAGGAGATGAAGACATATGAATGAAATTGAAGCCCATTTAAATTATTTGCCTTATACCTGAAACTTATTTAGAGTTTGTTTCATTTGGTTGTGGTAGAGACTGTGTTATTGCACCCACTTATTTGTTGTTTTCTTTGTAAGAGGATTGTCTATTCCTACCCATTGTTATAAGAGCCACAGTGTCTTTCTCGTGAGGCTGGGCATTATATATTCCAACCCCACTGAGTCAGGCTTCCTCAATGACTTAAACTAATGGAATGTGAGTAGAAGTAACTGTATGTGATGTCTGAATAGGTCCTTCAGGAGCCATTATATGATTTAACCATTGTTCCTTCGCGTTGTCCAAGATTAGAGTAATTGCTATTATGTGAATTTGCTTACTGAATTTTTATTTAGCAATGTAGCACCTGAAATTTTATTTAAATACAATTTGAATATTTGGAAACTATGGTTGACACTATTTAAAGCATAATTTTAATATATGTGTGGAAACTGATAGAGAAACTTACAATTGTTTGGCAGAATAAGGCTATCGTATTATTTAGAGCAACTTTTAGGATGTTTTCACAAAGAGACTCCAAGATATGGTGGTCTGAATATGAAAGTAGTCTTTGATTCCTCATGAAACCATCTGCTTGGTCTAGCGGGGTGAGGAAGCTCTGCTCCCTGGGACCATTAAGAGACCTGGTTTCCACTGACATTTCCTTCTTCTAGCCATTAGGCCACTGACCAACTCTGCATGATCAAAGTGGGACATTGATTTTTCTTTATTTATAGCTCATGGTGAAGGAAAAGGGAGAATGTATTTTATTTTAAATAAACAACTTGGAAGTTATGCAGAAATTATTTCTACTCATATTTCTTTGCAAAGGAAGCCGAAAATGCAGTTTCTAGCAGGTTGCCCATGACTCCAGTCAAAACTAAAGGAAGAAACTCTCTAATCATGAGGAAGAAGAAATTTGAGAATGGATATGATTAGTAATCTTCACCTCACTATTGAAACTGGCAATTCAGATTATTTAGTCTCTATGTAGACTATACTTCTCGGAATTCTTGAGCATTCTAGAAGCGATTTAACTCAGGCCTCTGAGAGAGACAAATGCTTCTTCTTCATCTTTGCCTTTTTGAGAACAGAAAATTTAGATCTCCTCTTAGCTATCTCCTTTGGTATCCTGAGACACTAAGTCATGAAGTTCTTTACAATGCCTGGTACATAGAAGATATATGATTTTAAAAAATAGTAAGTTAATACATAACATATTTATTAGACTTTTAGGACACTGGCTATTAGAATATATTCAATAAGTGGTTTTTGAATATAGAATGAATGGGTAAGTGAATTCTCAATTATTAAGTATAAACAGGCTTTCTATTGAAAATGGTGAACTGCACACACAGGTTTATTTCTTTTGCATCCAGAGATGGAATGAAAATGACAGTAACAGAGTAAAGACCCGGTATGAGCCTAGAAAAAAACATAGCTGGGGGCAAACTTAACCAAACAACATATTTCAAAATTTTTTTTTGGTTGGGAAATATAGAATATCAGAATAACCATATACTAGAGTACTCTGAGAGAAAGATGTAGCCTACAAAGAATTCAGGTCTTAAAGACTACAGAAATGATGAAAGATTGGAATAAGAAAGGGATGAAAAATGGAGGGTCTAATTTAAAATTTGTCTAATAGGTAGATATAGGTCAAATATCTACCCAAACTCCTTTCTTTCCTACCCCAAAGAGGAAAACGAGTCAGTTTTTTTCCAACTGTACCATCCACTCCCTCAAATCTCAGAACTAACAGTTTCTAAGATTGCTTTTCTCTTACTTTTTTATGGGGGACTTTGGCAGAAAAAAATCTTTGGAAAGCTAGAAGTGATTGGAGAAGAGGATTGTTTTTTTCTCCATTAGGTAAGGATTTAAGTTGGATAAAGTACCTCCTACTATTGGTTTTTTGAAAACTGTCCTTAACTTTCTCCCTGTTCTGACAAGTAGGTAGTTTCACATGTCCATATATTTCTCCTTGGATCTATTAAAGAGGCCTTAAGAAAATAGATTGAGATTTCTAGAAGATTTTAATATTCTAACTCTTGGTATTCCCCTAATTGATCTCACACCCTATTTGCTAGCTCTTGAACTCAGTATAGGCTATTGGTCAAATAAATAAAATGGATTTAACCTTATATAAAATTTTTCTTTTCTAGTGCTAATTTAGATACTTTTTCCTATTTTACATTACAAAAATCTTTTAAAGTGAAAGCAGTTGTAACATTTATATAAAAAGATCAAGTAGGTAACATTTTGTGTGAGAATGAACACCAGTCACTCTTAACTATTTGCTGATTCAGGATAACAGCTGTCCAGACAAGCATCTTCAATTGTCATAGAAAATTCTTGTCATTTTTTTGGCCTGTGTCATTGTTTCATCTCTTGAAACATGTAGAAGTGGCTGACATAATAGGGAATGGCCTATGTCCCATGCTCAGCTAACTTTGTGAATCCACCAATCCGTCAGTTGCATGATTCATACCCCATTCTGCACACCTGTTTTCTCTGAGCATGCCCTAGACTGTGCTTTTCTGTGGTGCTGGCTTGTGCCAACCTTCATGAGCCAAACAATTTTCTGATGTAAGATCTCATATAGTCATCCCCACATATGCCCTTGGGTTTAAATTAATTTATGTGGTTGATCTCATTTCTGAAACTAAGAAACAAAAAGCAAGAAAAATTAAAGTTTATAGTAAAGGTAATTACTTCCTTATTGCTCCCATAGACTTGGCATTTTTCTACTGGTTCTCATAGTTATCAACATGCAAAACATATTGGCTTTGGAACATAGGGCGATATTTAAGAACAAGAAATCCAGGTGTCAGATTGTATGACCTTGGGTACATAAAGTTCTTTAAACATCAAACATTAGCTACCTTATTTGTGACATTTAGATAGCACAGTCATACTGTGTAAGGTAGTTGCAAAGAGAGAAGGAATAATGGAATCAGAGTGCCTAGTGTTTGGCTTGACTCAGAATGAGCAGTCAGGACATGCTAGATATTATCAGTATAGGTCTTGTGCTTAAGAGAACGTCTAAAAATGTATGTTTGTGAGATTAGAACGAATGCTGCCCAGAAGAATCCTGTTTAACCTTATTTGTGGGACTTCTTTAATAAAATATTAACTGAAATACTTAATATACTTCTTTGTAGAAACCAATACTAAATTTATTTCACAAACAGTTGAGATTCCACTAGGTGTAGAGAGCTGACAAAGTAGATACAAATGAAGCTTTTGCTTTCCAGGAGTTCACAATCTATTAGAAAAGACTGATGGATAAAGAAATTATAAAGGATTAAATAAACTCAAATAAATTAAATTACAAAGCAAAATTTATGTTGGTGCTGAATTTGCATATTGCACAATTACTGTATCACTAGTACATGACAGAAATTGAGAAAGTCGAAGTCATCAAGCACATCATGTGAATGTGAGCTTCATTTTAGTTTCAAGTGGAATAACCCAATAAATTGGAACTGACTCCTCAACTCATCTTAAATTCTTTGTCTGAAGAAGCTCTTGTATTTTTCTTTTTTGGATACAAGGCAGAAAACCACTGCATGTATAAAATTGCGTTGCCTTACATGGTTTGGGGAAATGAGGCCAAAAAACATCTACCAGATATTCTACTAAATGTTGTTTATGTGAGCCAACAGAAAGAATTAGTTTGCACATCCATATCAAATGCCCACTCTCTCAACTCCCCAATTCTTTATATAGCTGTCATGAAACAAAGATAGGCCTAATTGGCTTTGCCAGCAGTAAGGGATAAGCTATCTTTTTTTTTTTTTTTTTTCATCTTCATTGGCTGCCACTCTCATTCCTGATTTGATACAGAGCACTTAGCTTCCTCTAAAAAAGGATTCATGTTAAAATGAGTCCATGTACAGATGCCTTTTTACACATAGTCTCCAAAGAGCAATGACATGCTGGAAGTCTCTGGTGTTGTGGAAACTTCTGATTTGGGACACGTGACTGGCATTTCCTTTAGGGGTGCAAGTGGTTAAAGTGGCTCAAGATAGAATGCTACCCTATGCCTGGTATTACATTATGCACTGTCAGAAACCCTGACACTGACTTAATGCTGTTACTTATGTGTTTTACATGACTTAATGTCTTACGTGAAATAGACTCCAACTTAATTGCTAACATGGTTTTACTAATAAGAAATGACCCAGACATCTTAACACATGTCATAGAATAATTATAGTCACCATTATAAAATTCTGCTTCCAACATTTTGGAAAATACCACTGACTTGTCTTCCTTTTTTCCTTCTGTTCTCACAGCTTTCCCTATAGAGGTTAGATTTCACTAATTGGACAAGATAGCCATGAGTGTGTACTCCAACCTCTATTGCTTTTTGTATAATAAAATTAAATTGTGCTTAATCTGTAAAATATACATAATAAGTAGTTTAATTGTACATTTGGAAATCCTGTGATTTTTTACTCGTGATAGATAATGTTATCACTACCTTAAATAAATGGGAACAACAGAGAGCTTATGATTACAAGTTAATTTTTATATTTTGTTTACTAAAGAGCTTATTTTAGTTTATTTCTGCCATATACATTTATTTACAGAAATCTGTATGTAGTAGAAAAGGAAGAAAGTAAGAAAGTTTAGTCTTTACAAGACAACTCTTACACCATGTTAGACTAAGAGCTAAGATCACTGTATTTACCATTTCTTTACGTTAATTCATTCAGCCAGCCTTTTCTTTTCCTCCTAGGATATTTGTTTGAGAGTAGATGTATCTGTCAGGATTCATTTGGTTCCACGAGATGCATAACTGAACCCAAGCATTTTTAGGTAAAGGAGCCATCTATTGACTCACGCAATGAACAATGCATAGGACTGGCTTCCGGTGAGGTCTGAGTCAGATACTCAAAGGGGGCATTAGGTCCCTTTTCTTCTTTTCAATCACTATAGTCAGGTTCCTCTTGGATTCATTCTAATAGAATATTCTCTCCTTGTAGCATCAAAATGGCTGGCACAATTCCTTGCTTTATGGCTTCAAGTCCAACTAAATAGAACAAGGGTATCTTTCTTAGAAGTCCTAGCCAAAGTCCATGTTTCTGTTTTGTTTTAATTGACTAATGTGCAGTTCTCTGAACCAATCAGTCACCAGGCTAATGGTTAGCATTTACCATCTTTTCCACTTTTGAGTGGAAGAAGCACCCTACCTGATGTGAGACAGTCTGGAAGGTAAATCCCCAGATACAATTCTAGAGGTAATATTGGAAAAAAGGGGAGATGCATGCTGGCCCTGAAAACAAGCGAACACACACAAATATCCACTGCAGAAGGAACACTGGTATTTCTGCCAGTGACAAACCAGGCTGGGGTACAAATGACTGTGCCGAAGAATGGTTCAACATGGGGATCAGTTGGAGGCACTCTGACCTTTCCAACACATGTCTCTAATATTCCAAGAATTTGGTTTGCTAGAGTGGCTACTATCATTCTTTGTAGGATGTGATTCGGAACCACAATGGCTTTCTAAGTCCAGAATAGGAGCCTGTGTATCCTGCTGTGTGGAACCTTGGGTTTTCTTTCTTCTCTCTTCCTTCACTTCTGCTGTTTCTCTTTCTTTCCACTTTAAGTTCCCAGAGAGATCCTCTTCCTTTCTCACCCCTTCCTTATCACATTTAGTACTCGGGTAAATGATATTGTTTCCACTAGCCTAATGCAAACATTATATACTTTTTTTTTTTTCACGGGGATATGCTTTTGAAATTTTATCTCTAATTATGAAAAGAGTTGACAAACTAATTTCAACATCAGTAAGAAGGTTAGGGGAACTATCAGGTGCAGTAAAGAGGCCTCTCCCTAGAATCAGCAAAAATCTTTTAAGGAATATACTCACAAAGTTTAGATGTGAAGCCAGTTCTAATGGAAAGGAAAGGGGGTCTCAGATGAGTGAGGCTGAATACAGATCACATTTAAGAGGACTCCGGAGGACTGAATTCTGGAGGCATTCCTTTACCTTGGTGTCTTTCTGGGAAGCTTGCTGGAGTAATATTGTAATCTCTAGTTTCTCTATTGAACACATGACCCCTGGGATTTTATTCCCCTGAAGACCCAGAAGCTAATCAGCCTCCTCATCAAGAAATATTTCAGAGCAGTATCTCACAAATTGTGATGTGTAAGTAAATCACCTGGGAATCTTGGTAATATGTAGATTCTGTTTGTACATTCATGATTTCTCATTTCTAACAGAAATGCAGCAGGTGATGTGAAAGCCGCTGGTCCCCAGACGACACTTTGTGTAGCAAACCTTTAGTATTGTGTTGTCTGATATAGTGGCCACCAGCCACATGTGGCTATTTAAATTAATAAAGGTGTAAAATTCAGTTCCTCAGTCTCACTAGCTACATCTCAAGTGCTCAATAGCCCCTCATGACTAGTGGCTACTGTTTGGGGTTGTTAGAATAGAACATTTCTATCATCTCAGAAACATCTTTTGGAAAACCCTGTTCTAGAAGATAGAGAGTCCAACTCTAGATTGAGTACAAAGCTGTAAACAGAACATGTTTTATTTATTTTTCCTGGAAATATCAAGGTAGCACTACTTGCCAGAGAAGTGGTCTGTATTTCCAGAAGGTGCATAAACAGAAGGTCTAGCATTTCCTAAGCCATGGTGTAATCCAAGCTACCTGAGATTTCTCTTGAGACCTTCTCTTTCTATTCGCACACATTGTGGCCCCTGTCCATCAGCACACCAGAGAAAGATACACACATACAATTTAGTCCTTCATGGAGTTGATGGCTACAGTTCTCATTTGGGTACTCCTGATTACATATTGTTGATTTAGGAATTAAAAAAAGACTATAGAATAGTTCTTTATCTATCTTGAACTCTTATGTGGCAATTATATATATGATAACAAAAGTACAAACGAAGAATTTGCATAACTTGTTAATAGCCAAACTACAACAAGAATGACAACAAACCACAGAGACTTTGCAGTCAATGAAACAACTAAACATGTGTCTATAAAACATCCAATGCATATGGCAATATGCAGGTCTTGGTGACACGTGAATACTCTCTGCCTTCATGGTGGGCATATGTAGTTTTAACTTTACACACAATTAGCTCTTGTTTAATTGGAACCTATTGATTTCAATGTCTTGGAGGGCAGAGTATACCAATGTCCCAAGTGATGCTCAACTGCTTTCATTTGAGCTCTGGAGCCCCTTTTCAGTGTGTTAATGTCACTGTCTTTTGCACGGCACCGGAGAAGGCTTCCTGAGCACAAGAGGACTTGTGCAATTCAGGCAATTCTATCCTTTGGATTTGCTTCAATATGGACAGGACCTTTGTGGTGAGAAGTATGTGTCACTTCTCAATGCCTTTCTGTGACCAAGACACGGTTTAGATTTTGGTGTCACATGATCTCCAGTGTCATTCCTCTGGAGTCACATGAGTCTTTAATATTTTTGTCTCCTGAAAGCTGGCATGACAAGTATACACTTGGCCATAGCATGTGGTTATGTGAGATCACTGGCCTGGATAAGGACATGAGGTAAATTCTCTCAAGTTTCTGTAAGGATATGCGCAGAGCATATTGGCTACAGGTTGAGGTTAATATCCTCAGCAAGATTCTGCCCCACATTGGGTAAATGCATAGTCAGAGAAGTGACTTAGAGATCAACCAGGGGTTCAGTTCCACGGAGAGGTTGCCCGGCTGGGAGTTGAATAATTTCAGTGATGGGTGTTGGTTACTTGAAGAGCCTGATAACTAGCATCCTTCTTCCCCTCCTGATATTGTAACCAGTAGAGAAAGGAGCACTAGAGTCAGACTTTGGAGATAAAAGTATAACATGTATGTTTTTTGATAAAGCTGCTAAACAATGGGTCATAAGGGCTGTAGAAGGCAGCTTCTGACCTGGTCCGCATGATACCTACCTCCTGGTATTCACACTCACATGAAATCCTCTCCCCTTGAGTGTGGGCAAGACCTGGTAATTTGCTTCTAACCAGGAGATTATGACAGTGATTATGGGATGTCCATTCTGTTACTATGTTCCGTATGAGTGTAACTTCCATTTTGCTGTCAGACTCTGCCTATTGGCTCCCTTACTGGCTTTGCTGAAGCAAGCTGCCAGGTGGAGACATTCAAATGGCAAGAAATTGAGAGCAGCTTCTGGCCAACAGCCAGTAAAGAACCAAGGTTCTCCATCCAATATCCTGCAAGGATCTGATTCTATCAATATGTCAATAAAAATGCGAGCTTAGAGGCAGATCTTTCTCCAATTGAGCCTTCAAATGAAATCTCAGCACTGTCTGACACTTTGATTGTGGTTTTATGTGAGACCCTGAAAAGCAGAATACCAACTAGGCCACACCAAGATTCCTGATCCACAGAAACTGAGAAATATTAAATGTGTGTTATGTTAAGTTGCTAAGTTTTGGGCAATTTGTTCTTAAGCAATAGATAACTGATACCAAAGTGTTTGCCAAGAAAATGATAATAGATAATGGATACAGATGTGTTTGCCATTCTGCCCTGCAAGTAGACAGATGTATCTTTCTAGTTTCTGGTGATGCTGAGCAAACACATGCCCTCTGCTTGGGAACCTGCTGCTGGAAAGCTCACAGCATGTGGGGGCAGAGAAGAGAATATGCTTTTGTTAGGCAGGTAGATTCCAAATCAATTAAGGAAAAGATAGGATCAAACTATGATGACGTTCTTTTTTTTCTGAACTTACCTGCTGACAAGTCAGTTTCTTGTCCACTGAGGAAGAGGATCTTCACCACAGGTCTCTCCACATCTGCATATGCAATGGATGAGCACCCTTGAGTCATGGGGTTGCCTAGTGAGCAGGTAGGTAACTCATCTCTACAGGGAGGATTGAGGTTGGAACAATAATCCAGGAGTGTTTAGGAAAAATCTTTTCTTATGGAAGCCAGAAGAGTAGAAAATAAGTATTTTTCTTTTACAAAGAGCAACTCTCCATTTGAAACAGAGTCTTACATAAAAGAATCTTCCTTGTGTTGCTTCAAAACCTAGTTTTGAATTTTCTTAGTTTTGATTTCTTAATTTGTATAAGAAATATACAAATGTGTCAGTTCTTAGCCATGCAAAGATGCTTTAAGATCCATCTCTACCCTCAGGAAATGTATGGCTTGAAAGACAGATGTATTTATAAGCAAACAACTAGAACAGCCATTGCAGGCTTGATTCCCCTGGAAGCTAACTCTCCGGTGAAGTTTAATATGTATAATGTTTACTAGGGAGAGTTCTTGTGACCAATACCTGTTGAAGGAAAGAGAATGATGCAGAAATGGGCAGAGGAAGGAGTTGAACTGTGTGGTAGGCTTGAGAGAGCCTAGCTGACTGCACTAGAAACTCTAACACTAAAATGGCCCATCAGGATTGACCTGATGGGCTGAAATGGCTTGGCCTTACACACCACTGGCTTCTTCACTGGACGTGACCACTTCATGTGCACTGATGTTCACACTGGCCTTTTTCCTCATCTGAGGGAATCTCTATAAGGGTAGCAGCTGAAGGTGAAGTGCTGTCAGCACTCGCTGGGACAACAAATCCTTCCTTGATAGGGCAATTTAGAAAGTGGGACCCCCCCCGACCCCACCCCCAAAAGGCAGGCATTAAGACTTGGCTTAGTAATAGCCCTCTCCAAAATACAAATATTCCCCAAATCCCCTTCCTTCATATTCAGACCCATTTCTATTATTCAAAGTGGAATAGTGGTTCAAGAAGCTTAGGCCGATGATTTACCTTGAATCCACATCAGCGAATCCACATCAGCCATGTACTCACTTTTGAATCTGATGTCTATTGAGGTGGGAGCAGATCTCACTGGAACATCTCCTTGAACCCAAGTCAGTATTATTTAAAGACAGAGATGTGGTCCTTAGAGAAATGTATCCTTAGGGGATTTCATTGTTTTGTGAACATCATAGTGTACCCCCACAAAGCTGGATGGCACAGCCTACTACACACCTAGGCTGCGTGTTACAGCCTATTGCTCATGGCTACAGACCTGTTTAGCATGTTACTGTCCTGAATATTGTACAACACAACACAATTACAACACAATAGTAAGTATTTGTGTATCTAAACAAGTCTAAACACAGAATGATAGAATAGAATACGGTATTATAATCTCATGGGGCTACCATGGTATATGCTGTCCCTGGTTGATGGAAACATGGTTAAGCAGGGTGTGACTATACTCAGGGGCAAAATGGCAGTGAGGAGGGAATGTCTGGCTGTGAGACTGTGAGGTTGCCTGGGGACCATTGGACACCACTGGAAATTTGTTCTCCTTGGCATCCATGGGGCGGCTCACTGTTTTAACCCAGTAGTAGGTGGCAGTGTAGACAGTGGATTGAAGAGGAAGAGACTGGAGGCGTGGACACAAATGAAGAGATCAAGAAGCTGTAAAAGAGAGAGGTGATGAGGTGCAGGGCAGAGCAGAGTCAGCACAGACAGCAGGGTTGGGAGCTCTGAAGGAGGGTTCTAAGGTTGGACAGACAGGGTTTAAAGACTGATCAGATAAGTGAGGTGAGAATAAAGTTAGTTACAATGAATTTGTTTTCCAACTTGAGCCAATGTGAACTGGCTGGTTAGCTCATTGGTTAGAGTGTGGTGCTAGTGAGGGAGTGGAGTGAAATTCTTTCCTATTGCAAAAATACATTTATTCTAAAACAAACATACCAATATACTATTAGGAACGTAATGTTTTATTTTTCACACGTTCACTTCTTTCATACTAATAGTTTTTCAGGTGTTGAAAATTTGCGTGGACATTAAAATATTCCAGAACATCAGCTCACAGTTGATTATAAGAATAATAGCAACCACTGATTGTTTTCCTTTTAAAAAAATTTCATGGGAACAATTTTTTATTTTTAATTTTAATAGTTTTGGTGATACATGTGGTTTTTCGTTAGGTGGATAAGTTATTTAGTGGCTATTTCTGAGATTTTAGTGCACTTGTCACCTGATCAGTGTACACTTTAGCCAATATGTAGTCTTTAATCTCTCACCCCTCCCCCAACCTTCCCTCCATAGTCCCCAAAGTCCATTGCATCATTCTTATGCGTTTGTGTCCTCATATCTTAGCTCACATTTATAAGTGAGAACATACAATGTTTGGTTTGGGTTACTTTACTTAGAATAATGGCCTCCAGCTCCAGTCAAGTTGCTGCAAAAGACATTATTTCATTCCTTTTTATGGCTGAGTAGTATCCCATGGTGTATATATACCACATTTTCTTTATCCACTCATTGGTTGATGGGCATTTAAGCTGATTCCATATCTTTGCAACTGTGAATTGTGCTGCTATAAACATGCGCGTGCAAGTGTCTTTTACATATAACGACTTCCTTTCCTCTGTGTAGATACCCAGTAGTAGGATTGCTGGATTGAATGGTAGTTCTACTTTTAGTTCTTTAAGGAACTGCCATACTGTTTTCTAGAGTAGTTTTAGTAATTTACATTCCTACCAGCAGTGTTAAAGTGTTCCCGTTTTCCTACATCTACACCAATATCTATTGTTTTTTGACTTTTTGATTATGATCATTCTTGCAGGAGTAAGATGGTATCTCATTGTGGTTTTAATTTGCACTTCCTTGATTAGTGATGTTGAGGATTTTTACATATGTTTGTTGGCTAGTCAATAAATGGTGCTGGGAAAACTAGCAAGCTACATGTAGAAAAACAAAACTGGATCCTCGACTCTCACCTTATATGAAAATCAAGATGAATCAAAGGCTTAAATTTAAGACCTGAAACCATAAAAATTCTAGGAGATAACATTAGAAAAACTGTTCTGAACACTGGCTCAGGCAAAGAGTTCATGGCCAAAAACCTGAAAGCATATGCAACAAGAACAAAAATAAATAGATGAGACCTAATTAAACTAAAAAGCTCTTGCACAGCAACAGAAACAATTATCAGAGTAAACAGACAACCCATAGAGTGGGAGAAAATATTTGCAAACTACGCATCTGACAAACGACCGTATCCTGATTGGGCTTTTCTTTCTCTTTCTCTCTTTCCTTCTGACGGAGTCTGGCTCTGTCACCCAGGCTAGAGTGTAGTGGCGTGATCCCGACTCACTGCAACCTCTTCCTCCTGGGTTCAAGCAATTCTCTGGCCTCAGCCTCCCGAGTAGCTGGGATTATAGACACCCGCCACCATGCCCGACTAATTTTTGTATTTTTAGTAGAGATAGGGTTTCACCATCTTGGCCAGACTGGTCTCAAACTCCTGACCTCATGATCCACCCACCTCTGCCTCCCAAAGTGCTGGGATGGGCCAGCATGAGCCACCACGCCCGGTCTGATTGGGTATTTTCTATGTGCTAAGGACTGGGACACTTTCCTTAAATAATCCTGTTAAACCTCATAGCTACATGATTATTCTGTGGTGTGATTATGCCAGTCAACAGTGAGAAAAGGAAAAATGGTAGATCCAAGATTGGAATCACAACAGTCTGACTTCAAAGATCATGCTTTGTTTTTACAACCAAGACAAAGCCTCACTGAAGTGCTATTAGTTTTCCCCTGTGCCTGTCCCCAGGTCATTCCATCATTGCTGATGACTTGTGCTTCCTATCATTGACCACCGAAGGGCTGAGGGTAAGGTACCTGGCCCTACAGGCAGCAGTTTATGGCAGTAATTTGTAGTGTGTAATGTTGAAGTGTTGAGAAAAAAGAAGATGTTCATGTTGCCAGGGTTTCTTGCGTAGAAACATAACTTCCATTAGCATTCTGTTGAGTTTTCAGAAGCTAATTAAATGTAGGACCAAAAAATGCAGATGAACACTAAGGAAGTTTGGGAATAAGATTTTCAGTCTTTTTTATTTCCTCCTTTAAGAATTATATATGTATTCAATGTTAAACTTTGATTGAAATACTACCTACAGGCTATTGTGTCCTCTTTTCATTTTCTAGTATAATATGTTACATTTGAATAACACTTTGTCTTTTATCAGCTTTTTTGCATGGAACCCTATTTGATCTTGCAACAATGTGAGATTGAGTGACTCAAAGCGTTGAGTGAGTCGTCAGATTTCACCCAGCTACTGAGTCAGGACCAGCTTTCAAACTTGGCACTTCTAACTTCATGTTTAGTACTTTCAAACTTTTTTTCACCATATTTAGGAATTTTGTAAGCCAAATGCGATCTAAAGCACACGGTGCCAATAGTTATTTTTTTACTTGTTTGCTTGTTACTGATCAATATATAAAAATTACTTTAACTCTTTTACTGTTAAAAATAGAGTTTGAGTCAAGTGAGTGCAAGTTTTTTTTTCTTTTTTCTTGACCTAGAAACATAGTACAAAACAAAATAAAACAGGAGACAGATTCATATTTTATAGTGACGTGAGACTGATGACATCAGTTTACCAAGGATTTGCATAGAGTTTTCATTGTTTTTGTGAAATCTTGTGGACTGCTATGCTATTGAACTGAATAAAGACATTAGAATTTGGACTTTGAAATAAAGACGAACAGATAAGTCTTGGTGATATACAAAGGCTGGCCTCTTTTGCCTTCGATTTTCAGACAGGGATTTCTGTGTCATTCATTGATTTTAAGGTTGCCAAATGTAGCCAGGAACTGTTTCAGCAATCATAGATGTTGATTTTCCAATTGGGCCAATCTGCCAGACTGGCAGACAGAAAGCTAACAGAAATATTAAATATAGACAGCTTCTATAGTTGAATCTTGTTTTTCCCTCTCTCTGCTGGAAGCCACTATAAAATAGTAGCCTGTATGTAGGTCATTAAAAACATACACAGATACACACAGCAAGTTGTGTATTTGCACTGTTAAATTAAACCTTTGTGGACTCAATAACTGGGTGCCAAAACAGTTGTTGCAGATGTATTAGGTGATTGAAACAGTCTTTCATTGACGATGTCATACCCAGATACTGTCTGCTGGCTCCCTGTCCCACTGTGAAGGATTCCATTCTCTGTTGACCCACACGCCTTTGGGAATCATTTTAGGGGAAGCACAATTTTTTAGTTTCCAAATTCACACTCTTGAGGTCTCATAAATTTGATAGATGTGTGCTGGGAGAACTTGATAGAATAGTTGGTTTTGTTTTTAGGATTCGCTTCCATGCATGGCCAGCAAAGATGTATAATTGTGTGCAATTCTTCTCCTGGCCACAAATACAGCAGAAATGAACTTAGCTTCTGTGACCACAATTTATGTAGAGTGAAACCCTCCCCTCAGATTCAAAGAAATGATGCAATTACATTGCAACACACATATGTGGCTTCCCCAGATGCCCCTGGGATATAAAAGGGCCTTATGTAGGTTGTGTGGCACCGTGATCCTCCTTTTCTATGAATATTCTTCGACAATTTTCCTAGCTTTTTCTGAAATATATTTCTATCCACTTTGTTCTGTATTTCTTTAGAGGAAAAAAGTTGAGTAATATAATGCAAAGTGAATTTTTGCTAGGTAGGATTGATTAATGTCCACTTAGGAAAAACATCTTTCAAATATAGTTCCTTCCTTCCTTCCTTCCTTCCTTCCTTCCTTCCTTCCTTCCTTCCTTCCTTCCTTCCTTCTCTCTCTCCCTCTCTCTCTCTCTCTTTCTCTCTTTCTTTCTTCCTTTCTTTCTTTCCTTTCTTTCCTTTCTTTCCTTCCTTCCTTCCTTCCTTCCTTCCTTCCTTCCTTCCTTCCTTCCTTCCTTCCTTCCTTCCTTCCTTCCTTCCTTCCTTCCTTCCTTTCCTGCATCTTGCTCTGTCACCTGTCGCCCAGACTGGAGTACAGTGGCGCGATCTAGGCTCACTGCAAGCTCCGTCTCCTGGGTTCAGGCTATTCTCCTGCCTCAGCCTCCTGAGTGGCTGGGACTACAGGTGCCCACCACCACGCCCGGCTAATTTTTTTTTTTTTGTATTTTTAGTAGAGACGGGGTTTCACCATGTCAGCCAGGATGGTCTCGATCTCCCGACCTCGTGGTCCACCCTCCTCGGCCTCCCAAAATGCTGGGATTGCAGGCATGAGCCACTGCACCCAGCCCAAATATATTGTTTTCTAATAGGTGGGAAATGTACAGAGAGTATCGGTTTTCATCATAGCTCATTTGGATTGATCATTCCCACTTCCTTGTTCCCTTTCAGCAGCAAAACTGGCAAAGGAAACTGTGATGTATTTGGACACCTGTGTTCTTTATAAATGGCCTGAGAAGACTCTTTAATATTAAAAACAGCATTTAATAAACATATTTCTGTATGAGTTGGGAATTATGAATTTTCTCTCTGTTTTGGAAGGTTTGGGTTACTTGACCCTTTGACCAAACAACGAGTGAATTTAAGGACTAGATGACATCTTCCATCTAGAACTCTGGGTCTTGACAGGTTTAGAGATGTGATCCTGAGTTTAGGTGAGGAAGGTCGATTTTCCCTCTTCTTATTTCTGAGAGGTAGAAAACAAGAATGAAGAGGGAGAAAAGTTGCATTCCTCAAACAACCCACACCCCAGAATAGAGAGCATAGATAATCTTTTCTTGATAATTATACATGGCCAGTGCTTGCTAACTAGTTTTTGTCTGACTTCTCAACCTAGACTCTTCATTTTTGTGTCCCATAGCCACTTGCCACTCACTTTTTTTTTTTTTTTTTTGAGTCAAATTTCACTCTTGCCGCCAAGGCTGGAGTGCAGTGGTGCTATCTTGGCTCACTGCCTCCCAGGCACTTTAACCTCTGCCTCCCAGGTTCAAGTGACTTTTCTGCCTCAGCCTCCCGATTAGCTGGGATTACAGGTGCACACCACTACGCCCAGCTAATTTTGTATTTTTAGTAGAGACGGGGTTTCTCCATGTTGGTCAGACTGGTCTTGAACTCCTGACCTCAGGTGATCCGCCCGCCTCGGCCTCCTGAAGTGCTAGGATTACAGGCGTGAGTCATCGTGCCCAACCTGCCACTTTTCATACACAAAGGGACAGCCCTGGCCTAGTCACCTTACAAATGTGCGAAGACAGCAATTGCAATCCTTCTCTTCAATGTAGTAAACTCCCTCTACACAGCCCACCTCCCTTGTCCTGCATATTCATATGTGGTTGATGGCTCAGAATTTGTTGGAAACTCCTTGTATTAGTTTTCTATTGAAGCTTAATAAATTACCACATATTGAGTGGCTTAAAACAACATAACTTTATTATCCTATAATTCTTCAGGCTAGAAGTCCATAATGGGTCTCACTGGACTAAAACCAAGGTATTGGCAGATACGCGTTCCTTTCTGGAGGCTGTAGGGGAGGATTTGTTTCCTTGCTTACCCTTGCTTCTAGAGGCTGCAGCATTCTTTGCTCCGTGCCTCTCTTCCATTTTCAAAGTCAGCAATGGGTTGAATTCTTCTCACATTGTATCATTCCAGTCTTTGCTTCCATTATGACATTGCTTTCTCTGACTTTGGCTCCTTTTCTGCCTCTTTCTTCCACTTTTAAAAGACCCTTGTGATTGCATTGGGCCTACCCAGATCATCCAGAAAAATCTCTCTATCTCAGCATCAGCTGATTAACAAACTTAATTCCATCTGTAACCTTAATTCTACCTTGCCATATAACATAACATATACACAAGTCCTGGAAATCAGGCCGTAGACATCTTGGGAGGCCATTATTTTGCTGACTACACCCTCCCCTGTCTCAGATTCAGCTAACGAAGGATGGAAGTTATATTCTTGAACTGGTGATATGGTTTGGATCTGTATCCTCACTCAAATCTGACATTGAATTGTAATCCTCAGTGTTGGAGGTGGGGCCTGGTGAGAGGTGATAGGATCATGGGAATGCATTTTTCCTGAATGATTTAGCACCATCTTCCCTGGTTCTGTCCTCATGATAGTGAGTGGGTTCTCATGAGATGTAGTTGGTTTGTTAGTGTGTAGCACCTTCCTTCACTCTCTCTTGCTCCTGCTCTGGCCATGTGACAGGTATGCTCTCCTTTTACTTTCCATCATAATTGTAAGTTTTCTGAGGCCTCCCCAGAAGCTGAGAAGATGCCAGCATCATGCTTCCTGTACAGCATGCAGAACTGTGAGTCAATTAAACCTCTTTTCCTTATAAATTACCCAGTCTCAGAAATTTCTTTACAGCAATGTGAGAATGAGATAATATAACTGAATTAGCAAAGGTTAGCTGATCTCAGCAGAGGTGAAATGGTATTTCTTGGATAAGTGCTCACTCCAAGCCTGAGCATCTTTTTTCAGAGTAGGTATGCATGAGGGCTCTCTGCAGAATCAGATTAGAGCCAAAGTATTTGATCTACAGGATTCGCAGAAGACTGTCATAAGTGAACACTGCTCTTTTTAAATACAAGCTTAGTAGTCCTAAAAGGAAATTTTAACATGTACTGTCTACAAACTCTTTGGTCCTAGTCAATGAATACATTATTATTATTTTGACAAACGACACTGCATGGACACCGGAAATTTGTCAGCATATTTGCCTTTGAGAAGATTACATCATTCATGAGAGGAGGCTGTGGGGCCGTGGTCCTTGAGAGAAGCCTCTGGGCCTCTGGTTCATGAGAGGATGCTCTAGGCCTCTGGTCCACAAGAGAAGGCTCTGGGCCTCTAGTCCATGAGAGGAGGCTCTGGGCCCCTGGTCCATAGGAAGATGCTCCAGGCCTCTGCGTCGCTACTTTTGCTCAAGTGCCTTCCAAGCCCTGCCTATCTGCAGGAGAAGCATCTCCTGTTAACCCTGACTGGACTGTTTCAGATCTGGCTGTTCATTGTCCGAGCACAACACGCTCATTCCTGCGTTTGGGATGTGCTTTCAAGTTTTCTGAAATGTTCAATTTCCCACTTTTTCACATGAATCCCAGAATTCTAGCTGTATACTCAGGCTTCGAATGTGACCTCTTCCCCTCTGGCCAGCCTGGAGGTCTGGACTTGGGCCCTGAACTCAGCTCCTTGAGGTCTGCCTATCATTGTTGCTTGATCAGTTACCCTGAATTGGATGTTCAATACTCTTTTTTTCTTTCTCTATTGTAACCCTTCCTTCTACTTTTACTCCTACATGTGATACCTCTTAAAGCATGAGGAACTCTCCTAGGTCTCACTGACCTGGTCAAGTTCTCATCCAGTCCTTTCGGTCTTTCTTTGCTCATTTCCCTTAACTTTGGGCACTTAGACAATGGCAAGGCTCATTCATGTAAAGGTAGGTGCTTTAAAAGAAGAAGCAAGGAAACTTCCGATAGAGACACTGCTAGTAATTTCTCGGCATCACTTTATAAGGAACAAGGAGTACAGGGAACCACTGTCTCATATTTTGGTGTTTATAGCAGCCAGAGCAGAGCCGCAAAAGAAAGGGAATCCTAAATATCTTTCACCAAAGGGACATTGTCATGATTAGAAAAGAAGAATTGGCCATATAAATTTGGTCTCTGTGTAAAAAGAAAATTGTTCCCACTCAATTGACAGGTTACTTTTTACAAAAGAAATTTATTTTTGGCTTTGGATGGAAACCTTTCCCTGCTTTCTAATCACCCAGAAATAGCTTTTTCTAGGACCTTTTGAGAATAAAATGTGCCATTCAGAGAGGAGGAAGAAAGTATCTGAAAGCCAAAAAAAAAAAAAAAAAAAAAAAAAAAGCTAAAGTAGAATACTGGGTTTCCTTGGGGTCTTTTTCTCAACTATCAACAGTGTTTGGGACAGTTGGATGCCACTGTGGGAGTCGTGGGGACTGTGTCTTCCACAGCAAGAGGAGGAAGACTGCATCTGCTCAGCTAGGCCTGCTAGACATTCACTGGACAGAGTTACTTTGAAACCAGTCATCCTCCTCAGGGGGAAAAAATATTCTCCTTCTTTACCTATATGACAAGAAAAAGGATGAGAGAGGACAGTGGGCATATAGTCTGGGGGACTCCACTGTAATATAACTCCATAGAAACACCCTTAACCACATATCATATGGTTTGGCTGTGTCCCCACCCAAATCTCATCTAGAATTGTAGCTCTCATAATTCCCACATGTTGTGGGAGGGACCCAGTGGTAGATAATTGAATCATGGGGCAGTTTCCCCCATACTGCTCTCATAATAGTGAAAAAGTCTCACGAGTTCTGATGGTTTTATAAGGGGAAATCCCTTTCAATTGTCTCTCATTGTGTCTTGCCCGCTGCCATACAAGAAGTGCCTTTCACCTTCCTCCATGTCTGTGTGACCTCCCTGGCCACGTGGAACTGTGAGTCCATGAAA
Source organism: Chlorocebus sabaeus (assembly GCF_047675955.1). Taxonomy (NCBI): domain Eukaryota; kingdom Metazoa; phylum Chordata; class Mammalia; order Primates; family Cercopithecidae; genus Chlorocebus; species Chlorocebus sabaeus. Next base: position 114,003,930 of record NC_132913.1, on the reverse strand, counting down.
CCTCTTTTTCTTTATAAGTCATCCAGTCTCAGGTATGTCTTTATCAGCAGCATGAAAACCGACTAATACCACATGAAAGGGACCTGGCTGAGGGTATGATGGATTTCAATGAGAATTTTACAGAGAAGACACAAGGAGAGAATCATTCGCAACCTGCACATTCCAATAAAAACCTTGGCTCTAGCTCCAGAGTCATGGAATGTTGAAAGGTGAATGGTCTCAGAGTCAGATGAGTGAGAAACGTACTGTATCTGCAGCATGTTACTGGCTGTCTTCTGGTCGCCAACCAGATCTCTTTGCCCTTTGTAGTGGTTTGTGCTCCATGGGGTCTGATGGGATGAGTCTAGACCCTGGCTTCCCTGATTACTCTCTGAGTGACCCCCAAACAGTGTAGTTAGCCTCTATTTACCTTCCATGTGATACAGAAATTGCAACAGACTCTCCCTCATTGTGTAGTTTTGAGGCGTATGTGAGATAACACATGTTAAACACAGCACACAGACAGCTACGTGGTAGAGATTATTAAAAGTTAGCTGCCATAATTGTCGCCATTCATATGATTTTGATTAGTTGGACTCAGTAACTTGGGAGACGTGCATAGAGTAATAGCTGGAGTTCTGTTGCCTGACTGTGCCCTATCAAAGGGTTAACTTGTAGATTGTAAACGTAAACAAGCTCCCTTTTCCACATTCCACTTTCCACTTTCCAGGGGCTTGACTTCAAAGTTTAGGCTCTGTGTACCCTACAATTTGAATTTGTACTGCTTTTGGTTCAACTGTGAAATTGTGGTATGCTAGAGCTTAACTCAGCCAGGCTTACTATTTTAAATTTTCTCTTGCAGCCCATTTGGCGTTACATAGATCTTAAAGCTGGTTTCACACTCCATTGTATCAAAGGTTAGAGGTCAATTTACAACATAGCAGGAGTGGACAGTAATAGCATTTGGCACCTAGATCTCCTTTTCATACAGTGGGAAGCATTTTAGAAATACTAACCTCAGTGGGGTTCTCAGATTAGCTCTGTTTTGAATTAGTCCCTCCAATCTGGGTGGTAAAATGCAAGCGGTGAGGTTAAATGACCTTTTTCAAGTTCAGAAACAGAGAGCCTTTCGAAACAGAGATTCATATTTAAAACTTCAACCTTTGTTGCCTGTTCTGCTTTGTTTTGTTTCTCCTTCCTTCTTGGCCTTCCCTGGAAGCGAATGCATTCTCTGACATTTGTAAGTCTTCTACATTGAGAAGGAAATGACATTAGTTTATAATATTTGTCTAATTTCATCCTCTTTTTAGTGGGTGGAGGTTTTGTTCCTGAACACAGGGCATCAGGAAGGGAGGAGGGGGAGAATCATGCTGTGGGTCTATTGCTGCCAGTTACCATGATCGCTTATAAAGTCATTGGAATGATGGGAGCTGCAAAGACTTCCTTGGGAATCAGCCACCAGCGCTAGTTGTTCAGTAGAGAGATTCTGAAAGCTCGGGGTGTGTGTGTGTGTGTGTGTGTGTGTGTGTGTACATGTGTGTGTGGAGGGATGTAAGTTCACAACTGTCATGAATACTCACTTTTATTTTCCAAAAGTAGAAAGTTTCAGCAGATCCTCCCTCTCCAACCCTTTAGAAAGGTTGTAGGGCTGCTGTTGCTGGCTCTGACAATTTGTCGAAGTGAAAATGAAGTAGCAACAGAAGACGAAGTGGAGAAGGAAGAGAGGGAGGAGGAGAAGGTGGAGAAAGAGGAGAAAAGAATATTTTATTTTCTAAATTGCTGAACAAGGCACCTCAGCAAAATGGAAATATCACATTATTTATTTCTATTATTATTTTCCTTCTAGGATGAGAAGATACGTTAAATACTTTAGGTTCAACCATAATTGCATTTGAACAACAGGTTAACTCATTAATGGGAGGTGGCTTGCTTTGGTTTGGGGTTATCTCCAGTATTAGTGGAGAGATGGTTGGATAATCTAATCAGACATGTCTTCTTTTCAATCAGTGTCACTGAACAACAAAGTATCACTGACCTGTTGAATTTGGCATAATGGGTTTTGGCCTTACTGATGTTTAAATTATCGACCCATATGTAAAGTTAAATACCTTTTGCTTATTCCTCTCACTAGTTTCCTGACTGGTAAAAGTTGTTGTAAATTGTTTAGCAGGGACTCTGACTTTTTCTATCACTTGGTAGGGAATAGCAATCTTACTTTTTTGCTATTTTAGGCTTTATGAATGTGTCCAGTTTATGAAGCTAACAAATGCCTTTTTAGTATTCTGGACACTGTGCCCTCATTTCATTTTGTGGCTCTTTCCATTCAGCATTGGACACATTTATAGACAAAGACAAGCAAGAGAAATAGAGTTTTATTTTCTTAGCTTCATGGCACATTGAGGAGGAACCCCACTATCCTACCCTTCATAGCTCATGCTAGAACACACATCAGTGTTCAGTCTAGGCTCTCAGTCAAACGTCAAAAATTGACAGTAAATTCTGAAATGCTATTTTGGGTGCCATTAAAGGTATGTCTGTGGTAAATTCAGTAGCGTGCTATTCAAATCCCTGCTGAGGACCTAATAGGAATGCTGAAACTCAGAGTGTTTCACCAAGTTCTACCTTGGTGGGAAGTAGCAGAATACAAAATATTTCTCTTATAGTCCCCAGCAGCATATTTATGGAAACCTTAAGTATACATCGAAATAAAATAATTAAAATACAGCTCACTCATTGACTTCCTACTCTCTAAAATTGAAAGTCAAAATTCAAGGTATTTAGTTCCATTAGTTTTGATGTCTCCAGGCAACTAGGACCAATAAGGCTGAGCAGGTTTGAAGAGACAGAGCATCCTCTTCCTTTTCAGGAGTTTAAGACGGTCTTGGGTGTCAGCTTAGCATTCCATAGATGGGGGGTTAGTCCTATAATACAAAGTGTATTAAATGGCATTATGGAGTCAGTCCTGTATTTAATGTCTTGAACATTTTAAATTACTTCTATTCTCATGTTGTTTTTTAGTCGAATTGTTTCCTAAAGAAAACCACTCTTTGATCATGGCTCTCCCTGTCAGAATTGTGTGCACTCTGTAACATCTTTGGTTCCAGTAGTCCTATTTTCCTAATAACTTTGTTATTGTGCTGTGAAAGATTACAAATTTGAATATGTAGTGTACATGCTATTCAGTTTGTGAACTAGTGGGCCATATGTAACAGCTGACCAACATGTGAAGATACTGGTACTTGATAGCCTCTTCAGGAAAATTTGCTTCCAAATTTTAAGCTGGAACGTCACTGGAATAACTTGAAAAAATGATTACAATACATGGTTTTTAGAATTTTGTTACATATGTTAAGAATTGTGTACAAATTGAAATGTCTGTACTGATCCTGAACCAATAAAATCTCAATTATGGAAAAAAAAAAAGAATATGATGGAGGACCTTAAGCATCAAGATGTTCACCTTTGGGAAGCTCTCATTATTTCTGAAATTAAAATTAAGTGCATGTAAGACATACATTCGTGAATGGAAGATGTGCTTTAAGGTATACTTAAAGTTGCTTGGTAGTGTCATTTTGAAAGGAAAATTGTCCTACAAGGCCAAATAGAAGTCTTTCTTAGTTTTCTCTGACAATATCTTATAGCATTCACTGGTAAGTTAATATTGAAAACTGCTTGGCTTTCAACAAACAGTCTAGACTTTTCCAGTTACAGACTATGCTGACATGTCTTGCCTTTATTAGTAGGTTTGGATATTTCTAGTTCCTGCATATTCTATTTTGTGGGTTTTCTCTTATATTCTCAAGGAAGGAATAAGAACTTTGAAGAAATATCCCCGAGCAATAATTCTTTTATGATAGTCCCTGATCCTCTGTCTTAGGATGATTATCTGAAAATTATTTACATGGTCTAAGTTCATTTAAGTTTTTGGTGAAATAACAGATACTCCAACCCACCATGTTCACAATCCTATTTATAATTCTTCTGGGTTATGGACATACAAAATGAAGCAACTTTTACCATGTTCCTCCCTTCCAGCTGAAACTGTGAGAGCCAGATACCAGTTTAGAGTTTTGGTATTTCAAATTATTAAATATCTAGAGTTCCTGTGTAATTTGGGGTCAGGGTGGAGTCCAGTACCATTTCCTAGTGAAAAATTATTATTATTTATTTTTTTCATGGAAGTATAATATAAAAAAAATCTCCAACACTCTTCCTGATATTTGCTGGCGGTAGTAGTAGTGTCTCTTCTCCCTGTTGAGTAACTCACTCTGGGAACAAGACTTTAAGCAACTGGGGCGCCCAGGGCAGCCACTGCTTTTGTGTCTGAAGAGCTCTTTTTCACTACTATGCCCATCATTGGGGACACCTTTGACAGCAGCAATCTAGAAGAGCCTCAGGAACACCTCTATCAGGGTTTCTCTAACTGCATGTGGTAAAAGACCACGTTTTATTCTTCATTTCCAATCTGTCAAAGACATACTTTTGTAAGAGACAGTAACAATGAATTGCGAGAAACTTATAAAGAAAGGAAAGACGTGCAAACACCAGCCTGCTGATCCCACACTTGGATGTTGAGACAAGTCAAATTGCTAAAAAGGTTTTAATTATTTCATTTCAATTCCCATACTTATGTCGTTATGGACAAGTAACAAATAGTTTGAAGACCGGCACCAGTCTCCACATTTTGAATAGCACTGACCTGGGTTCCTTGACAGAAGGTCACCTTAGTTCTACTCCATGGACAAACTAACATCCCTGCTGAACCATGTGATGGAAACTGATATTCAATGTCCTCTCAAGTTGCTTTGTGAAGGAAATTTATGTAACAATCCAGCACGCCACCTTTCTCACAGCCCAGTCAAGTGTCCTGAAATAAAACAGTTTTATCACCTTCCTTTAACTAGGGGAGTGTTCGCTCACTCAGAGAATACCCCTCTTTGGATTTCCTGTTTCATCTTGCTTAATATGTTTGAATTCAAGAATTTAGAGAATTTGGCAAAAATCCCAAATTCCTTTTGAATTTCTCCCATATGACACAAGGACAAATGTGCAATTGAGTATCAGAAAGAATGTGGGTAAATAGCTCCCCAGGGTACATATGTAAATCAAGCATTACTAACAATTCTGGGCTATATTAATTAGCATTCACATACAGATAATGAAAATTCTGGAGTGAAGGGACAGTTGCACAGGAAGCTACTTGTCTGTCTCCTTATATGTGGAAAGATCATTTACAAAACAAATCACTATAAATCTATGTCTTTTCAGTATTTAAAACTGAATACAGTATTTGATATATCTTAAATGTACAATTGGAAGAGCTGTGGTTTTTAAAAAAGTAACATTTTTCTTCTCGATTTTTCTTTCTTCTGTCTCTTTTTGTTGTAAAACCAGTAACTTAGTGGTGCTCAACAGGTATTTAGTGAGTCCTTGAGGAATCTTTCCTAAGTCAGATTTGATATTTAAGACAAATTCTCTTCTATGATTACTGATAATTTGGAAAAAAATCAAACTGTCTCTCATAAATATTTATAGAATAGTAAGAGAAACAGACTGATAGGATTTCCATCACCTAACTAAATTAGCATTCATGTTCACAAAAAACAACGGGCTTCTACTTGGTAGTTAAGCTCAACCTAAGGCAAAATATTTTAGAGTTGGTGAATTCAGAAGACTCCAAAGAGGGGAAAAAAGTATCCTTGCAGAAAAAGATAAAACATACTAACCTCACATCTTTTATTGGAAGGTAGCGTTCTGGTGGTATGTCCTAAGAAAAGTCAATTAAAATTGAATTAAGCGTCTCTTAAAAATATCCTGTTAACATTTAGCTACCTCTAAGCACTTTTAGAAAAGAGAAATAAAGAGAATTCAACCTATCGAATTTCAGAAACAATCTCTGCCAAGGAAGAAAATACAAAAATTAACTTGAGTAACTTGTCCATCATGCTACTGGATGCATCTCATCTATTTGCGCATGAATCCACAATAGTAAAGTCTGACATCTGCAGAAGGTTTAGATGTAAAACGAGAGAATTCTCTTCAGATGCCGCAATAATCATCCCCAGTGCCCTGTAGTTATTGGCAGAGCTCTAACCAAACAGATTTTTTTTTGTGTTTTTCTTTCCTTTTACTTCTAAAGGGTGCAGGAGCAGAGGAGAGCTTTATGCCTGGGAGAAGGATCATGGGGTACGTACATCAAGGCAGGGTTTAGGGGCAGTTTGACTCCACCCATTGTGAAGTCACTTCTATTCACACATGCCTCACATGAGTCTGAATACCCCATCTTAAAAAGCCCAGGAATAGAAAGGAAAGGAGGGAAACATGTAAGATCTCACCCTGTATTTTTGGATGAATTATAATAAGATGAAGAGTTTTCAACTTGCATAGAAGAATAACTTATCTAGAAAAATGCATTCAGAGAAGAAGCTTATCCAGAGCAGATTCCTAGCAATTTCAGTCCCAATAGAACAGAGCAATGAAAAAAAAACAGCTATTGCTGCAAATTCGTGCAACATACTGTAAGGGAGCTCTATGGTTGTCACTTGAACTTACTGATTCCTGGAATAATTGAAGCTGTTGACTCTCACTAAGCCCCCTCCTAACACCTCATCCCATATTACCTGCCAGGACCTGTGCTTGCCTAGGGGACAATGAGGGTAAGTCCCTTCCCTCCAGCTGTACCTAGTCTGGTGAAGAGAGACAATGACATACAGCATGTGATAAAGTGTAGCGATATTATGGGAATATGCAGGAGAGGCAAATCATGTCAATAGAGTTTCAATGAAGGTTCAGGACTAGAGCCCAGGCTTTCTGATTCACAGCCTGTTGCTGAGTTGCATTCCTTTCTCATTTATTCTAATGACTAGGTCATTTTGCTCTTGATTAAAATGCTTGGAAAAAGAAGTAACAAGAGGAGGAACATCTGAAGAAAATAGATAAGCTGTTAGCCAAAAGGTAGCCAACAGCAAAAACAGAACAAAACCAGTCTCTGGATTTTTATTGTAAAAATTAATAGTCACAGTGCTAACACAGTCTAGAAAAGGGTAAATTACATTTAAAATTCCATGTTTAATAAAACAAAGATGTAGGTAATATGGCTTAGGCATATTTAATCTAAAATGATTAAAATTGAAATGCCATATATGTTTTTTGAAAAAGCATTGCACATCTGTTTAATGAAACACATATAAGAGGGGAAGCCTCAGCTACCTGGAAAGTAATGTGACATAGAGTACATGATTCTCTAATAATAACAGGTAAACAGGGTAAAGAAATGCAATTTATTGGGTGGACTTTATTAGCAAAGGAGAAAATATGCTTAGAGTGTCTGACATACCACATTGCATTTGTAATTGTTCTTTAGCTATTACTGAACAATGTCTATAATAATCATATCACTTCCAGGCTATCTTTGTACTCAGGTATAGCCAAATGCTTGAGGTTTGCTTTAGAAACACTAAAAATATCATATCTGGGGGCGAGACATTTGTAGGGCAGCTGTTAAAGGAGACATATAACAGTTTTGTTCAGAGGTGAATCATTCACTGAAAAGGGCATTGTTGTTTAGTTGGAAAATTTTTTGAAGGACAAATACAAGCTAGGATGGAAGAGATAAAATAGAAATATAATTGACCAACACTGAAAATCCCAGAGTGTTAGGTATATTTAAAGTACCAGGGCATGAGGCAAACTCCGTGGAGATGGTTAATAATTAATGTGGGAACTTGAAATTCTGTTTTACCAAGGAACAGAGCCATCTCTGGGGAAACACACGCACACACACACACACACACACACACACAGAGATATGCATGCAAATGTACACACACACACACACACATGCTCCAGATCCCTTTTGGTTCAATGAACTCTCTAAGGCAAGGGTGGGGTTCAGGCATCAATATTTTTAATTAGTGTTTTTAAAAAGCCATACATGATGATGTTGCTACTATGTAGCCAGGATTGGAAACCATTGCTCTAATCGAACCAGGCGTGTGTGTGTGTGTGTGTGTGTGTGTGTGTGTGTGTTCATATGTAGGGAAAGTATTATGGCCTGAATGTTTGTGTCCCCCACCAAATTTATATGTTAAATCCAAACCCCCAATGTGATAATATTTAGAGATAAGGCCTTTGGGAGGTAATTTAATGGAGGGTGGAGCCCTCATAAATGGGATTAGCACCCTTATAAAAGAGACTCCCTTGCCTATTCTCCTCCAAGTGAGAGTGTAATGAGAAGCTGACCATGTCACTGGAACCACCAAGCTAGCATCCTGATCTTGGACTTCCAGCCTCTAGAACTATGAGAGACACATTTCGTTGTTTATAAGCCACTCAGACTATGCTACTTTGTCATAGCAGCCCAGACTGACTCACATAGGAAAGGAGTAGTTGGGAAAGTTTTTTCTGGCTCTGTCACTTACGAGGGAATGCAGTGGTGCAATTGTGGCTCACTACAGCCTCGACCTCCCAGGCGAGGCTCAAGCCATCTTCCCACCTCAGCCTCCCAAGTAGCTGGGACTACAAATGTGTGCCACCATGCCCAGCTAATTGTTTTTATTTATTTGTTTGTTTGTTTATTTATTTATTTACTTATTTTTTGGTAGAGACTAGGTTTCACCATGTTGCCTAGTCTGGTCCTGAACTCCTGGACTCAAGCAGTCAGCCTGCCTTGGCCCCCCAAAGTGCTGAGATTACCATAGAGAAGGGAAGGTAAGCAGGTTCAGTCTTCTGCTGGAAAGAACTGCCTTAGTCAGACGCTGTAGCTGAAGATGCCTCTTGCGGCTGTGGTATCCTGAGCAGGATATTCAGGGTCTAGAGTTTCATTCGCCATTCTTCCAGAGGGCTAGTCATCCTCTGCTTGTGGCTATGGCTCTTCCTCTTGGCCCTCACTACTCAAAGTATGATCCTTTGGAATAGCAGCATCAGAATCACCTAGGAGTTTTATTGAAATGAAGAATATAAGACTCTATCCCATAGATAGATAGATACGTAGATAGATAGATAGATAGACAGACAGATAGATAGATAGATGATAGATAGATAGGTGAAAGTCTAAAACTGCATTTTAATAAGGTTCCCCTGTAATTTTTTACATATTAATGATTGAGGAACTTTACAGCAATGTTTTTCAAACTTTTAACCAACACCCTCCCACATGGCAAGAAACACATTTTACATTGTGTCCTAGAAGACACACACACACACACACACACACACACACAACTGAAACAAACTTTTCAGGAGGCAAAACATATGTGATCTATTCTCTGTTCTATTTTTAAGGAAAGAATACCAGCCAAGACTCACTACATCAATTTCATAATTGTCTAATAGTTCATAATATGTGGTTTAAGCACCTAAAGAACCAAAGTGACATAGAAGTAAAATGGAATACTGGAAATATTTTCCTACTTTGCAGGAAAATTAAATTAAATGGAAAACCATTTGTCTGTCTAAAGATATTTTTTTCCTACAGATATTTTTTTAAAGGTCTGGCTTTTGCCACTGCTTGATTGCTAGCAACTGAGTGCCAGTAAGCATAATCAAAAGTAAAAGAAAAGGAGACAAATATTCATGGAAAAAGAATTGGAAAGAGTCAATCATGCTTAGCTTAAAAGTTAAAAAAATAAGTGACATGCTTTTGGTTAAAATTACATGTGTCAAAAAATATTTTTTGAGATGAAATATTTCTTGATATGAGAAAAGTTTCGTCATATGATATCAATAAATGAATTAAAGGTGTTAACATTTAATATCACCTGATCAAGGCTGAATATCATTGCTCTGGAAAAGTATTTCTCGAATTATTTTTTGTGACCATAGTGCAGACCGAGAAGGCAGAAGACTTCACAGACCCCTTACCCTTTCCATTCCCACTCTACAGAGGGGAAAGAATAGAGTAATAAGAGGGAACATGTCACTGCATAAGCAGATTCTTGTGGTTTGCCTTAGCAAAGTGGTAGAGATGACTTGTATTCGAATCACAACGTATACATGCCTTAAAGGCGAGTGATTGCAAAATTACGGTCTTCAAATGCCGTTGATGGAAACATATATCACTACACACTTGGGTTAACCGAACAATCCACAACAAAGTCCAATGTAAATGAAGAAGTTAAGCCAAAAGTAATTTCTAAGTAGAAGGCATTTGGAAACCATGACCAAGTTAAGACCACACTGATAATCAAGTGTGCTTCCTGAAAGCAACAGGAATTCCACAAGTTGTGCTCAATTAGAATTGTGCAACCTCACCAGCATTACATGGTAATGCAGGGCCCTGAATCAGAGTTCTCAGCAATCTCTACTAAAGTAAGAGTTTAGTTTTGTGCATACAACATTAAGCAACATTAAGTAACAGTCATTCATTTAGAAGATGGCCAATATGTAACCTTTGAATGCATTTAAAAATGAGAGTAGGAAGAACCAAAGAATGCACATTATCAGGAGGCCCCACCTGGACTATAATCCATACTCTAAGAATCACTACTATAGAATCATTAATTGTCAAGGCCCCACCTGAGCTATCTAGTGATGACTGAAATTCCACAGCTTTTTAAGGCAATAGTTTTTTAGTTTTTTTTTTTTTTTCTTAAATTTATTTTCTGATTTCTGGAGAATGCAAAAAACAAAAACAAAAACAAAAACAAAACAAAACAAAAAAAACCATTGAGATTTCCCTGGGAACCAAGCCTGGGTAATTTTATGTATTTCCACACTGTTAGTCCTGTCTAGGCCAGGGATAGTTAAAATGTTTCATCTCACAAGCCAAGTCTGATTGATTAGTAATGGATGCCTGAGTGGCTGTGTGGAAGCAAGAAAGGGTGTCTTGATTGATAAAGGATGTTGGCCATGGGCATTGGATGGTGGAAGGGCAGTGATGCTTGGTTTTGCTATCTCTGCTGTGGGCTCTTTTTTTCTAAACATTGGGGCAAATCATGGATCTTTTATCACCCCATACATCTACATTGGGGTACCCTTCTGGGATATAATTGATAATTAAGCTTTGGCATCTTCCTTCCCATGTTCACATACAGCTAAGGTTGCCAGACAAAATACAGGGCATCCAATTAAATGTGAATGTCAAATAAACAACAAATACCTTTTGGTATAACCACGGCCCAAACCTCGCATGGGATTCACTTGTACAAAGGATATTGTTTATCTGAAGTTCAAATTTAATTGGATGTCCTAAATTTTTATTTGCTAAATTTGGCAGCCTAAATTCAGCATTTAGGACACTTGACAGTGTCCCAGTATCTGGGTTTCTATGTCACCTACCTCCAGCTTCAGACACCACAAAGACCCCGAGTCCTAGGATAGCTTTGTGTATCCCAGGGTGACCCACGGCAAATATGCAAACTAATCCTGAATTACAAAAGTTTGTTAAGTCCCAGGAATGTAGAAAAGGGGAGTAGGGGGAGAGATTTAAAGGATTAGAGGGTGAGTGGCATGCAGGAGTCAGGAATGTTCAATATTGTAGGTTGGGATTAAGCATGTCTAGAGGTGACTGAGGTAGGTAAGAACAGTTGGCTTGGACGTGACTCACAGGGAGGGATTTAAAGGGAGAAAAGGGGTGCAGCATTTTGTTTAGTCCTTTCAAATCTGCAACTACTTCCATGTTAGGTGTTTATTAATGGGGTTTCTATTACTAATGTCAAGAACAAAGCCTTTCCTAGGGCTCAGGCTCACACTCCGCTTGGAATAGAGATTGTAATTCTAGGTGTGATTTTGAAATATGGCAGCAATAATCTTTGGAGTCCTGCAGAAGCATTCCAAAATAATATTCTTAGCACTTGAGAAAAGAAGGGTGAGGAGAAACTATTTAAACCCAGAGTGCCAGGAGTGAGTCTTTGTACTTTCAGTCTCTCTCTCTCAATCTCTCTCTCTCACTCGGTCTATCAGGTTTCTGGGAGTAAGATCCGTTGATGTTTGTTTCAATTCAAGTATGTGTGTGTGTGTGTGTGTGTCTGTGTAATTTGTGTGTATAATTTAAAACCATGGTCATTTTGGCAATGATTCAGATGTACCTTAAGCTCTGTAAAGCAAAACAACAGAAAAACTGGAAAACAGATTAAACTCATGACCAGCCATCGAATGATTTGTAGTTATGTGCTACTGTTAAAACTAATTTCCCTAGTGGTTTCACTAGTTTTTCTGTATGCTGAAGAGTTACACTGCAGTGTGACAGATCTTTCTCTTGTTGGTAAATCACACAACATTAACAAGTAATTTGATGACTGTGGATTGGAGCTGTGATTCAGTTCTGTCTGAATTCGCAGAAAATGTTTGACTTAGAGCTCTTAGAAAATCCAGAACAGACCTTTCTTTTGCCTTACCAGTATGCTTTATTAATCACTGAAATACCTGCAGAGTACTCAAGGACTGCAGATGAAATGGGGCTAAAGGATATTCATCTGATAAGCTTCACATAAAGTCTAGATATTCAGCAATTTAGGAGGAAATGCACGTACCAGCCCCCAAATGAAGTTGCTGGTAAATTGGCTGTATTATTTTGCCTGCTAAGACTCTCTCTCTCTCCCTCCCTCTCTCTCTCTCTCTCTCTCTATAATGTTTTCTCCCTACAATGGTCACTTCTCTGTTACTTGCTCTAGGAGCCCCATGAGGATGAAGGCAGGAGAAACAGACTATGTGCCAGGCAGCTGGAATTCCTCTAAAGCCTTTTCCTTTGAAATCAACTTCCTCCTTTCACAGGTTTATAAACAGCCCTTCCTGTGATTCTGCAGTACAGAATATGAAGATTGCCCCTGCCAGCTCAAAGTGCAGCTAGGCGCTAAGTCTCTGTTGCAGCGAGCTAGTTCCTCTGCAAGCTGCATGCTCACCATCGGTGTATGATCAGCATTCTGCCATCATCCAGGGGTCAGGAGGCTGACCGTAATGCTCACACACAACCCTCCCCACTCTGTCTTGGCAGTTAGCAAGACTGTTACAGTAATGTTCTGTTTACAGTGAGTTCTGTTTCTGCGTTGTTTTCCCCTGCCAAGACCATTGCAGTGATATAAAAAGGAGGAAGCCCAGACTGGGCAGGGCTGCTTTGTGGTTAAGAGGTTGTGGAGGTGATGATGGAGGTAGTTTCTCGTTTCTGTGACGAACAAGAAGAAGTTTCATTTTCTTCATATGATTTCTTTTCCCATATAACTGTCGAATTTCTAGCATAGTGGGGAAAATATATTGATAGATGTGATTCTAGATGGAGAACTTGCTAAGCCTATGCAGGTACATACACAGTGGCATGGGTTAGTAGTTAGTCCTCGTGCTAGAGTTAAAGACAAATATTGGGGAAGCTGTCCCATATGCATGATTATTAAATTCTTGATAGCATAATTATTTCAAGTGGCATAAAATTTAGACCAGTGAGTAACTGAGCAAGTGTTCTACTTTGATAATTGTGTATGTGATTTGTAAATTACATTAATAATTTGTGATCAGTGGCAGTGTTGGTGTGATCGAAATTAACCCTATCTAGTATTTCTGCATGATTGTACCCTGAGTTAAATGTATTTCAGATTTACTGCATTTCAAGTGCATTATGTAACAGAAAATTCTATGTTTGATGAATTTTAATAAATAAAACTACCTTTTAACCCTATGGTAGTGAAACAAATGTATGTAGGTTGATTACTTAGTGATCACTGTGTACCAGGTGCAGCGCTAACACTTTGTGTAGATTTTGTAATTTTAATAATCACAAAGACTATATAATTAAGATACTATAATAATCTCCATTTGATGCATGTAGAAATTGTCCCAGAAAGGTGAAATAACTTACCTTAAGTATTTAGTGAGAAAGTTTGGGTTTCAACTGAGGCAGCCTGATACCAAGAAACAAACCCAATTACAGTTGCTAGATCAGAGCAGTCAGTCTACTAGAGTAGATTAACACAGCCTTCATACGTAATATGAAGCTATTAATCTGGTGAGTAGGTATTCCCCCCATCCTTATTGAAAAGTAGGATCAGAAGCAATTTGCATTCATTTGAGACAAAAAATTATATGCATTGGTGGGATGCAGTGGCTCATGCCTGTAATCCCAGCACTTTGGGAGGCCAAGGCGGGCAGATCACTTGAGGTCAGGAGTTCGAAACCAGCCTGGCCAACACAGCGAAACCCATCTCTACTAAAAATACAAAAATCAGCCAGGCATGCTGGCACATGGCTGTAATCCCAGTTACTCAGAAGGCTGAGACACAAGAATTGCTTGAACTTGGGAGACAGAGGTTGCAGTGAGCCGAGATTGTACCACTGCACTCTAGCTTGGGTGACAGAGCAAGACTCTCAAAAGAAAAAAAAAAAAAGTATACATTTACTGTCTTTTCTTAGGGCTAGTTAGCTTGCATCTCTTATCATTAAGACAGAGCACAATACTTAATAGGTATCTTCTGATACTAGCATATGCCACATTTGGATATGCTGTTTCCATCCACTTACTGGGTGACGTGGAAGACTGACAACTTTGAGTGGGGCCTGGAGTGGGAAAAGGTCCCGCAGTGAGTCCAGGTTGCCATGAAAGCAATCTGTCACTTGGGTCAGCAGATCACGTGGCACCACAGGGAAAAAGACATGCTGTAGAGTTTATTGCAAAACCCAATAGGAGAATTTTGATAAAGACCCAGGGAGCCTGGAACTAGGTCACAGCATCTGCAGCAGAAGACTGTGCCCTTTTTGCTGCCTCTAGTGTTGTCATGCTACTAGACTCAAGTGGAGACACTATGTGACTTTGTGACCAGAACATATCATGATTATGTTATTTCAGAACAACCAAGTCATAAGATAGGATGGATCCAGCAGCAGGACATCATCACATGGTAGTGCTATTAAAGCTCCATAGGGTCTTCTCGTCTTATTCATTTATATCTGCCTCTTCATGGATAGGTCAATTTCATTGATTGAAAATAAGAGACAGCTGAATCTATTAGATTATATATGAGAAGAAGACGACAAGGTGGGTGGATCATTTGAGGTCAGGAGTTCGAGACCAGCCTGGCCAACATGATGAAACCCTGTCTCTACTAAAAATACAAAAATCAGCTGTGTGTGATGGCATGTGCCTATAATCCCAGCTACTTGGGACACTGTGGCAAGAGAATCACTGGAACCTGGGAGATGGGAGATGGAGATTGCTGTGAGCCAAGATTATGCCACTGCACTCCAGCCTGGGTGACAGAGTGAGACTCCATCTGAAAAAAAAAAATGTGTGTGTATATATATATATGAGAAGAGACAAAAGGTATAAGTAAGCTGAAAGTAAGGTTACCATGATTCGTTCCCCTTTTGCCTATGGGGTTTAACTGCTGCCTCTCCTTCACCTCACACTGCTGGTTTCCTGGGGGGTCCCTTATGACAGCTGATGCTATCTCTAAACCATGCTTGGTTTACAGACAGTCAGCTTGGTTTGTGGGTACGAGTTGAAAGTGAACTGCGCTTTATGATGGCCCCACTTGGGAAGGTTCTGAAAACCAGTGGTGAGGGTAGATTCTCCCAGTGATAAGGAGAAATAGGTCAAATTAGAAGTAATGGTTTTATGAGCAGAATGACATGTCTCATTTGCCAGGGGCCTAGAAGGAAAAAGACTAGGACATCAAGATCAAGTAGGTTCATGGATGGGCCTTGGGGATTGATCAGTGTGTGGATCTCTGTGTTCCTCTTAACAGCATCAATAATGAAAGAGGGCCTAAGTAGATAGAGTAACTACCCAGCCAACTTCAGCCAACTCTGTCATCAGCCACCTAGTGCTGGCACAATGGACTCATGAATGTTATAGCAGTGAAGTAAGGATGGAGGCTATACCTGGGCCCTGGGCCCTGGGCCCTGAGCTCCCACTCATTAAGGCTGATCTCGTTACAGAGACCAGTGATGAGCTTCTGAATCAGCAAATCTTTCAAGGAGATCAACCTGCCACTTGGTGGCAAGTTGATTACATTGAACTTCTACCCTGTAAGGAGTAGCAATTCATCTTGCCAGGGTTCACAAAATATCCTGGGAGTAAATTGCCTTTCCTAGCACTGCTCTCTGAGCGCTTAAAGAATGTTTCATCCACCGACAGAGGATTCTGCATAACTTTGTTTCAGACTAAGTAATGCACTTAACAGCAAAAGAGGTACAGCAGTGGGCCCATGACTGTGGAAACTCTTGGTCATATCACATACGGCTATGTGACGAATATAGAATGGGTCCCCATTCTCCAGAATGTGGTGTATACACTAAATCAATAACCAATACATGCGCTTTACCCCATTACGTAGAATACATGGGCCTGGGAACCAGGAGATAGTTTTAGAGATGGCCTCACTAACCATCATAGGTAGTACCCACCATGGGAATTTGTGTCTGTCTCTTTCTGATGACGTTAGAATGTGTATGTCTCAAAGTCCCGATTCCCAGAGAGAAAATGTTTTCACCAGGAGCCACACTGAGAGTATCATTGAACTTTAAGCTATGGTTGCCATAGAACTTGTTCAAGAAACTAGAAGATACGGAAAAGACGGCAGAGGTTATTGATCCCGATCACCAAGAGGAAGTAGCGTCACTATTATAATATAGGGCTAGAGATAAATATGTTTGCCACGCAAGTGTTTGAGTAACTCTTGGTATTCTCTTGTGCAATTTGGTGTGAAATGGACAAATGCATAAAGTGTGGCCTGGGAATGGCAAGGTGACTAGACTCTCAGATCTCTCAGGTAAGAGCATTAGTATCACTCTTCCAGGTAAGCCTTCTAGACCATCAAAGTTACCAACCAAGGGTGAGGGGAATCTAGAATGAGTAGTAGAGGAGGGGAAGCAGGAGTGTTAATTGCAGCCTTGAGACCAGCTGCAGGGATGGGATTTATAGTTTCTCTCACTCTCACTAAGCTGCTTTGTCCATGCTTTGCCAAGGAACAAAACCAACCAGAATCCTGGAGAAGTTTTCCCCAAATGGCATAAATTTACTCTAAGACATAAGTAGATCTAAGTTGCAGAAGGGGTGGGCCAGAGTGAATACCATTCTACTTTTTCACAATCATAAAGGAGATAGATTCACTCATTCTCTAAGCTACTGAGGGTTTTGGCTACTGGCTACCACCTTGCCCAAGGTTATGCCCCTTCTTATCCCCAGAGGCAGCTCAGACCCAAAGAGTGAATGATGGAAGTTTTCCTAGGCCTGGCCTCCTTGCCTCAATTGGCTGAGGCCTCCATTGTAATTGTATCACAGTTCAATTCAGCTTCTCTCTCTGTCCAGTTCAGCTTCCCTCAATTCTCTATTGGGGGGATGTTCTTTCCAATAGGGCCCCTGTCCCCGTCTCCTTCTCAGAGTCTGTTTGCTGCAGAATCTGACCTAAGATATGCCAAAGTGCTTTCAGCAAAGGACAAATAAAGCCTTCAAGTCCACAACGTCACCTATAAACAGATGTCCATCCTACTCTCTGGTTCTTAGTAACCATCCCCCCCTGTGAAACTGTGAAAATGCCCTTGTTCCCACCTGCATAGCCCCTTAGGTCTTGAGGAGGTCCCTCTTGGGCACATGAGAATTGTTCTGTTACTTCTGTGCAGTGCCAGAGCACCAGAACGTGTACAGCAATCTCTCACCTGGGATGCCTGGGTTTACCATGTGGCCATCCCCCTTCTCTCTCTCTGTCTCTGATTTTGCTGCCTGCTTCAGCTCTTGTTTTTCTACTGTCTTAGGCTCTTCTTGGGAGACTGATGGACCCCGGTGATGAGCATCACCTACTTCTCTCTTCTGATCATTTATTTTTTGTTCCCTTCTTTCCCCGTGTCCAGAGTGAGGTTTTGGTAGAATTCACTTCTCAAACCCTCAGATTCAATAAAATCAGAAACCTCTCTACTCCCATCAGAGTATAGGCTTTTAAAATAGAAAAGAGGCTGGTGGCCTTCAGTCTTTGTGCTTGAGGTCTGGCTGCAGCCCTGCCCTGAGGCAATGACTCAGGCTGGTGGGATTGGGCAAAGGGTGAAAAGTGGAGGAAGAACCCGGTATCTGCGGTTTGGTTTTCCATGGTTTTAGTTACTCATGGTCAGACGTGGCCTGAAAATATTAAATGAAAAATTCCAAAAAAAAAAAAAAAATTGATAAGTTTCAAATTGCCCACTGTTCTGATCTGGTGTCATCCTGCGTCCTGCCCAGGGCGTGAATCCTGCCTTTGTCTGGAACCTCCATGCCATAGACGCTCCAAGCCTGCCAATGAGTTAGTAGCCAGCTGGGTTATTGGATCTACTGTCCTGGCATCCACAGTGCTTGTGTTCAATGAACCCCTATTTTACATAATAATGGTCCCATAGTGCAAGAGTACTATGCCTGGTTTATAAATTAAACTTTATTATGGGTATGCATATATAGGAAAAAACAGTATATATAAAGTTTGGTACTATACATGGTATCAGGCACCCTCTGGGGGTTTTAGACCATATCCGTGTGGATAAGGGTGGGAGGTTCCATACTCAGAAATACCCACAAAATATCAGTTAGTATAATATTTCAAAAATACAGTCTCATTCCATTTAACACTCTATTGTAGTGAATATGTCCTTGCCCTTCAAAATGGCATTAAAGCAACATCAGTGTCTTTTGTCTTTTTTTTTTTTTTGATCCTAGAATCTAATGCACTATTCTCTGTGTGGAAGATTCTAATTGTTTTTATTGTTGTTCTTATTAATGAAATTATTCACTATAACTGACACACAAAATAATAAATGTATAATTTATAATGTAAACATTGGTGTTAGACTCTTGAAAGTCAACATTGACCACACCGGCCATGGTGAGGGGAATTTATAGTATTCTCCTCATGGCTTACTGACTTATGTTTCCTTTTATATTTTGAAATTTATAAATGTCTTCCTTAGTATCCACAAGAATCTATTTATAATGCTCACATGCTTCAATGATTCACTATAGTCAACACCTGTAAGTAAATATCTAAATTCCTGGTTAATTCGATTTCATGAATGAAGCCGGTATTATGAATGAAAGGGTTACCAAAAAAAAAAAAAAAAAAAAAAAAAAAAAGGCAAACCAAATCCAGGATTCATGTATGCCAACCTTTTCTTTTTCCATATGTCCCTGAGATGAGTAAGGAAGGTGCCAAGTAGATTTCAGGTGAGAACAGTTTGATTTTATCACTAGAAGCGAATATTTGAGCAATAGAAATCATAGTGTTCAATCATGGAAATGTGAAGGAAATGAACGTAGAACTCACAATGATGTACCATGTTATAACTCTTAAATTGCCAAGGATAACTAAAACAGTGGTTTCCATGGGCACAGAAAATGCTTGCTCTTCTCTCAGCTGGTGGGACTAAATTGACCCAGTCTTTCAAAAGGCTAATTGATAATTTGAGACAAGAGCCTTAAAATATGTGTTTTCCTCTTGACTTAGGATAAATCTCTGACTATGAAATTACTAAGGACAACATCAGAGATGAGGCCAAGATTTACGCACTAGGATGCCCATAGAATATTTATGTATAATACTGGAAAATTAGAAACAACCCAAATGTGTAGCAATAGAGAGAGGGTTGAACAAACAATTCATGACTATACTATGGAATAATATGCATCAATTCAAATTTTTGAAATTCATCACACTACCTGGAAGGTACTTACTATATTAAATGAAAAATACTACATTTACAGAATCATCCGAATTTTGTAAGAAAGGAATAATCTTTATAAGTGTCACAAGAAATTCTAGGAGGAACCAACCCTGACAATACCTTGATTTCAGACTTCTAACTTCCTGAACTGTGAGACAATAAATTCCTGTTGTTAAAGGCAAAAAATATATATAATGAAATAAAATTTAGGAGGACAATGCACTGACATGTGATCAATGTTTAGCAGAGTTAAGAGGAATTTTAATTTTTTCTTTTTTCTTTTTTTTTTTTTTTTGAGACAGAGTCTCGCTTTGTTGCCCAGGCTGGAGTGCAGTGGCCGTATCTCAGCTCACTGCAAGCTCCGCCTCCCAGGTTCATGCCATTCTCCTGCCTCAGCCTCCCGAGTAGCTGGGACTACAGGTGCCCGCCACCTCACCCGGCTAGTTTTTTGTATTTTTTAGTAGAGACGGCGTTTCACCGTGTTAGCCAGGATGGTCTCGATCTCCTGACCTCGTGATCCACCCGTCTCGGCCTCCCAAAGTGCTGGGATTACAGGCTTGAGCCACCACGCCCGGCCTCTGTACTTCTAAAATTGTTCACAGTGGCAATGTCTTACTTAAAATTATTAAATAACAATGGAAGTACTCTTATATAAAGGAGAATTGTCTTTGGTGATAGCATTTGTGACTCTATGTGGTGAGGAGGAAAACACTCTGTATGCATATGGTACCATGCAATGAGGAACATATGTGAGGTTCATTTCCATTAGGTACCCACCATCTTTTGTCCTACTTACAAAGTTCCAGTCTTGGGTTTTTTTTTTTTTTTTTTTTTTTTTTTTTTGGCATGTATGTTTTGTGAGTATATTATTAAAGTTCAATCTCTTCTTTTGTAGGGTACAAATGTAAATTGATATTTTCTTATTTCTTGATGATTATTTACTAAAATGCTTATGACAATGCATAATTTAGAAACTTACTTCTCTTCTCAGAAACAGCAAACATGTTAAACTCTCAGCCCAAGGAGAGGGCTTAGAGCTTAGAATTTAAAGCACAGAATTATAGGGCCCATAGTCTTTCTTAACTGCTATGGTAGGAATTTTTGACTTACACCCAGGGGGATGTTTATGAGTAAAGAATTTGAACAGCACTGGGTGGAAGGAGAAAATATCCACTTCCGGAAAATCAATAGCAAGCTCATGGTGTCTGTGTCAACCAAATTAGAAAAGAAATTACTCGTTATTAGGAACAGAATCCATGCAATGATGAATGCAGTGCAAGGATGCGGGGATTAGTATTTCTTTAAGGAAATGTTTTTCTTCATCTGGTTCTATATAACCCTTTCATTTTGATTCATTATTCTTAAGTTTTCTCCTAGCATAGGTATTACCGAACATGATTCAGGAAATGAAGAAAACAAATAAAATGCTGAAAAGTCGCCATATGTTTTCTATGAATAAAGTGTCTTAGTGCTGCTACAACAAAATACCACTGACTGGATAATTTATAAAGAACAGAAATTTACTTTCTTCTTTTTGAGATGGAGTCTTGCTCTGTCACCCAGGTGGAGTGCAATGGCACGATCTCGGCTCACTGCAACCTCCACCTCCTGAGTTCAAGCAATTCTCCTGCCTCAGCCTCCTGAGCAGCTGGGATTATAGGGGTGAGATGCCATGCCTGGCTAATTTTTGTATTTTTAGTAGAGACGGGGTTTCACCATGTTGGCCAGGCTGGTCTCAAACTCCTGACCTCAACTGGTCTGCCCACCTTGGCACTCCAAACTGCTGGAATTACAGGTGTGAGCCACTGCACCTGGCCAGAAATTTGTTTTCTTACAGTTCTGGAGGCTGAGAAGTCCAAGATCCGGGTGCTGGCAAGTTCAGTTGTCTGGTGAACTTACAAGATAGCACCTTATTGCTGCATCCTCATACGGCAGAAGGCAGAAAGGCAGGCTAACCAAATGCTGCATAAAGCCTCTTTTATAAGGGTTTAATCCCATTCATAAGTGAGGATCCCTCAAAGCCTAATCACCTCTTAAATGTCCCACTTCTTAAAACTTATCACATTGACAACTCCTGAATTTTGGAGGAGACACATTTAAACCACAGCAATAAGAAAAAATCGTTTTTCCTTTCCTTCCTCTCTCTGTCTCTTTACCTCTCCCTTCTACATTTTGTTCTTTCTTCTCTTCGTCTCTTTCTGTTTATTCTTTCTTTGCTTCCTGATTTGGGTTGTTACATAAAAATCTGATCATGCTTGTTACTTTAGAGGCAAAAACGTACAAAATCTTTGGTTTTTATAAACAGTGTTTTAACATGTGTAAGACATAACTGCCGCAATATGAATATGTTCTCCTGTGTAAAAAATGGCATATTTGTTTGGAATTTAATTATGGCGTGTCATTTTCCTGGACAAGGATACTCACAAAAGAGTGTCTTTTCTAATTTTTAGAGACTTTGAGATGCCTTATGGCTGTTTTTGAATGATAGACTCAGTGTGGATTCAAAACAGGGGAAAGCCTTTTTTCTTGTTTCTTTCAATAATTTTTACCAAACATCTGCTAAGAGCTCCCAGGGGTATATTTTGCACAGGACTGAAAAATGACTGCTGGTAATGCTAAGAGCCTGCTACTTTCAGAATACGTAACACAGATAATATGCATGACGATTTAATACATCTATGAATGGATATTATATGGAGATTGCAGACCAGCTGTTCCCTCCTAAAACAAGCCACAGGAACAAGGGCTGCAGCTAGAGCGATTCAGTGTCAATATAAAGAACTGGAAGAAGTTGCTAGGGAGGTTTCTGCGTCCCTTAGGAAGATTCTTACTTAGAACATCGAATGTTGTCAGTTCTGGCCTGTGATTCCCAAGTCTTGCAGGTTAAAAAAAGAACAAAATATCAACTTGGATTTTAAACTTAGGTGAAAATCACTTTATTTACTGGAATAAATTCTTGATCAGTACTTAAAATGAAGAGAAAAAGACTTTCGACTCAAAACTACTGGAGTTAAATTGTTCACCCTCTCCTTCGTAGCAAAAACGGAATCCCCACAGACTGTAGAAGCAACTCGAGGCCTCCTTGCGCTAAACTTCTGTCATTATAGCTTCCTCACTAGGACCTCTCAACAAACTCGTTGTCTATTAGCCCTACCAGCCAGGGTGAGTCCTGCCATAAGACCGAGAAGCAACAGTGGTCTCTTTAATTCCTGCAATGATCTGTTAATGTCAAATGCTTTCCTGTTTAGCTTCTTATTTGATCTTCTTCATGATCATACAAAGCCATCATTATTATCCCATTTCCAGATGAGAAAAATGAGGATCATGGGGTGACTTATCCAAAATTACCCACTCCGTAAGTGGCAAAGCCAGGCCAGAACCTAAAGTCTTTGGGATCTCAATTTAAGGGCCCTTTGTACTGTACAGTAATTTTGATTCTCTCATCATCTTTTTCAGGGGTGCTCTTCTTTCTAACATTGTGACTGGTTGGTCTGGTATGTCCCTGGATCTCTACTCTTCTAAAAATGGCAAGATAAATAGTCAGACTTCCAGAAATCATCCTGTGAAACAGAAAGCTCCTGCCCATCCCTCCACTATAAACATGGATGGTCTGGCTTTCCACGTGCCCATTGTGTCACCTTGGGCAAGTTGTTTAACCTCTATCGGTTTCAGTTTCCTCATCTGTATAGATGGAAATAATAATATTACCTATCATATAGGGATGTCGAGAGGGAAATGCATGCAAGGTATTTGGAACAGACTGTGTTTGGAACAAAATAAGTAGAGTAAAAATGTTACTTAATATTATAAATTTGCCATCAATTCTAGACTCCAAGCCTGACTTTCCCATGTGACAATATGGTATTTAACTAATTATATAAAAATCATCTGTATATATGCCTCTTTTCAAGGCAATGGAGAATACAGGGATGAGTAAAAACTAGTATCTTTCCCCAAGAGGCCTATCATTCAGTAAGAAAATTGGGAAATACACACATTTTGTGTGATTTTGAATATCTTTTTTTTTGAGACAGAGTCTCACTCTATCACCCAGGCTGGAGTGCAGTGGTGTGGTCTCGGCTCACTGCAACCCCTGCCTCCTGGGTTCACACCATTCTTCTGCCTCAGCTTCCCCTGTAGCTGGGACTACAGGCACCTGCCACCATACCTGGCTAATTTTTTGTATTTTTAGTAGAGACGGTGTTTCACCGTGTTAGCCAGGATGGTCTCGATCTCCTAACGTCATGATTCACCCACCTTGGCCTCCCAAAGTGCTGGGATTACAGGCGGGAGCCACTGCACCTGGCCTGAATATCTTATATGCCTTAAACTTCCATGAAACCTGGCTCAGTGACTGCTACATACAAGATACTCAGAGAATAAATATGGAAGAGTTGAATATGGTGAGTGAAAGTCAAGATTTAGGGAAAGCTCCCTGGAAGCAGAAACAACGTAAGATACACATGGAGGCATAAGAAGGATCCGTTTAAGAAGTTCATGGTGGTAGATTCATGGGTTCAGGGTCAGTGTATAAAAAAATTGTAAAGATAGATTTCAACCTGGATATTGGATGGTCTTGAATGACATCCTATAGGTTTAAGTGCCATGTGGTACCCAATGGAGGCAAGCAGGACATCAGATGGTTCACAAAAGAATCTGGTGTGATTGGATATGAACAATAGGATCATGTCTTTTATGATTTTGAGGACTGTTAGGACTGGTAGTCTGGTATGCTAATCTTCACAAGATCATAACCACTCATCTCAAAACGTTGCTAAGGGAAATGTTCATGTTTGGGGTCAAATGCAAAGAAAAGCAAAATAATGTTTTTGGTTTTATTGGTTGGACTTTTTATCCACAACTCCACAATGCTAGTACCTCTGTTAAGATGGGCTTGCAACATGGCATGTAGACAAGAAGCCCAAGATACCTTCTTGCTATTCCTAAGCCTAGACTGTAACTTGGATGCTGTGCTCCAACTTGCCTCAAGGACAATAACTTTTGAGTCTAATGGCTTAAATATACATGAAAGAGCAAGACAACTGGATGACTCCTCCATGTGGAGAAAGGCTTGGGCCACTTTGCTACTCCTTGGCCATAAAAGGAGAAAGAAAGAAAGAAAGAAAGAAAGAAGAAAAGAGCCACACCTGTGGATGTGATGATTAATCCACAATAACCATGCATGTGTAGGCCAGGCACATGCTTGGAATCTGACTCATTAAATGTGTGTCCCTCCTTATAGAAGAATAAGAAGATATGGGGGAAAGTAGCTGTTTGTTTTTCCAGAGGCCTACCTGGAAGATGGGTTAAGGAGGTTAAATATTAGAGGTAGAGGGAATTTGAGCTAGGTCAGTGTCCGTGGGACTGAACACTGTCTTTGATCTCAAAGGCATTGAGAATTCTGATTTAATGTTGAAGTGAGAGATGTAGAGACACTGAAGATGATTATTGGTTTCTAGTTTTCTGTGTCTGGGAGCATGGTGCTGCCATTAACTAAGAGAGGCAATGAAGAGGCTAAGATGACTTCTTTTTTTTTGTAGTTTTAGTGTACCCTTTAAACAAAATACATCTGCTAGTACCCTGAAGCTACCTCAAGGGTAAGCAGAGCATTAAGTTAATTGACAAATAATATTACAGTGTGAGGAAAAAGGGAAGGATGAATACCACCTTTTATCTTTTCCTAGAAAATAAGTAACAGGAGTGTAGAATTATTCATGAGGCAGGTGGACCTAGGGTCCTGTAGTAAATGGCTGCTTTTTAATCATCCTTGCTGTGTTTCAGATGATGTTGTAAACTGTCTAAGAGATGCTGAAAGCTTTTTCGAGAAGTATATAGCAAAACTTTTGAAAGGGGCTAGTCACAGAAATTGATTCCTGTGATGGTTAATTTTGTGTGTCAACCTGACTAGGCCACAGGGCATCCAGGTTAAGTGTTATTTCTGGGTGTGTCTGTGGGGTGTTCCAGATGTGGTTAACATTGAAAATTTGAATTGGTAGATTTAGTAAGGTAGACTGCACTCCTTAGGGTGAGAGGATAAAGGGCCTAAATAGAAAAAAAGAGGAGGAAGGGAAGATGCACTCCCTTCCTGTCTGTCTGTATGAGCTCAGGTGTTGGTCTCCTACCTTTGAACTCGGATCTTCACCTTTGGTGCCCTGGCTCTCAAGCCTTTGGAGTCAAACTGGAGTTACACCACTGTTTTTTCTAGGCCTTTTGCTTGCACACAGCAAATTCAGGGACTTCTCAGTCTCTATGCTCGTGTGAGCCAATTCCTTATAATCTATCTCTCCATATGTATATGTATGTGTGTGTATATGTAATATATATATTATATAAAAGTTATATATAATATACATGTTATATATAAATTAAATATATATTATATATAATATATATACACATAGGTGTTTTCATTGGGTTCTTGTTAAGACAACAAGAACCATATATATATACACACACACATGCACATGCACACACACCAGAGAAACAATATGTGTGTGTGCGTATATATATATATATATATTCCATTTTCTTTGGAGACCTTAACTAATAAACCCTCCTAGCAGTATTTTCATAGTTTAGCAGAGGGACTTGGCTCTGGGAATTGTTTAAAGCCAAACTTAAGTATGTGAGAGAAAAGACTCCACTTAAAGTCAACAATAGTACTTAAAAAAAAAAAAAAAACAAGAAGGAAAGAAGTAACATGATAATCTGGGCCCACAAGAAAAAAGATACACATGTGTACCCTGGCATTTTACCTGGAAGCAACAACTGAGATAAGAAGTGCTGAAGGGTAGTTGGTATTCCAAATGAATAGTTTAGAAAGATAGGAAAAAGTCTGGATCAGTGATTACTAGTGGGTCATGTAATTCAAAACCAAATACCACATGTTCTCACTCATAAGTGGGAGTTGAACAACGAGAACACGTGGACACAGGGAGGGGAACATCACACACCGGAGCCTGTTGGGGGGTGGAGGACTAAGGGAGGGAGAGCATTAGGAAAAATACCTAATGTAGATGATGGCTTGATGAGTGCAGCAAACCACCATGGCATGTGTATACCCTTGCAACAAACCTGCACGTTCTGCACATGTACCCCAGAACTTAAAGTGTAATTTAAAAAAACCGGATCTTCTTAAAAGCACTATAACATATTAATGAACTGTGATTAAATTAAATAAATTAGAGAACAAATTGGTTATTACAATTCAATAAAAAAAAAGAGCATTCATAGTTAATAGGGGTCAAATTCAGGCAGAAATCAGAAGGCCTGAGAGCTGAGTACTTAGGCAGTGATATGGCATGGCTCGGGTCCTGTCCCTGCCCAACTCTCATGTGAAATTGTAATCTTCAGCATTGGAGGTGGGGCCTGGTGGGAGGTGATTGGATCATGGGGTTGGAGTTCCCCCTTGGTGCTGCTCTAGTGATAGTGAATGCTCATGAGATTTGGTTGTTTGAAAGTGGGTGGCACCTCCCTGCCCTCCCTCTTCCTCCTGCTCTGGCCATATGAAGACCTGCCGCCTCCTCTTCACCTTCCATCATGATTGTAAGTTTCCTGAGGCCTCCCCAGCCATGCTTCCGGTACAGCCTGTGGAACTGTGAGCCAATTAAACCTCTTTTCTTTATAAATTACCCAGTCTCAGGTATTTCTTTATAGCAGTGTGAGAACGGACTAAAACCGGCAGTATGAAAAAGCATGCACAGACAATAGCCAAGACCCAAAATGGCAGCTGGAATATGAGGGAGAAGGCAAAAGTGGGGCTGGGACTTCACCATGTGGCTGGGGAAATTGTAAGAACCCAGTGTAGAAGCAGGAAGCAGGACTTTATAAATGAAATAACTCAGGTGTTTTCATTTGGTTCTTGTTAAAACAAGAGGCAGCCCTCAGGATGAGTTGCCTTAAGCCCTTATTAAAAAAATGAGTAAGCTCTTCCTGTGTATGCAGAGAATGATCCTACAGAATAGAACAAAAGAAATATAGAGCTCTGGGGTACTTGTAGTCATATGCTAGCAATTATGTAAATTAAAAGGGCACAGTTCGCAGTATGTATATGTATACCTCAGAACTTCTAGAAAGATCCATAAAAATCTATAATGGTGGCTCATGGTTGCTTGGTTAGTGGTAATCATGGTGGCAATGGAAAACTAGGCAAAAAGAAAAAAGGGTTGGAAGGAAGACATTCACTTACACCTGTGAGTTGGTATATTATCTATGGAAAAAAATCAAAGACATATATTTTAAAAAGAGTATCTTGCTTGGGGATTTTATGTGCCGGAAAATTAGATTATGTGTCTTGGAAAGGATAGGTGAGCAGTCATCTTATATATAATAGAGGGAAACGTTTTGTTTTTATTGGTTTCAAGTATGCATTATCAATAATTTGTGTTTAATTTTTAAGTTAAAACTTCAATTCATAAAATCAAATGTGTGAGGTGAGTTTAGAATAGATAATTCTTGGAGAATTGAAATAAATTGTAATCCACCCACTTTTGGGGCTGCATGGAACTCTGTTTCTTGCTACATTTAGCAGTGTAGTTCAAATTCAGGAACGAACCTGGTGGTTTGAACAAATGTTTTGTATGTAAAACGTGAAGTAAATTTCACATGATAATAACTTTGTGAGAGGGCTCTTCCTACTTGTGTTTTCTTTAATGTTTGAGTTTAAAGCCATCAACAAATCAACTCACCGACTTAACCAAACTGAACAAAACAAACCAGAAAGAATAGACAAAGATGGTGGTGATAAGAAGAAACATTTATATGTACTTCGGTGCTCTGCTCAGGACGAGTTTTGTCTGACACATTTTTTACATAAAATCACAGCAGCTTACAATACCAATTCATGGTTCATTAAAAACTTTTCTCTTGCCTGTAATTCTTATTGAAATCAGTGGGGACATAAAAGGAAATGGATTTTGGAGTGATGGTGAGCAGGCTCTTGCTATGAATGGAATCCCATTCATGATGACTGAAGGATTGATTTGCATGAGTTATGGAAGCAGCGTTGACTCTAAGTGTTGGGTTCAACTTTAGGAAGAACTGGAAATCCTATTGGTGTATAGATTTATATTCAAGTGTTACTATGTCAAGCCAATGCTAAAGTTATGGTCAACCAATATATTTTAGCAGTGTAAAAGAAATAGCGTTAGTTAAATAGATATAAAGAAAATGTTAAAAACAAAGATATTTAATTTTGATTCCGGCATTTTCTCATTTTATTTTTGTCCTCAATAACCTTAATGTCTCAGTTGTTACCATCTCAGAAATGGGGATACCAATGCTGCTTCATAATGATACTAGAAGAAACCATGTAAATGTTATTGCAGTCATTCTATGAGAAGAAAATATTAAAATTTTAGAAAAATTTATGTCTATGTGAGAACATTTTCTGTTGGATTTATTGATAACTCTAATGTTTTGCCTGTTCTTTTGAGGTTTTTTTTTTTTTGTATTGACACACCAATAACTTACTTAATTGCTCTTTTGGAGACATTCTCATTGAAAAATGAAAACCAGCAATGTTCCTTTGTTTCTTTCTTTTAAGTTCTTTTTTGAGTTTTTAAACATCTCTTTTTTTAATCTAAAGCTATCTTAGAGTCTTTTTCCTCTCCTAAAATGTAGGATAGATTCATGCAAGAGAATTTTCCCCAGTGCTCCAGTCTTGTTTATAATAGCGAATTCCTTTTAAATTTTATAACTGGTGTCTCCAAGGGTTCACAATTAAGCATTAATGTGTTGGGGTTGAACTACCCAACACCAGTTTTTGAGGAAAAGAACCAAATGATCAACAAGACAATGAATGGTAAAAGCTATTAAATACTCTGAGATTCTAGCTATTTATCATTGATGTTTTGGTAATTGTGATTTATTGGGGAAGTTACAAAGCTCCAAGTTCTCCCAGCTTCCACTTCTATATTGTGGTCCAAGCTTACTGCTTTTGTTTGTGACATAAATCATGTCCGGATACCAAAGACTCCAGATCTGCTAACCTCTAAGCTTTTTGTTTTATTTTTTTCCCCCTATTCTTTATGTTTCCTTTTTAGGAAATGTTGATGCAGTGATTATAGGCATATTAATTCTTTCATGCCTATTTCTAAAAATAGGATCTAGAAATATTATTTTGGGTATAAAGGTTACTAGGAGACAGGTGAGCTTAAAATTTTTGGCATTTGACTTTTTTCTCTCTTTTTAAAAAAACTTTTTGGATCATTTTGAATCAGAATCACTTAAATCATAGACTTGTTTTCTTCTGAAATCCTGGCAATAAAGTAGATAATTAGAAAATTAGTCTTCTAAATATTGCTTTGAGAAGTTACAGGTTACAATCTCTCTTCTTTGAAGAACCCTACTGGAATTACTTGCCCGTAAGTGTTTACTTCCTAGGGTCTTTTCTGTCATTCACAGTTCACTTCAAATGCCATTTCCTCACAGCACAGTCCAGGACTCAGTATGCAGTAGATATTCAATAAATACTTGAATAAATTCAATACATAAATGAATCAAAGTTCAAAATAGATTTTTCCCTGCAGTTTACTGCAGGTGTAATCTTAAGCATATTACTTCATCCCACTCATCTTGTATCTTCTTTTGAAAAATAGACTTGAGTGTTGTGATTTAAAAGGTTGCTTTAAGGTAGAGAAGTGCTATACCTTTAACTTTGAAAATTCCATCTAGTTAGTATTGCTTATAGCAAGAAAGTCCATTAGTTGTGTCACTCTACTAATGAAAGTTTGCAAGTATATTTTATATTTTATTTTTATTGAGACAGAGTCTCATTCTGTTGCCCAGGCTGGAGTGCAGTGGTGTGATCTTGGCTCACTGGCAGCCTCTGCCTCCCGGGTTTGAGTGATTCTCGTGCCTCAGCCTCCTGAGTAGCTGGGATTACAGGCGCGAGTCACCACGCCTGGCTAATTTTTGTATTTTTAGTAGAGATAGGGTTTTACTATGTTTGCCAGACTGATCTTGAACTCCTGAACCTAGGTGATCCACCTGCCTCAGCCTCCCAAGGTGCTGGGATTACAGGCGTGAGCCACCGCGCCTGGCTGCAAATATATTTTAGTTGACTTACTGTTTTACTTTGCTTTTGAGAGATAATTGTCCTGATTTCTTTTTTTTTTTTCTTCCTCAGTGGATACATTCTGTTGTATTGTTGACCTGATATCATGCTCTGAAGAAAAAAGATCCCTGTTTAAAAGGATACCTATCTCTGGTTGCACACTTTCAGGACCTAATCAAATTTGGCTTAGTGCTACTGAAGTTAGGCTTGAGAGATGTCACCGAATCTCTTGTCTACTCTAAGTGACACTTGAGGATCATTCTTGGGAATCATCACTAATATCTACTCTTCATTTTTTCCATGATTCAAATTTCAAGCCTAGATTTCAAATGACTAAAGCAAATGAATGACTACTGACTTTTTCTCCTCATATTTTTTTAATCCAAGTATATCTGTTAATGCCCATTCTTAAGATATAAATAATTTGAATAACACCGTTTAAAATAGGATAAGGAATCCAGCCCTTTTTATTCTGTTTTCGTGTTACTTTTGTCCTGGGTACATGTCAAGTTATTGCCATCTAACATCACATACATCAACATACAATTTATTTTTTGATCTTGAATTTTCTGTTTCTTACCAGTGGATTATAATTTCTACAACAAATACTGTTTCCATTTTTGTCTGATGGTTCCCTGTTGGGTCCTTAGCACCCATGTTCTGTGTGTTTACTGTGTATCTGTCACATAGTAGAAATACAGCAAATGATTGTTTAATGAATAAATGAGTGTTCTCAGGCATCATTTCTAGATAATTCTTTTTACTTAATCTATTGCCAGAAAAGTAGGTCCAATACCAATGACTTCTTATTGTCTCTACTCTTACACTGGGAATCTATGAACAAATTGCAATTCAATAAAAATAATCAGTAACTGTGCTCAAACTTCGTTTTGTCATTGTGTAGTGCACACTATCTGTACATTATAATTTTATTTTGGAATGGGACTTAAGAAAAAAAAAGATATTTAAGTTAGCTTGAATGCAAAAAGGCAACCTTGTGATTCTAATGAATAAGAGAGAGTGCACTTAAAAAATCATTATGCTTCCATGAGTATATAATTAAATGATCCCGTATAAAAGGCCTCTTATTTTAAAAATTCCTCATTAAGAAAGAGGAAAGACATTGTGTCTATTATTTTGACCACCATACTTCTTTCTGTGTTGCCTATGAAGTAGGAGAAAAAGGTTTAATTTGTTTTTTCCCGTGAGTTAAAATATTCATAAATTTGATTTTTTTTTCAGTATAATTTGAGCTTTTTGTGTGGCAAACACTTGTTCCTTTCCTCATATTTAACTAGATTTAGCACAGGAGGAAGTGCATTTGAGCAGCATTTCTTTCTTTCCAGTAAATCAAATTAAGAGTTGTTCAACATTTCAAGCAGGATGGGGCGGCTCTGTGAAGCTTTTATTCCAGAACATGACATTTGCTATTCACAAGACTCTAGTAAGCAGAACAACAAAGAGAGCTAAAGAGGCAATTGCCAGGACTTAATAAAAATCAGAATGACCTTTCTTTCTTACAGGAAAGGGTCACTGATCCAAAGCACGCTATTGGTACCACCAAGAAAAAAAAGATGAATATGTGGACTCAGAAAAGTGAATTTTAGGTTAGTTAAACTGAAACCACCTGTTGTCTCCAATTCTTTAATTAAAAAAAGAGAAAAACCCAAAGCTTTAGAAATCCAAGATCATGAGGAGCTATTTTGGGACTTACATGAGGCAAAAGCAGTAATTTCCTCTGCTTTTTAAAAATGAAACACATCCCATTTATTCATTTACTCATTCATTCATCTATTCAACCAGTGCCCATCACCTACTAGACAGACTAACCTGGAAATAATTACAGTGATATAACAAATGTCTTAACAAAAATGTGAACGAGGCACAAGGAAGGATTTGCTTAACTCTGCCTGCAAAATTCAGAGAAGGCTTTTGTCAGAGAGTGATATTTGAGCCATGCTGTAAAGAATAAGGAGGATTTTTCAGCAAGACAATGTGGAAAGAAAGTATTAAGTAAAAGGAAATGGCTTTTCTTACAGCAACTGAGATGAAAAAGAGCAAGTCAAAAATGTGTAGTGTTTTCTTGGTTCATGAGAAAGGTCGTTATGCCATTATCCTGCATGCTAATCTTAAATTTTCTTCTCACAATTATATGACTGCTTTTCATGTCTAGCTCAGCTGAGTCTCCAATAACCAAAGTCAGATTATTAGAACCAGAGAGTCAGGGAGAAATGTTTTCAATGGGAATCATTTATTTGGATCACTATGGTGAAGCAATGTGTTTACTGACTAGCCAGTTAAATAGCCTAAATGTTCTGTAAGCATTTCCAGGATGGCTCTTCTTGATGGTTGGTCCTCCCATGGTTGAAATGCTGCTGTTCCTCCATTACTGGTGGCGGAATGTCTTGATTAATATCTCTCACTTTTCTTTGTTCTACCTCCTGGGTGTTTTGGCCATGACTTCATGGGAATTAAACGGTTGCTTGGTAGAAATATTTGTACAGTTAGGACAACTCATATATTCTTTTGAAACAGATATTTGTTTGCTCCCTTCACTCCTTCTGACCTCTTGACTCCTTTCTCAGCTGCCTTCACCTTTTTCCCATCACCTTCTTCCCATTCCCCTAAAAGGAGCTCAGACTTGTCCATGCCAAGATCCAGAATCTTGGTTCATTTTTCTTAATCCTTATTATTTACTCAATGTTGTAGACACGATAAAATTAAATGAAACTTCAAAATCTGCTTATTCTTGCTTAATACTTTAGGAAAATGTAATCATTTGAGTTTTAAGTTTACAATAGAAGTGTTTTATTGTATGGAAGCACTAATAACAGTAATTCCTACTTTTTATGATAACAATGTTTTACATTATTTTATAATAATGTTAATTTTGTCTTAAGACATCTTTCTAAATTAGTGTAACACCATAAAATTATATTTAATGCAATGGAATATTAATCTTTACACAGAGCTTATTAGCATACACTTACACATAGGGGATAAAAAGGGAAGAACAATTATGCAGAACATTTTTATGTTTATAATGTTCATCAAATCTAAACTTAAATTATGACAATTATTACTTATGTCCATCAACATTTATTTCCATAAATGGAATATTTGCATTTTTACTTTCCTTACAAATTCCTAAATATTTGAAATGAGTACAGCCTACTGATTTAGCTAGGAAAAGAAAAAAGGTACTTTCTCAAAATATAAACAAAGATTTAAAAAAGTCCTTATGTTTATAAAACTAGTAGATGTCAATCATATTTAAAATGGTGTATTTCAGTTATCCCATTTTGTATCCATATTTAAACATAATTAAATAAGGTCTGATTAGTTTGGAATGTACAGTTAAATTCAGTGGCATTGTTTAGCTGAAAACAAATTGTACCCTGAAGTATAATTTTTTTGTGTGATGCAACTTAATCTCGCAGGTCCTTATTTCCATAGAATCATCAATTTTTTAATGTTACATAGTAGTTGACATTTACTTTAATATAGGTTTCATTCTAAGTCTCTTTTATGTTTATCAACTTGTTCAATAATCAAAATAACTTTCTGAAGAAGGTACTATGGACTTCTGTTTTACAGATAAGGAAACTGAGGCACAGAGGCGTTTAGGTCCAGGTCATATAGGTAGTGAGTGGCCAAACTGGGCTTTTGGCCTCAGCTCTCTGCAGAGTTTCTGCTGTTAACCACTGAAATCTATTATTTTTAGTAATTAGGAATCTAATTGGATTGCTCCTTCTACTAAATTAGCTGTGTGTTTTAGGAAAATTTAATGAGTGACAGAGAATTATATATAGGATTGTGACCAATAGAAAAATGGAGGAGACAGGCATGAACTTTACACTTAATGGGGATTTTACTTTGTGCATGTCTTATTTCTCTGGTCTTGGTTTTTTCATCTATGAGACAGCAATAATGATGTACACTTCACTAGGTGATTTAAAAAAGCCAATAAGATAACTTAAGATTAGATACTGTAATCTGCAAAGTAGCTTTTGTGGAGGAGAAGTTATAATTAATACAAAACTCAAGACATGTACATTCTGCTTCTGCTGCACTGAAAATGTTCACTTCTTTGTAGCTTCTGTTTCTGTTGATAGTGGAAGTCAACTAAAACTCTATGTCCAAGTTAAGAAGGAGCCATTTCAAATGTCAAGAGACTGTTAGGAGTTGCTGAAGTATTACTGAATTTGTAATTTTTTATTTTACAAACAACTGGGCTGTAATAAATATTTTGGCCTCTTTCCCTGGTTAAAATAATCAGTTTGATCCATTTCTATTTCTCCGAGCATCTTAATGTTATGTGCTTGATAACTTGAGAAATTTTGGAAGGTCTACCACTGACAGTTTCATTAGAAGGGATTATGGTGACAACTTAAAGAAAAAATTCTCATTTAAATATCTATTTAACCCAGTATTTCCCTGACTCTTTTTTGTAAATAATGTGACAGGAATGAATAAAGCAAGTGAACTTCGCAAGAGTTAAGCATGCTTGCAGACAGATCTTTAAGCTTTTTTGTACCATTGGCTGGGTAAGTATGGTGATAGTTGGGTATTATTGGAAGAAAGAGAAGTGCCTTCAATCCAGACTTCTCGGAGGAGATGAGACTTGATCTGAGATTGAGAGAAGAGTGAGACAGCACAGCAGTGGTGGGGTGGAAAGGTGTCCTGTCCAAGGACTCAGCCTATATAGTGGAATGGAGATAAGAACCATCTTGTCATTTGAGGGACTGAAGCATTTAGTATGCCTGGAATGAGGGACTTAAGAGAGAGCAGGAAGAGACCAGATTAGGGATTTCGGCAGATCTAGACCTTTAGTGCTGATATGGTTCAGCTCTGTGTCCCCATCCAAATCTCACCTTGAATTGTAATAATCCCCACATGTCAAGGGTGGGACCTGGTGAAGATAATTGGATCATGGGGGCAGTTTCCCCCATGCTGCTCTCATGATAATGCATGATTTCTCAGAAGATCTGATGGTTCTACAAGGGGTTTCCTCCTTAGCTTCGTACTCATTCTCTCTCCTGCCACCCTGTGAAGAGGTACCTTCCACCATGATTGTAAGTTTCCTGAGGCCTCCCCAGCCATTCAGATCTGTGAATCAATTAAACCTCTTTTTAAAATAAATTACCCAGTCTTGGGTATTTTTTTCCCAGCAGCATGAGAATGGACTAATACAAGTGCTTTGGGCACCCACCTACTGTTAGAACTTGATCCTAAAACCTGCAGGGAGTCATCGAAGGATTTATCACAATTATATTACCAGATTGTCAATTAGAAAATATAACTGTGGCAGTACAGTAATGGAAAAGTGCCCATCCTGGAGGCAAGA
Organism: Chlorocebus sabaeus; assembly: GCF_047675955.1. Taxonomy (NCBI): domain Eukaryota; kingdom Metazoa; phylum Chordata; class Mammalia; order Primates; family Cercopithecidae; genus Chlorocebus; species Chlorocebus sabaeus. The sequence continues at coordinate 113,967,946 of NC_132913.1, read as the reverse complement.
ATGGAGAGAAGACTTTTGTACTAATCCAAGTGAATTGTGATGAGAGCTTGAGAGGAGGGTAGATAGAAGAGATGTGAAAGATGGAATACTTTTGATTTGGTGATTGCTTGAGGGTAGGGGAGGATTGAAAGGGTATAGTCTTGAGTGATTCCTAGGTTTCTAGCCTGAGCAATTGGAAATGGGTGGTAGGATAGGACAAGAAGGGAGAAGCAGCCATGCTTGGGATTTGAATGTTTTTAAAATTCAAGGTAGTAGTTTGGGATCTACATATGGTTTTGAAGGTATTCTCTTGCATCTTAGACTGAACTTCAACTAGGCAAGAAGAACGGGATCCTTAAAAGCTTAGATGCTCCCATTTGACCCATTTGGCCCCTTTAGTTACACTTCTGATTTCTGTAGAGCATTGAGTATCAGCTGTATTCTTGCCTCACTATAGAATGAAGGCAATTAGCAATCAAGGCATTTATTCTCTTCCAAAAGACTGATCTGGTCCTTGTGGAGATGTGCTTCATTGGCCTACCATAGACAGAATTCCAGGTAAGAAAACTTTGGTAATTTGGTCTTTGCTAATATTATGAATAGTATCAGCAGAAGTTTAGATGTAACATAATAAATATGAGGTAGGTGTAAGGAAGAATCAGAGATTTATGTTGACTCTTACTATAGACAAAACAGAAGAGATACTAGAATTTGAGAGGACCCATGTGGTAGCCATGGGGTTGTGTCTCTCGTCTCTCTTTTCAAGAGAATTGCTATGGGAAACAGAGTCATCTAGCAGCCTCTGGCTACCAGAACTTTGGGATCTATCGAGACATTCACAGCAAGATCACTCTTGCCTCTAGCTGCTCACAACCAATAACTAAGCAGGATGAGAGAACTAGATCCAGACCAGTTCTACCAGACATGGGAGTCCTCTCATGGTCATTCTTTGCTTAGGGGCTTTTATTAACCCTACAAGACTTTTTCAGAACCTCATTATGGTCTGAGGCTTCTCCTACCCAATTAACTTCCCACTCTTCTGGCATAGATGTCAGACCTGCATTGTGCTAGACCAAAGGGAAGATGAGTTTGATGAAGTGGGGTTTGAATCCAAGTTTGGGAGAGAGTGGATTACAATAGTACTTGTTTGTTGGATAGAAGCCAAAAATGGCAAAGAGGAGGGAGATGGGGGCACCGACAAGTCTAAAGGTTTGGAGTGGAGCTTTGGTGTAAAGTTCTTTTTGTGCTAATAGAACACTGGGCCTAGGGAAGGATGTTGTTCTGTGTGTGGTCTGATCAGCAATATGCAGCCATTGCTTATCATGAATATAGAACATTGATAAAATGTCTTTTGACTTGGCAAAGCTCAGAGTTGTTTAAAAAGAATAATGTAATTAGAATCTAATAAGATGTTGTCACCAATTCCTTTACGACCCACTGGATCTAATGAGCTCAAATATTTGCCAAATGACTGCTAGTGCTCATCCACATTCCCTTCTTCCTGGTCACACATCTAGACTACATATTCCAGTCTTCCCTCCAATTTAGGTGCAGTCAAATGACTGAGTTCCAGCCAGTGGGGTTAACAGAAATGATGTATATTGCTTTTGGGTCTAGCCCACCAAAATTCCCAAAACCCCTTTCCCTAACTGCTGTTGGAATGGGAAGGTCTCTGAGGATGTGGTGGAGTGAGAGGCAAAAGGAGTTTAGAGCAGAGTCTTCTTTTCTCACTGCCCTCAAATAACCCACGTTGCAATGGGACATTAAACAATGAATTTTTATTGTGTTAAACTAGTGAGAATTGGGAGTTATTTACTATAGCAATGGTCTTACCTAACTGATACAGTATCTGTGGAAACTATGTTTGTTGTTTTGAGCATGTGGCAAGCTCTATAGAGGTTTGGAGCAAAGCCATATTTTCTCAGCAAGTAATTGTATTTTAAAGGAGACAGACCCTGGCTTGTTACTGGGACTTCATAGAGACTAAACGCAAGGTGACCATGCTATCCAAGCTGTGTCCCTCATGCATTCAGATTCATCTGACTGACTGAGCCAGGAAGCCAAGTGTTCCCATGGGTGCTCCTTCAACTCCTTCAGAAGTTGAATTCATGGAACATGACTCAAGCGTGTCGTGTTGGCACAAGGTGGCTAATAATCCCACAGTGCCTATTTTTGCCACACTGCTCCTTCTTTCTCAAAATACTATTGTGGCCTCAAAAGCAGTTTCCAAATGACAGTGGAGAGAAAAACAGATTCATTTGAGATGATTCAACGTGATATGCTGGCACCAGTATCACAACCTGGGGCATGGTTGCTCCTGAGAGCAGTCAGGGAAGAGAAATCCTCCAGGTCGGTAGAATTTTTTATACTTACTACATTTTGCGTTCATAGATAAAGAAGATACCCTCAAAGCACATTCTCTACATTATGAATAGTCTTTAAATATTAATTGGATAATATCACTTGCTTGTACAAAATTATTCTGTGGCTTACTATTATACTTCACATAATTTTATACTCCTAACTTCTGTCTACAAGACTGTAGGGGATATAGCCCCGGCTGGACTCTAGAACTTCAGTTTGAACTCTTATTTATTTTGCTGCTCTAGCCACTGACTTTATTTCAGTTCCCCGAAGCACCGAACTCTCGACTCATTGAAGGTTCCTGTGCAGACCTTCACCTTGGCTAACTCACAGCACGGCTGGACCTTTCTAATCATTCAGGTTTTAGCTTATGACCCCCTCTGATAGATCCTCACTAATCTTTCAACATATATTAAGCTTCTTCTGTTACTCTACCTTTTCCAACTTTTCTTTGGCTCTCTGTTCTTTCCCTTCATAGAAGGTACTACTATCTATATAATTGTTTATGTGTTTTTTTACTTAAAAGTCTTCTTTACTGTATCATACATTCTGTAATAGTGAAGTCCATGTTTGTTTTGTCCACCGTGGGATGTAGAACACCTACACATTGCTTGGCTTATAGTGGGTAGGTGAGAAATTTTCAGTGAAGGAAAAAAATGAACAACAAAAAAATGAATAAACAGCTATCCCATTTGGAAAGAAATTAAGCAGAATGTGAGTCTCCAGGCCAAGTGCAAGTGTGCAGGTACTGGGAGAGTCATTTGATTCAACGGAGCCATGGGGAAGAAAAAAAATAGAAAGCTGGTAGAACAAAATCAATGATTCTACGTGGGATGTGAAGAGGTAGATAAGACACAGATATGGAGGGTGGTGGAACAAAGAAGGTCTTATAGATATCAGGATCTAGTCAAAGATGAACAGAAACTTTCCCAGGCCCTCCAGTGTCACTTTGAAGGGATAGTTTACCTATCGCTGACTGGCTTCCTACATTCCTTCATTTTCTCATTCTTTTATTATTCTTTTTCTTTTTCTAAACCAAACAAGAAGACATAAAGCAACTAAAAAATTGAATTTTCCAAGATTTTTGGCCAAATTATTGAGGAAGATAAAGGTAATTCATAGCCAATGAAATTTCCATGAGCCTCCTAATTTATTCATTCAAGAAAAATAGTATATAGGTTACTATTCACCAACAAAATAAAGATTAATGTTCTTAATAACATGTTTAGTTTTTTCCTGAAAAACTATTGTAAAAATGTTTTTATAGGCCTAGACATTCTGCAAAATACAGCTTGTAATTAAAATTCTAATAGCATCAAGAGAGAAAATTCCAGATTTCCAACTGAAAGTCATCCCTTAAGCTGATTAAATGCTTATATCAAACAAACAAACACCCACATATAAAGAGCAGATCACTAAAGAGCAGATCACTAAAGGTCATAATTTTGAAGGTGGAAGGTTAAAAAACAGAAATTCCTGAGGGTGACTAGATATTACTCTTAATTTCAAAATACTTTCAGTTTCAGTTACTGTTTTCAAGATGCCAGATAATCCTGTAGTCATTTCAATCATTTATGCCTAAAATTTTTCCCATAGTAATAACATATTTGCCAGGACACCATTACAAAGGGAATGACAAGAAGTTTTATTAAACATCTATAGAAGATCTGTGAGATTAAAGAACTTGGCTGCTTTGTGATATGTTTATTCCTTTCTCCTTGTGACAAAGGCATTTTCCCCACCAACATTAAAAAAAGAGTGCTCTGATGTATATTTAAACTCGGGAGTTATACCTGTTTAAACAGCCAAATACGACTCCCATAAGAAATTTGTTGTAATCATGGGTGTATCAGACAGCATTATTAATGACAAGCAACAGAAATGAACTAATTTAAGTAGTAAAGAAATTTGTTAGGAAATAGGCAACAGCTCATAAAGTCTTCAAGAGGACCAGAGACTGACTTGTGGGATATGCAACCAGGAACAATGCCCTGAACTACACATAAAGCTATTACAGCATTATTACTGCACACAATCATGGCGCCCAGTGTCATCAACACCTTTTGGGCATTTCTGTCCCTACAAACTGGATGCAGGTGCTCATTCTGCTGCTCCTGCCCTGTCCCCAGTCCACCACAATGGATTCTATGTGGACACTGTTTTCTTGCATCTTTATCATGAGATTCAAAGTTCAGGGAAGATTTATCTGATTGCAGGAGCCTGGGTTATAAGTCTGTGCCATAGCTTCTCAGATTCTATATTGAGAGGTAGTCTTTTTCATAAGGCAGACATGTATCTTGGACATAGGGAGGATGATAAGTTCATGGATTATCTAAAGGAATAAAAAATGTCTGCATAGTGGAGTTTGATTTTGATTTTACTTCGTGTAGTTTTCTTCCTTTAAAAATAAAAGAATCTCCAATTTCTGAAGTATTTAATAAAATCAAAATGTTTTGGGAGTATAAAACCTGGGTTCAAAGCAAATCTTAGGTACTTAAGCTCATCAAGCTTCAGTTTTCTCTTGTGTGTATGTGTGTGTGTGTGTGTGTGTGTATTTCAAATTCCCACATTGATAGGAATTTTATTTCATTTTTCTGCTTCATATTGATACTGGGATATTCCAGTGAAATTATGTGTATGAGAGCAGTTTGAAAATTTAGATGAAAGGGATTTAGAGTCAAACAAAACCAGATTCGAATTTGAGCTTCATCCGTTATCACATGTATGACATTAAAGTTATTATTTAAATTATCCAAGCTTGAGTTCCCAATGTTAAGTGGGGATAAAACGGCTTTCAGAATTCTTAGGAATGAAATGGGATAATATGATTAAAAACTTGGAATAATGCATTACACATAAAAGGAACTCAACAGAGGGTCATGTTTGTATAGAAACACACACATGTACGCACGTGAACACACACACAAATTTAAAGAAGCATAGCAATGATATTAATGCTTTCCCTAAATAGGAGCTGTTGGAGCTGAAATTAACATGAGGATAATTTCCTCTCCTAATATGTAATCATCAATTCTTACATGGTATAGTTAGAAATAAGAAATATGTTATTTAAAAAAAAATTTTCAAGTAAATTTTTAATTGTAAAGTATTGTCATTGATGAAAATATACAATTATAAATATGTTACCACTGAGAAAATCTGCTCAAATTCTGAATACAAATAAAATCTGAAAGTGCCAAATAACTTTATAAAAAGATAAGTAAGGGAAAGGGCCTTCTCATCAAACATCATTGTTACTTTCTCTTCATCCATGTTTTCTGTTGCTATTTTGCAAACAATAACAATAGGAATTATAATAAAAACAATTTTTGAAAAAAGGCCATCTTTTTTTCTTTTCTCTTGAGACAGAGTTTTACTCTGTTGCCCAGGCTGGAGTTCACTCGTGCAGTCTTGGCTCCCTGCAACCTCCGCTTCCCGGGTTCAAGCACTTCTCATACCTCAGCCTCTCAAGCAGCTGGGATTACAGGTGCACACCGCCACACCTGGCCAATTTTCTGTAGTTTCAGTAAAGATGGGTTTCACTATGTTGGCCAGGCATAGTAAAGATGGGTTTCACTATGTTGAACTCCTGGCCTCAAGTGATCTGCCCACCTCAGCCTCCCAAAGTGCTGAGATTACAGGCATGAGCCACTGTGCCCAGCCAAAAAATATCATTTCGCAACTGTATTATCTCTTAGGTACTTTACACAGAAAGAATAAACATTATACAATTTACATTTCTTTAAGTACATTCTAAGAAGTGTCTCTTACTCAAAAATCAAATCAATATAGAACCCCACAAATTCCATCCACGTTAAGTGCTACATTTTAAGGTCTCAAACAACAAACCCTGTGAATTTTCCATTTACTCTATTAGATTATTATTTCTTCTTTTTTTATGTGGCTCCTCTGATTTTGACACAGTCTCAATCTCTCATAAGTCAAATAGTGTTGCCAACAGAAAATTTTTATGTTTCATAGTAAGCAGTTCATTGTTGACATCATTCCTTGCCAGACATGTGAGTTTTATTTCTGCAACATAGTAAATTTTTTTCTTTTTAAAATTGTATATATTTAAGAATATTTAAGGTGTACAACATGATGTTTTGATAAGCACATACACGGTGAAATGGTTACTATAGTAAAAAGTTTTCTCTGTTGAGGTAAAATTTGCATATAGTGAAAAGCACAGATTTAATGTGTACAATTTATTATTTTGACAAGTGTAAAACAATGGCATACTTAACACCCCAATCAATACCTAGACTATTTCCACCCCTGTAGAAAGTTCCCACAGGTCCCATTCCAGTTAGCCACTACCCCCACAGCCTGTGGGCAAGCGGTGTTCTGATTTGTATCACCATAGATTCGTTCTGGTGTTGTTGAACTTCATATAAATGGATTAATTCAGTTTGCACTCTTTCATCCAGCTTCTTTTCTTCTTTTGCTGGGTATATATACACACAAATATATATATATATATTTTAGATTTACCAATATTATTGTATTTATCAACAGTTCATTTTTTTACTGGTGACAGGTACATCATTGACAATTGATTGACATTTTTCTGTTGATGAATTAGAAGGTTTCTGTTGTTTCACTATTATTAATAAAGCTGCTGTAAGCATTATGGCTCAATTCCATTTGTAGACACATGTTGTCCTTGTCCAAATACCTAGGAATAGATTAACTGTGTTATATGATGGATGTATGTTTAAATTTTTAAGAAATTGTCATATGGTTTTCCAAAGTAGTTATGCCATTTTACACATCTACTATCGATGTATGAAATTACAAATTGCTTAGCCAATATTATGTGATTTCAGTGTTTTGCTAATTTGAAGTATTGCAGTGATTGTGTAGTGGCATCTAAATGTGGTTTTATTTTGCATTTCATTGATGACTAAGGACGTTAGTACCTTTGTCTATCTACTTGGGTTGTTAGAATATCTTCCTTTATTAACCCTCCGGGTTTCCCCTACTTTTTATTAGGTTGTTAATCTTTTATTAATGACTTATATGACTTTTAAGTACATTCTGGACTTAAGTCTTTTGGCAGATACATATTTTGCAGATACTCTGTTCATTTCAATTTTTCAGTCTAATTTTTTTTCTGTTGTTCATATTGTGTAATTTCTATTCTCTCTTCAAGTTCACTGGTTCTTTTCTCTGTCTTCTGGTGTTGAGCCCACTCAATGAGTTTTTATTTCTGTTACTATATTTTTCAGTTCTTATATCTTCATTTGGTTTTTTATGTCTTCTGTTTTGTGAAACATTTTTAAATTTGTTTCAAGCACATTTGTAACTGCTCACTGAAGCAGTTTTATAATGATTTCTTTAAAATCTTTGTCAGCTGATTAAAATATATGTCATCCCAGTGTAGGCATTTATAGCTTGTCTTTTATCATTCAGCTTGAGATGTTTTCTTTCTGGTTCTTGATCTGATGAGTGATTTTCAATTGAATTTTGTATATTTTGAGTATTTTGGTATAAGACTTTGGATCTTATTAAAATCACCTCCTTTAATAGGCCTCCTCTATACTGCACTGGTGGGAGGAGTGGCCACTCACTGCCTACTTAACTGCCTGACAGAGATGGAACTCCCAGTTCCCCTCTTAGCCACCATTGACCCTCAAAGGGGAAGGAGTGCCTCATTACTGCTGGGTAGGGGTGGAATTTCAGGCTCCTCATTAGTAATCACTGACATTACCCTGGCTGAGATGAGTAGCAGTGACTTTTTACTGCTCTCTCCACGTCTTCTAATGACATGGCAGATGGTTGACCTCATTACTGGAGGTGCCACGAGGTCTCCTTTGATACCACCTGAATGAAGAGGGGTAGGGACATTTCATTACAGTCAGGTGACTATGTCAGTCTAGGCTCTCCATTCAACTTTTGATGATGGGGTTTGGAGTGGGATTGCAGTTTTTATTCTTTGGTATTTGCTTGGAGCAGACAGATTATGGTCTAAAAGTTTTCTGTCTTGCTAGGCTGCCCCATTTCTGGTCTTTTCATAACTGATGGCATACTTTTTGGGATTCTTTTTTTTTTTTTTTTGTCTGTGTCCATTAGCAATTCCACATTGTTGGTTTCTCTAACACCCAGCCTGGATATGTGAAACAAAAAGAAAACCTAAGGAGCTCACCGCCATTCTGTCCCTTGGATCTTTAGCCAGCTTGTTTTTCACTCTTCACCTCTTAATGTCTTTTTATGTTTACTTGATATATAATGTCTAGGGCTTTAGGCTGTATTTAGAGAGAGGAAGAGGGAAAAGTGCATTGACTCCATCTTTCCAGACACAGAAGTAGGCAGGGCAAGTCAATTTTAATTTTGTTTCTAGTCTTAGGCCTTTACCCTCAGGCCTAGTTCTTACCCCTACTTGTGGCCTTTCCTGGGTTTTCACGGAATGCCTGAGAGCCCATATCACGGAACGCCACCCAGCCCATATAAGTTCCCCCATATGGGCTGGGTGGAGACTCCTATAACCTCCTGGCTCTGGATGACCTCTGTTACGTTGGTTCAGATTCCAGTCCCATACCAGTCATTCTGTGCCCTACCATGCATAGTTTTGCTCTGAATATGTGTATCCTGATTTTTGGTCAATAATCTTAGAAATTCCACATACACGCTCCTTAGATCCACCTGTGTATATTTTTTGGCTCTCTTGTACTTTGCCTACAAATTCTAGATGCTTCTGCAACCTCAAGCTCTAGTCTTTGCCTCTTCAGGTCAGGGAGGTCACTACCCCCTTGTTTGGCCTTTTTTCTCCATTGTGGTTTGACCATTGCCCTAGACAGAAAGGCTGGAAAAATATGGGGCTTACCACATTTCTTTTCTTTAACGATCATGGTATTTCCTTTATTTAAGGATCATGGTTCTGAGATGCCTGTAGACCAGCACCTGAAAACAATTGCCTCTTTTTTTTTTTTGTCCAATTTCAAACTTATTTACATGTGGGTAATGTAGTACCACTTATAATGACTGGAAGTAAAGATCTCTACACTGGCTTTTAATTTTTCAGTTATTGAGTAAATTGTTAGCAAATATATGTGACAGAGATACTTAGATTTGGATTCATTCAACAAAAAATTAAAACTTTTCCAAGTTTACCCAGTGAAATATATTATGTGGCTGACAGGGAAAATATATATTATGTGTTAGTCAGAACTCTCTAGAGAAACAGAACCAATAGGATGTGTATGTGTGTGTAGACAGAGAGAGAGAGAGAGAGAGAGAGAGAGAGAGAGAGAGAGAACTAGGGTTTATTATAGGGTATTTTCTCACACAATTATGGAAACTAGAAAACCTGATATCTGCAGGGTTGGCCAGTGGGTTGGCAACCTGGATCTCCAGTTCAGATTGTGTAATTTCTATTTTATTTTCAAGTTCAGTGATTCTTTTCTTTGTCTTCTTGTGTTGAGCCCACTCAATGAGTTTTTATCTTAGTTACTGTATTTTTCAGTTACTACCTACAGTCTAAGCCTGGTAGACTGGAGACCCAGGAAATCTCATATTCCCATTCAAGTCTGAATGGTGTCTGCTATAAAAACAGGAAGAAAGGATGTTGAAGATGAAGTCTGAAAGCATTTTTCTAGGGTGTTCTCTCTTCCTCAGGGGAAGCCAATCTTTTTGTTCTGTTTCTGCCTTCAACTGATTGGATGAGGCACACATACATTATGAAGGACAATCTGCTTTATTCAAAGCCCACTGATTTAAATGTTAATGTCTTTCAGAAACACCCTCAAGAAACACCCAGAATAATGTTTGACTAAATATCTGAGCACCCTGTAGCCCAACCAAATTGACACATACAATTAATCATTACGTATTATTTATGTACTTTTGAATATTTTCTGGTTGTTGCAAGTTAATAATTTTAAAAAAAATATTTAATGTGCTTTAACTTACCTAAAAACATATATCTCGTTTTACATACAGTGTGCATTAAAGTAGAATCCCTACTTTCCATTTATCTCTCTTCTCATCTTCTCTCAAATATACTCTGTTTTTTATAGACATGCTAAATGTCATAGGGTAATGTCATGCTTTTTTTTTTTTTCACTTAACAAATATTTATGTACTTTGTACTGTAGTAATCAGTGACTGCTCCGTAATGAGCTAAAGGGACATCACTTAATGATGGAAACAGAAAACATAAATAAGTAAATAGACATTGTAAACAAATCAGATCATGTCATTCCTGTGCCCCAAAACTTCTATTGGCTTCCCATGTAATTCAGCATAAAAGCCAAAGTCTTTATGATGGCCTCCAAGGTCCTGAAAAATCTTCCTCTGGCCTCTTAACTCCACGAGCTCACTTTCCGCTGGTGTCCCCATCTCTCATTTCATCTCAGCCATTCTGTCATCCTTGGTTCCTTGATTGCAGAAGGCATGCTCCTACCTGAGAACTTTTGAACTGACTGTTCCTTCTGCCCAAGTATGCTCCATAGGTGTTCTTGCTCACTCCATCTGTATCCTAAAGCCTTTCTGAAATATCATCTTTCTATGATTATTTTAATTGAATGATTAACCATTCTGCTTAGCTGTAGCTCTTCCCACTTCCCTGTTACTCCTGATACCTCCTTAACCTGCTCTGTTTTGTTCCATTGTACGTATAACCCTCTATCATTTTATGTAATTTCTTTATATATTATTATTGTTGATGTTTGTTATCAATATCATCTCAGAATTTGTTATATGTGAGCAGGAAGTTTCGCTGACCTGTTCATTACTGTGTTCCCAAGTGCTTATCACATCTGTTGGCCCACAGTAGGCATTTCATACATATGTATTGAATAAGAGAATAAAAGAAAGGAGCAATTTTGGTATGCAGAATTGAGAAATAAATAAACAAGACACCAAGAGAAAAGCTAACAGGTTAAGGGAGGCCTACCCTATATAGGATGGCCAGAAGAGGCCCCACTAAAGATTAACTAACTGTTTTGTCAACATAGACTAAAGGATATGATGGGAAAATGTCCCAAGAGGAAGGAGCGATATGAACATCGAATCTACTGCAGAGAAGATAGTTCTCATTTGAAGAACTTGGAAAAAGCTCCTGTGGCTTGGGCACAGGGGAAAAAGGGAATGACCCCTGAATGGTGGTAAAGGGCTAAGCAGAGCCCTTGATCCTGTGTAGGTCTTGTCAGCCAAAGTCAGGTCTTTGGATTTTCTGGGAGTGCAGGAAGAAACACTTTCCAAGGAGGAGAATAGTGTGTTTTAATTTATATTTGCAGAAGATTATTCTGACTGCTGGGTGGAGAATCCCAGCAGCACAGAAGGCAAGAAGACTTTTTAAAAATCTATTAAAATTTCTGTAAAAGATGATGATGTCTTGGAGTGAAGTGGTGACTGTATAGTGAGAAATGGAAAGATTTACAATATATTTTGTATATAGGAAACACAGTTCTTGCTGATGGGTTAGATAAGGGTACAGTGAGAGAGACAGGAATAATTAATGATTCCTTCCACCTTCCTCCAAAATCCCCAAGCACTAAATGGGTAGTTTCACCTTCAACTTATAAGAGCAGGGTGGGATGACATTTTTAGATGGAAAATCAAGAGTCTCTTTGTGCACATGTTAATTTTGAAATGTTTTGGGAACATTCAAGTGGACATATGTAGTAGGCATTTGAAAATACAGAAGTCTGGACTTCTGAGGAAAAATTTAGGATAGAGATGTGAATTTAGGAATTATCATCATAAGTGCATTGTTTAAAACCATGAGAATGTTTGTGCACACCCAAGAAGCAAGTGTAGAGATGAAAGAAGGGACCTAATTATAATTCTGAGAGTTTGGGTTGAACTGTAAGCACTGGCCAAAGTGAATGATACCAATTGGCAACTCGTAAGTAGGAGAAAAGCCAAAGAGAAGAAAGTATCCTAAGAAGGAGGAAGCATTTTCCAGAGGTTCTTGGAATTATAAGACAAGGACAAACATATGTGCATTGAAAAAGAAACTCACTGTGGACATTCACAATGGTATTTTCAGAGGAGAGAAGTGTTAGGGTAAAATCATATTGCAAGGAGGTGAAGAGTGAATGAAAGGGGAGAATTAAGGATCTGAAAGGGAGCTAAGAAAGGAGGTGGTAGTTACAGGCATATTGTTTTTGTTTTTGTTTTATTATTTATTTTATTTGTTTATTTATTTATTTTTGAGACAGGGTCTCAATCTGTTGTCCAGGCTGGAGTGCAGTGGCATGATATTGGCTCACTGCATCCTCGACCTACTAGGCTCAAGCAATCCTGCTTCAGCCCCCTAAGTAGCTGGGACTACAGGTACGTGCCACCATGTGCGGCTAATTGTTGTATTTTTTGTAGAGACAGCGTCTCACCATGTTGCCCAGGCTGGTCTCAAACTCCTAGGCTCAAGCGATCTGCCTGCGTTGGCCTCCCAAAATGCTAGGATGACAGGCATGAGCCACTACATGTGGCATGTTTGTTTGTTTTTGTACTGAAGAAAGTAGAATATGTTGGTACATATTCTGATGATGGTAGAAAGGTAGTTACAGCTGGTGCAGCAGAGTGAGGCTAGCCAAAGGAGCAAAGTCCTTGGCTGGGCAGGAATGGAGAAATGACACCCTGAGAGAACACTTTGTCTGTTGAGGGAGGAAGCAAAAGATGGGAGCAGATGCAGACTGCTTCCACTGCGTGTTCTTTCTGCTCTCAGCTGGGCTAATTCAGATGTCTGGTGGTTGACTGGTTCTTCAGTGGAGTGCTGGAGACAGCTGGGTCACGTGTCATCCTCTAGCGGATAGTTCAGGCATCTTCTCACAATGTTGGCAAATACAGCAGGAGTCCAATCACGTGAAAATTTCTGTTGTATCATATTTGATAATATCCCATTGGCCAAGCAAGCCACATGATCAAGGTTAGAGTCAGAGTTAGGGCAAACAAAGTTACATGGCAAAGAGTGTGAATACGGGGACCAGTGAAGAACCTGGGCCATTAATGCAATCTATTCTAGAACTGGTTAGGGCAGATGAGGGAACCTGGTCCTATGGAATGAGGCAAATTCATCAAATGAATGTTGTGAGAAGGAAAGGTGAGAGCTTAGAGCAGTGAGGGAAAGAAAAGAAATAAACTTTATAAGGAGGGAGAGACATAACCTTTCATAGAAACTAAGTATAATTTTTGAGTGTCCTTTTGTGATTGACTGTCATGAATTTGATACCAATTTGACTACATGCATGGTTTTCTTCAGCAGAGATTTGCTTCAAGAATGCAAATATTGGAGAAGGTGAATTCTTGGGTTAATTCAAGGTCGTGGATGTATTATCCCAGCCTATGGAGATAAAGGGAGTTAAGGAAGTTTCAGTAGTTACTAGGGCATCATAATGTTGGACCACATAGTTTAATCTGAACAAGAAGAGAAAGAAAGACAAAGGAGGCTGGGCACAGTGGCTCACATCTGTAATCTTGGCACTTTGGAATGCCGAGGTGAGCAGATCACTTGAGGTCAGGAGTTCAAGACCAACCTGACCAACATGGTGAAATCCTGTCTCTACTAAAAATACAAAAAATTAGTTGGATGTGGTGGTGCACACCTGTAGTCCCAGCTACTTGGGAGACTGAGACAGCAGAATCACTTGAACCTGGGAGGCAGAAGTTGTAGTGAGCTGGGACTGCATTGCTGCAGAGCAAGACTGTCAGGAGGGAAGGGAAGGGGAGGGAAGGGGAGGTGGGGGGGGGGAGGGGAGGGAAGGGAAAAGTAAGATTGGTGAATTGGGGACTTTAATGAGGTCAGACAATGGTTTCCATGAGGATAACTAAGGAAGTACATTGGAAGACTCAAAGTTGTGGTTGGAGGGGATCTATGAATGCATGATGTTGAGTCTGTTGTGTCCTTTTATGCCTGTGCTTCAGATTGTGCTGCTCTGTGTCTGTGGCATTTTACCTTCCTTGCCCACCTGAAAAACTAGCTCCTTCCCTAATTTTGTCAGTCTGATGTACATGCTCTTTCTCTGTTCTTACCTATGCATATCCTATCAGTAGGGATATTACATGTCTCATAATTGCTGTCTCATAATACGAATCCAACTGCACTGCTAGACTGGGAAGTCTTTGTTGATGTCTGCCTTCTTAATTGGCTGGCACAGTGCCTGATGCTCAACATAGATTTAGCTGAAAAAAGGAAGAGTTGACAATGACTTTCGGTGATGGAGACTATGAGGGTAGATGATATTGTCTAGGGCAGTGCTGACCAACATGTTAGACCCCATCACAAGTTGCTATGCAAACCTAAATATAATATAATGAAAGTTAATTAAATATAATTCAAAATTTCATTCCTCAGTCATGCTAGCCACATTTCAAGTGCCCAACAGACAAGTGTGGCTACTGTGTTAGAAAAGCACAGAGATCTAAAATTTCTATTAGAGCAGAAAGTTCAGCTGGATTGCTCTAACATTATAGAGCAAGAAGTTTGGGGGTGGGTGGGCAAGTGCTTATAGAAGATATAAGGAAGCACTGATAGAAGGCGAGAAGGGATAGAAAGGAAACCAGAGTGCTAGGAAGTGGGTCCTAGCGATGATTTTCCACAAGAGGTCTTGTAGGTTATAGGAAAAACTCACAAATTGCCACAAGAAATTAGATGTGTAAAGTGGTAGTGTTAAGAGACTACAGTAAAGTGGTGTGTTAAGAGAATGATTTTTTTTTTTCTTTTGGGATGGGAGAGTGAAGTATATTTACAAAGAGAAGTTTTACCACTAAGAAAAAGAGTGAAGAAGGGAAAGGATGGAGGTCATCAAGAACGCAATTTCCAGAGGCCAAAGGAAAAACTGGGATCTAGGGCGTGAGCACTGGGTTAGGCCTTGAGAAAAATGCACATACAAGTTTTTGTTTCAGAAAGCCAGACATCCATTTATTCAACTCTATTTATTGAGCACCTATTTGTGCCCAGCACTTTTTTAGATGTTAAGAATTCAGCAATAAGTAAAACAGAATAACTGGTTTTATGAAGCTTACATTCTGACATTGGAGACAGGAAAGAAAGAAGTAAAGTATATGGCATGTTACAGAATGATAAGTACAATAGAGAAAAACAAAGCACAGCGGGAGGATGGAAAGTTTCAGAGGCACAGGATGGTGGTGTTACGGTTGTTAATTTCAGATAAGGTGACCAGAGACATCTCAATGAGAAGGTGAAGGAAGGAGGGGACAGTCCTAGAGATGAGTGGCTATCAGATAACTGTGAAGGTAGGGAGAGAAATTGAAGGAGTTCATTTTTTGTTTGTTTGTTTTTTGAGACGGTGTCTCGCTCTGTCTCCCAGGCTACAGTGCAGTGGCGTGATCTCAGCTCACTGCAAGCTCCACCTCCCAGGGTACACACCGTTCTCCTGCCTCAGCCTCCTGAGTAACTGGAACTACAGGTGCCTGCCAGCTGACCGGCTAATTTTTTTTGTATTTTTAGTAGAGACAGGGTTTCACTGTGTTAGCCAGGATGGTCTCGATCTCCTGATCTCGTGATTCTCCCACCCCGGCCTCCCAAAGTGCTGGGATTACAGGTGTGAGCCACCATGCCTGGCCTGAAGGAGTTCATTCTTAATGATACTTGTTGCCTTGGAAAAATCTTGTGCTGAGGATGATGAGTATGGCAGAAGGTTTGAGTGAGTTTGAAGGAGGGGTGGTCCACTGTAGAAAGTCAAAATATCATCGTCAATAAAATTAATTAAAATATATATATTTTTCACCCTGCACTAAAGATGCAGCAATGTGCTTTTAATTTGCGTAGTATTTTTGGTCATACTTTACCCAGCCACTGTCTGCTGCAGTCATTGAGTGGAAAATATTACTTGACTCCTATCAAAGGTTGCCTGTTAAGTTTGTAAATTTTGTGAACTGATACCCAACTTAAAATTTTTTATTATTCATGGGAAAAAAAATCATATAACTCAAAAACCAGATGCTAAATTACTAAAGGGTCCAGAAGACTATGAACTTGCATAATTGAAGAACTCGAGCAGAAAGGGTATTACAGTTACAGAATGGAGTCCCAAGTTATGTTCTTGAATAAATTTAAGGGAGTTAGCAGAGTATTTGAAGATTTTTGTTCCATTTTCCTTTACTTAGGATAAATGAATATATTCATAAGTCACTAAGGTGATTCAGAAAACCAAATTAAAAATGTATCTTGTAGGTTAAAGATTATATTAGAAGTTAGATTGTCAAAAGAGTGAGGCAACGTTGAAACAGTGATACTTGCTTAATGTAATATGAAGGATTCTTGATACTCTTGATGAAATGAAAAATGGACAACTTTCTCTGAACAGTTAGGATTGTAGAGTGCTGTAAAACTAATCAGATGCTATTTTGTCTTAGAAGCAGAGGCAGATTTTTATAATTTAATAAACATGCTAGAAAACTGCATAAAAATTGACTTGAGGGAAAAAGAAACATCTGGAACCTTTGCAACATATATCTGGGAAGCAGGGCTGAGGAATCTATTGATGGAATAAATGACTGCCTAACTGGGAGATCCTGTCCCCAAGTATTTCCTCACAGGTCTCTTTCTATTGTGAAATTCCAGTATTAGTAATTTATTTATTTGTTTAAGCTTTGTGCATGTGTAGGGTCCAGAATTCGTTTTGTCTCCCTTTCCTTCTCTTTCTTTCTTTCTTTCCCCATCAAGTGTCAGTGCTCTTCAGCACTGATGCCTCCACCTCAGGCCTCTGTTCTGGTTACTGTGTATTTTCTTCTGCTGCCACCATCTTGAGCCAACTGTGTAGTTGTGATTCTCCAAACCTTATCGACTGCTCTGGACTCACTCAACCAACAGCCTACTGGATATAATAATAGTAATAAATAATAATGAATGCTCTTTCTGAATGGCTTACACACACCATATATCAGGCTTTTGACTAATAACTTTAAAATGTGATCCCATTTGATCCTCATTAGCCTGTGAGGTTTGCAGAGGAGGAAACCAAAACACATTAAATATAGGTAACTCACTCAAGATCTCATGGCTTACAGCAGCTGTGACCTAAACCCAGATCTGTCTGATTCTAATGCCCTTGCTTTAATCACTACCTTATACTAGCTTTCCATTTAGCTATGCCACAAGAACTTTAAAATCAACATATCCAACCAAGTATCATTTTATTCTTCCCTCATCTACCTCTTCTCCTGTGTTCTGGATCCTACTTAATGATCTCACCGTCTACTCAGGCACTTTAGTGAGAAGCTGGGAGCAGGGCCAGCTTCATGGACACGTGACCTGTGTAATTGCCCAGGTGCCATGCTCAGAAGGACTCTGTGCTTGGCTTCCTTTCAGCCATCTCCATCTTGATATTCTTAATAATTTTAAAATAATATCAGTTTGCGCTGGGCACCACACATCACATAGCTTGTCCTGCCTAGAAGTTATCTTTGACACTTTCCTTGCCTTCCTGTGTTCCTCTAACCCTTTCCTCCACCTCTGATTTGTGATGCTGATTCTTTCTCTTAAGAGACTTGAGCCTCTGCCTTCTTCCCTATAGTACTAAATTTCATTGTCTTCATTTAGGTCCTCAATATGTGTTTACTTGATTACTACAGAGTCTCCTCTCCCCCTGTTTCTAGTCTCAATTTCCCGTAATTGGTGGTATGCATGATTTCAGAAGGAGCTCTTAAAGTATACTTGTTTATACTACTCCTCTTCTTGTAGCCCTTCAATGACTTCCCATTTCCTGTTGGAATAAAGTTGACTCTTTTTCATGGCATGCAGTGCTCTCAGAACACTGTCCTTTGCCTGTCTCCTTAGCGGTGTCTCTCACTGCCTCTCTGTTAGTGCAGTTTTCCAGTCATGCTGAAATGAACACTGGGTTGACCATTTCATGCATATGCACTTGATAGTCCTCATTCCTGGACTTCCCTTTCCTCCCTTATCTCTCATGATATAGCTTAAATATGTCCTCCTAGGAAAAGGCTTTCCAGAACTTTCTCTGCTTTTCCCCAAAGGCAGTTGATCATCTCATTCTTTACAGCACTCAGGACTTGTTATATATCTTTATTAAAGACATAAAGCAAATACTGTATTAGGCTAAGCCATTGAAATGGCTCTTTCTGTAGCCCTTGTAGCCATGGTTGGACATCTGCAGTTTCTAGTAGCTTGACCTGTACTCTGTTGTGATTTCTGGAAATTTTATTTAATTGTGAGTTAAGGACAGAGACTTTTGTATTAAACATTGTGCCTCCATCATTGAGGATAGTACTTAGCACAGAGTAGGTGAATGAACTTCATGGAAAGAACAACAAAACGGAGAACATTGTGAGGACATGATTAACCTGAATTGAAAATGGTCACTTGTTATAATAAAATTATTTGTTCTAGATAATTGTAGAATGTGGATAGTTTTACATAAAGTGTAATCTCTGAGCCAAAGGAAGCCCAAGTATTTCAGTATAAGGGTTCAACCAATCTGAAATGTTTCTTATAGAGTCCTTGTCAAAACTTTGTTTATAAGGCCAGTTTGTAAAGCTCAAACTTTTACTGTTAAAGGAAAACTGTGAGAAAGAAGCTTTCAGGGATTTGAAGTGACTAGTTTTCTTTAAAGCCTAAGCAGATATACCTGTGGTCTTGGAAGAAAGCATTGCCATCTGACACAGGCACCCAGGATTGATAGATGATCAGAACCCTGGGGATGGCGAAGGAGGACAAAGACCAGCCTTAATGGGCTTTGAGAACCCATTTTGGTGCCACCTTCTAAGAAAAGTCTATAACATTTACTGATGTTTTGTGGATCACCATGAACCCCCCACAGTAATTTCTAATGTTTTCAGATTCTGGTTCTAGATTTAGCCTTAATACCTGCTTCAGGTTCTGTTCATTTTATCACCTTTGAGGAAATTGAAGCCCTGAAGCGTTCTCAGTCTGAATGTTTCTGTAGAAATCCCTCCCAGGAGAGTGCCTAAATAAGGGAAATGAAGCCTACTTGTCTAGGAATAAGGAAGGCATCCTAAGTGAGTGTTTCATGTTCCCACTCCATTGATTTTACATTATTTTGTTTTTCATCGATCGTTGTATTCATCACACACAAATATTGTGCCCAACACTAGTCCATACATTGTGAAATATAGAAAAGAAAAGCTCAGATGCATCAAGAAATTTATAATCTACCTAGGATGCCCAATACAGCCCTCCAACTTCCCAGTTAGAGAATGATTAGAGGTAAGCTTTTGTGGTACTGAACAGCTACATAGGAATTTAGGTAAAGGTGTGGTTCCTTTGGGTTGTAGTATCAGAAAAGATATGGAGATGCTGAGCCTCCAGGTGAGCCTGACACTAAAGAATGGACAGGAATGGTTGCTGTGGGCTTGTTCCCTCAACCATTAGGCTTTGATGAGAGGATGAGGGCTTGTAATAGCTGGGGTTCTCCAGAGAGAAAGAACCAATAGAAGATCTATCTATCTATCTATCTATCTATCTATCTATCTATCTATCTATCTATCTAGAGAAGATAGATAGATAAATACAGATGTATATATAGAATATAAGATATAGACAGATATATATATAGAGAGAGAGAAAGAGAGAGATACAAGAATGGATTTATTAGGGAAATTGGCTCATGTGATTATGGGGCTGAGAAGTCCAGTGACTGGCTATGTGCAGACTGGGGACCCTGGACTGCCAATAGTGTGTCTTAACAAAGTCCAAGATTCCTTCAGAATCAAGGAAGTTGATGGTGTAACTCTCAGTCTGAGGCTGAAGGCCTGAGAACGCGAGGGACCACTGGTGTAAGTCCTGGAGTCCAAAAGCCAGAGAGCCTGGAGTTCTGATGTCCAAGGATGGGAGAATAATATATTCCAGCCGCAGGAGAGAGAGGAAATCACCTTTATCTTCTTTCTAGGCTCCGGCCGATTGGATGGTGTGCATCCACATTGAGGGTAGATCTTCCCCATTTAGTTCACTGACTTACAGGCCGATATTCTTCAGAAATGCCCTCACAGGCACAGTCAGAAATAACCCTTTACCAGTTCTGTAGGTAATCCTTATTTCAATTAAGTTGACAGCTAAAATTAACTATCACAGTGCTGAAAATCACTGTGGGGTCATGAGATGGAGAGGGGAACGGTGAGTCCAGGGAATCTTTTCATATAAAGGGAAACATAAGACTTCCTGAGAGACTGATTATAGGCAATCAAGAAAGCAAAATTCAAGGTGTCTAACCTAAAACCTGTCAGAATAGCAGTCCTGCTGGAGTTATTTGGAAACGGTAGTTGACTGGACTTTGTTTTGGGAAGGGGATGTGGGAGAAGGAGAGGATAATGCTTGACATGTAACTTGAGGAGCTAGACTCCAACGGGGAGCTGTGCTTCCCAGAATGTGATTTGAGAAATGCAGATTATGACAGGATGTTAATAGGTGCTACCTAAAGATGGATAAATAAATAAGTAAATAAATAAAAGAGAGAGCTCTATGGCCAAAGATGCTACAAAGATTTCATATAAAACCAAGGCAATTTAGGTTTTTTGTGTTTTTGTTTGTTTGTTTGTTTTGTTTTGGTATGGTAGGACTTCTCAGATTTTCTCCCATGAGAATATTCCCTGTAAGAACAGTCAATGTTCAGCAATTCCTTAAGTTACTCGATAGTAGTCCAGTGGAGCATTCCCTGGGACTGTCATTTTATAGTAGATGATTTATAAAATAACAGAGAATCTCAGAGAATACACTGAGCTAGGCAGTGGAAGTTGCAAGGAGAGAACGCAATGGAGACCATGCGTTTTAAGCAGTGGACAGTCATCACTCCCAAATGATTTGAGAAAAAAATTTTCTCTTCCATCCTTCACTATAAATAAATAAGAGATGTAAAGATAATTTGAGGATGAAAAGTGAGATTTGCAGCTGCCCCAGTAATATCCAGAGATATGGCCAGTGAAGAATCTGTGAGTCCTGGATGATGTAGCTCAAGGAAAGAGGGCTAATGATAGCAAGATAAACAACTAATGTTTACAGCTAGGTGCATATCCAGTTTTATTAGCTGTCAGTTGTTGCTTTTTAAAGCAAATGACAAAGATTTATGACCAGTCAAAGTTATCTGATGTGCAGTTTAAGTTAATTGCTGCCATGTTAGATTTCAGAGCCAGATTCTATTTCGGGAAGACCAATTTGGCAGTTGCCTTAGCTTGTATGTCAAAATGAGCTGCATGTATGTAAGAAAAATGAGCTCCATTAAAGTTGGTTAAAACGCATGTTTTTTACTTTGAAGTGTAAACACACACACATTAGAGAAAGTTTTGCTCTTTTAGGATCTATGTAATATTTGGATTTAGGACTGAATATAGGGAACCACACATTTTGTAAATTCATAACCCTAGGCCTCATGAATCTGGAATAGATGAGATGCTTATAATTACCAGAGGAATAATTTTTGCTACCCTATAACACCGTTTTCTATTTTACGTCTTTGGGACCAACACTGAACTTAAGTCTTCTGTTTATTTATCATAATAGATTATTTTTTTCCTTCCATTGACCCCACTTCCAGATTCACTTGAAGGGTAGATGGCTGTTGATAAACAAACTCTCAGTGTATTTCTTCTAGAGCAGGGTTGGCAATGCCTTTTAAAATATTTATTTGTGTACTTGATCCAGCCAAGTTGTTCAGAGGTGCACTTTTTTCCATATGAGTCATAACAAATTCTGTCCCTATCACTGTGCAAACACACACATACACACACACGCAGACACACAGACACACACACACACGCAGACACACAAACTTCTAGCTCATATAGATAAGCTGTGATTCCACTGAAATGAAATAGATACCACAAGTCACACATGAATTCTTTTCATTAGGCCTTTCTTATCCCTTTATTGCTGTTAAAAACTGTGAGATTATTAATGGTTTGCAATATTTATTTTGGGCTCTAAAATATTTCAATATATGTTTAAATGTTAGTAGGATAAAGCATTATAAAATCTAGAATTATCTTGATTCTTCTGCTACCCCAATATATTCCTTCTTTTTTTTTTTGTATTCTATAGTTAGTGGCAACTGGAATTCCACTGGGCATGTAATAAATGCACTAAGATTTTCAGGAAATAGAGATGATTGACATCTTGTCCCATCATTAACATGCTCACAGACTGGTGGTTGAGAAAAATGGGGAAGGGAGGGTTGTACACATGTATCTCAGCTACACAGACTGTTGTGGCTGTTCTGATGGGATGCTATGGACAATGGGAGAGAGAAGAAAGATGTTGGGGTTTGGGGACACAGGGAGTAGGTTGTAAAGGCCTCATGTTGAGTGTGAGTTCTTGAAGAGTGGGCAAGTTTCTAATAGATAGTATAAAGAAAAGGTCACTAGGCCAGGCACGGTGACTCACGCCTGTAATCCCAGCACTTTGGGAGGCCGAGGTGGATGGATCACGAGGTCAGGAGATTGAGACCATCCTGGCTAACATGGTGAAACCCTGTCTCTACCAAAAATACAAAAAAATTAGCCGGGCGTGGTGGCGGGCGCCTGTAGTCCCAGCTACTCGGGAGGCTGAGGCAGGAGAATGGTGTGAACCCGGGAGGTGGAGCTTGCAGTGAGCTGAGATCACGCCACTGCACTCCAACCTGAGCTACAGAAGGAGACTCCGTCCCCTCTCCTCACCCCCCCACAAAAGGACACTATAGGTAAAGACAGAATGATAAATAAAGTCATATGAATGTCAGAGTAAAGAAGAACCTGTTTAATAATCTGCATTGTAGGGTGAACAAGACTGTAAGGGGATTTGAGTATTATGCTTAAAAGTTTAGATTTTATTCTCTGTAAAAAAAAAAAAAAAGTGGGTAACCATTGAAAGAGTTTAAGAAGGAGAGGGTCATGATTTTACCTTATCTTTCTTAGGCTCCATGGTTGGTAATAAATATCTAAAGTAGGGCAGTGACTTCTAGAGTGTCAAGGGAGGGACTGATGAGAGGTAGACTCAATAAAACCACCTAATTATAAGAAGTAGGCTAGTTCTTTCCTTTCTTTCCTTGTTCTGTGATCCAGAATGTGCCAATTTCTAGAAAGAAAATGTAGTCAGAGCATGAGGATAATAATGGATCTTCTTGATCATCCAGTGAGCCAGTTCAACCTGCTATTTGGAAAATGAGACTCAGTGATTCTCCAAAAGCCTTGTCAATAGAAAGTGACATAATACAGTGAAGAGCCCAGATCATGGCTTGCTTTGAACATGAGCCTCTTCCAATTAATAGCTATTTCTCTTGGGCAAAGTTTTTAAAATTACTGAATATCATTTTTCTCTCCAATAAAATGAGAAAGTTAGTATCTTCCACATTTGAGAATGAAAGAGAAAAGAATATATAGTTACAATTAGTGGGACTGTTTATACGGGCCAAGCACTGTTCTTTGCACTTTAAATGGGTGAATGCATTTAATGCTCACAAATATATTTATGTTAGGCACTATTTCACAGGTTACAAATTAAGACTGAGAGAGGTTAAAAAATTTGATCCAATGTCACATAGCTAGTAGGAGGTAGAGCTGGGATTCAAGCTCTCGAGGATGGTATGTATTAAGTTTTAATAGTTTCTGAAAATATTGGTAGAATTCAGTAAATGACGGCTTTTGTTATTGTTGTTACTGGCTTCCTCTCTCTGCATTCCAAGACACCCTGTCCTTGCCTCCAGATGGAATTCCTTAAAACACAACCTTGATCGTGTTACTCCTAAGATCTTCTTTTGTTTCTGATTTCTGTTAATTAAATCCAAACTCTTTAGCATGGTGTTAGATGCTCTCTGTAACTCGGATTCTTTCCTACGTACAAATATTATCTATCATTATTTCCCTTGTCATCTCTTCTGGTGAGTTGGTTTTTGTATGAGGCCATCCACAATACCTAAGGGGCCTCTCGGTCATGGAAATGAGTACCCTGGGAACTATGAGGCTACAGAGAGAGGGGGAAACTGGCAAGCAGGGGTGTGTGTAAATACTTCTACTAAGTTCCTGCCAAGGGTGTTCATGGGAAAATGTTTGCTGACCATTGCTGGATCTTTAACTTTTTAACGTAAAGCTTGGCACTTGAATTTGTATATGAAATTTATCGATTTTTGAATGCTGTCAATGGAATTAAAAAATTAATCTGTAGCGGAATTAAAAAATTAATCTGTAGCATAATTAAAAAATATATCCATGGGCTGGATTTGGTCTGTGAGCTTCCATTTTGAGACTTCTTGTCTCAGTCCTGAGTATAATTCATGTTCCTCCAGCTATCTACCTTTGTTTATACTCTTCCTTTTGTGTAGAATGTTGTATTGTCGCCATTTCATTCTATCAGAAATCTTCCCTGCCCTTCAGTACCCAGTGCAGGGGCCACCAGAGCCTGCCTGTGTTGACCTCATCTAAACACCACTGGTATTGCTTGCAGTTCATGCCTCTTATTTGATGCTCACAAAATCTTTTGTCTTATCACTATTTTTGTATATGTCTTTGTTTTTTGTTTTGTTTTGTTTGAAATGGAGTTTCGCTCTGTCACCCAGGCTGGGGTGCAGTGGCATGATCTCAGCTCACTGTAACCTCTGCCTCTCTGGTTCAAGTGATTCTCCTGCCTCAGCCTCCCAAGTAGCTGGGATTACAGGCACATGCCACCATGCCCAGCTAAATTTTGTATTTTTAGTAGAGCTGGGGTTTCACCATGTTGGCCAGGCTGGTGTTGAACTCCCAACCTCAGGTGATCTGCCTGCCTTGGCCACCCAAAGTGCTTGGATTATTGGCACCCTGTCTGGATATGTCTTGTATTTACTCTTTTGAAAGCCAGACTGTAATTTTTTAGATTATAGTTTAACCATAACTGCAATATCTGTTATGGGGTCTTAGAATAGCTCTTGTACAGAATAAAGTAGTTGAATGAATAAAATGATGTATTTCAAAAGACTTTAAAATTACTTTTGTATATATGTGAAAAAATAGCTAAAGTTTTATGTCTTTAATCATAGAATTAACATTATACTACTTAGAAACAGAGCTTTATTTGTGGAGAAAACAAACCCAATTTTATTTTCATAAGTCTTGGAGAATGGATGGTTATTTAGTATCACATAGTACAAATATTTCATATAGTTGATATGGTATATTACATTTTTAAAGCTTTTTTCCTTCAGGGATTTTAACCTAATGCATATTCTGTGAGGTTAGGGATCTTTTGAGGTGTAATTGCTTTGGAATTGTTGAAGAGGAAAATTGTTCTAAAATATTCTGGAAATGTAGTAGGCTGTTTATTCCTCTCTGCTTCACACTGATTAGGCAAGTGTTGTAAGATCTTAGGCTTACCTTATAAAGATGCTAAGTTCTCAAATTGCCTAGGGTAAATGAAATTTAAATGTATTCTCAGAGCAATTACTTGAAAATTCTCACATTTAATCCTAGGTTATTCATGTGGACAGAGAAAAAACAAGGCAAAGAGCTATAGAGTGTCAAGTAGGAGTTTAGCAAAAATTATATATAAGACAAATATAGATATATATGAAAGTTTAAAACATCTTTTTATTCTAAGGAAGAGCATAACATATTTATCTAAATCACACTATAGAAAGAGGGAAGATTCCCAACATCTGTTGGACATATTAGTAGAGGGATATTTGAGCTGGTCAGCCCTATAATATTTTGCTTTCTACTGCATGAAATAACACACATATGGCAGTTTGTCTGTGTGCTACAACAAGTTCCCTTTCTGACTGAGATTTGTGAATATTTCCAGGGGCTGATCACACTTGTTAAAACAAGGGGGAAATTCCTCTTAGATGAAAGAGTATATAACCTTAAGGACTGGTGGAGTCATGTACTAAGTTCTTAGGTGTGAACTCTAGAAAAAGCTATGACTTTCAGAAGGTAACTGATAATAATGTCCACTGTTCAACAATACCTTTGTGTCCAAATAAATTTGTACCTGATAATCTTGTAGTATTTTTTTAAGTTGAAAAAAATGCAGTACACTGCTTTATGCTTCATTGAAGCAAAGTTTGAAATGAAAGAAAATGAATCCCTCCCCTTTTTCAATAGCATTTATTAATCCCCTATTATATTCTGGTCATTGTCAGCTCTAGGAATCAAGTGAAAAGCACACAGCACAGTGTCTTCTTTCTCATTCTAATAGAATAAAAAAAGTTCTCGGCGATTGTAATGCAAGATGATGATTGTCATAATTAATGCAGAAAATGCAGGAGAATGCAATCTGCACTTTCTTTGGGAAACCAGAAGAAGAACAGGAGCTAGGATTTCCAAGATGTATAAGGATATGCTTGGGAGCTCAGGCATGAGAGGTCAATGCAGGCAGAGGAGCCTTAAGTGCAAAAGCCCAGAGGCTTGAAGTCAACCCAGGTCTGGTTCAGAGAAGGGCTAGTAATTTGGTGTGGTCATATGAGTGAGTGTGAGGGATGAGGCGGGTCAGAACACAATGGACATCATATATCCACCAAGGCTTGCTAAAATTTATCCTGGAGGGGAATATTCCTATTGCATTCGGATAGCTTTTAAGAGCAAAGTTATAACACTTAAAAGGAGGGTTAATTAATGTGACATTTCGATGTATGTCTGATTCAAGTATCAGGTACTGGTCTGCTTTCAGTTTTCTGCTTTCAGTTAAAATTTAGAATTTATGCCTAAGTCAATGAAGCCTGTTCACGATTGTGTGCATGTGTGTGTGCAGGCGTGTGTGGTGTGTGTTCTCAAGGTAATAGAGAAGATATCGATAGACAGAGGAGTCAAGTAACCTTTCAGAGAGGTCTTACAGATTAATTCACTGTGGTTGCAGCACAGCAGGGTTTTGAGAAAGTAATCTTAATGTGGAGGGACACTGTTTTGGGTTAGGGAGAAAGTCATCTAATAGGGGCTGGATAATGTGAGGAAGAGAAAAACATAGAAATGAGTTGAAAGAGATAGCCTGTGCAAGAAAAGGATAGAGGATCTGCATTTGGATTTACAATCCCTTTTTTTGGCAGGTAGCCCCACTGCCTACCATCTGAAGACACTGGGGCTTGGAGAGGTTCAGAACTTGTCCCAGAGTCTGACACCCAGCGAACAGCAAAGCTTCTTTCACACCCGGGAAACCTGTCTCCCGAACACACTCACATTAACCACTTTGGCATTTCCCACTCTAGACCTCTCTTCTGTTCCATTGCATCCTTTGTCAATACAGTAGCTGTATTGCTTAGTTACAGGTTACTGACATTTGTCAATAGACCCAGACTTGTGAAAGCTCAAAGGCTTAATGAATAAAATGATTAAATACCACATGTTAAGACAGGAAGCTGTCTTCTTCGTGTGCTTCAAGTGTAGCAGTTGGAATGAAAGTCTATTCAGACCAATCCTCATCCTTCCCCTGGATATTAAAGACTGAACCCGGGAAAGAAAGAGCCATTTTTGCTCTTTGACAAAAGGCTATAAAGATGTGATCTTAGAACTGTTGGGAGCCATAACCTTCACCAAGCAGAGGCATGAGAGTAGAGATCTACCTGCAAAGAGATGTGGAGATGAGATGTGAAAAGAGAACGGTCCGACTGTGCCCCAGGCATTCAGTCCTTGTCATACCTTAGTTTAGAAGACCGTTTCCTTTTCCAATATCTAACTATGTGAATCCATCAAATCCCTTTCTCAACTGAGTTACCTACTGAATTGGATACTTTGTAGCCCTAACTCTGAATATTTGACTGAATATATTCCTCATTCTTAGAATAGTTCAGTACTTAAAATTTATATTTTCACTGCATATTATACCTATAATTTAGGTATAACAATAATTAGGTGAAATGAACTGATACCTAACGACGCTACTCCAAACAATTTTCTTTCTTTGAGCTAGTACAGGTAACCTTTTATTTGTTACTTGGCATTTAATAATCCAACACTCAATAGGGTTTTCTTGATTGACAACAAGTGAAAATGTGAAAGAAAGATATACTGAATAAATGACTCAAAGAGAATAGGAGAAATAGTCCTTATAAAATGGGGTTAAAACCCCTCTTTAATGAATTGCTTTTGACACCTTCTCTAGCAAATTTAAATGGTAAGACTAATTAGGCTTTAAGGTGCTGAAAAACTTTAGGATGCCCTTTGAGTGTGATATTAAAACTAGGTAATACATGTAATGCAAGAGTATTGACCAACCAGAATGGATGTTGCCCTTCAACAACTGATATGTGGCCTTACCGGTGTGGCAGGTATGGCCTGAACACAGTAACACTTACTGAACACAGGCTGGTCCTCATTCCAGCTTCTAACCTTTTCATGAAAGGTTACTTTACTCCTCTGTCCATCCATATCTTCTCTGTTACCCTGAGAACACCCTGCTGTCTCACACACCTGCACACACGCATGCACACAATCCTGAATAGGCTTTATTGACTTAGGCATAAATTCTGTTTTCACTAAAAGCAGAATTGGTCCCATGGGTTTAACAAACACATGTTTTTCCTATTAAGGTGAGGGTGGCTTGTTTTAAAATTTAAACAAGCGTTCTATGTTGTATGACTATCATTTGACTATTTTTGGCACCTTAATAACTATTATTTATGCAATCCTCCGTATAGTAAAATGTCTTCTGTGTCTCAAGACAGCATAAGATTCCCTGGGTCCACAAGAAAACCCATTTGACCTCAGTAATACTTTTTCCCACAGGAAGTTCAAAGTGGTTTGGGCTTCATGCTTTGTGTTTGAAGGTGCTACTGTTGCTGATTTTAGCTTTTGTACTTGGCCTGCTCACCAGCAGAGAGATATGTATGAATTATCAAAGGCAAGGGTGATTTGAATGCTTCGCCTTTGACCCCGGAGCTAAGCGGCCCCCAAAATGAGAGCCAGTTTAGGGAGTAATTTAGTGAAAAGTAGCTCTTTAGTGTGTTCAACATGTAACTCAGGAACTCATGCTCTTTCCCCACAAATTCTGTCCCATGCTTAACTGTTAGTCATTATAGAGAATTTTGACATGTGCATGATTATGATAAAAAATTTAATGCACTGTGGTTGAAGCACAGCAGAGTTTTGAGAAAAGATTCACAAGGTGGAGGGACACTGTTTTGGGGTAGGGAGAAAGCCATCTAATAGGAGTTGGATAATGTGAGGCAGAAAAACAATCTAGAAACAAGTTGAAAGAGATAGCCTATGCAAGAAAAGGATAAAAGGGCAAAAAAATACAGATTAATAAGGATGACAGCAACGAGGCTGATATCGTATGAAGAGGACAAAACCATTAGGTTTACAGAGAAACAATCCTAGAACTGTTTTGCTTCGTTGTAAATGAGTCTACCCAAGAATGAGACTCGAGGCATTCAGGGTGATGGAGAAAAAGACCAAATAATTGGGGGCTTTGGAGGACACTCAGAAATTCACTTACATTGATTCCCTGACCTCCCCTAAGGGAGGAAGAACATGAAAGTTCTCCAACTCCAAGGAGTTCCAGCAGAGATCCAACATTTTTCTATTAATCTTGTAACAAGAACTTACTGAAATCTAGAAACTCTGCTAGCCACTTCAATAAAAAAAGAAATTCAGATTGTTCCATTCATCCAGCAACACAGGAAAAATACTATTAAAAAGACAGCAAAACAAATGCTTGCGTTCACACTCATTCCTATGTGGTAAGGCAACAAACACATGGGAAACCAAATCAGTAGTAATGGGGTTATGGCCCCCAACTAATGTGCTGCAATGAATGCTTAAAACTAGCAATCTTCTCTGCATGTTTGTAGTTTCAAACAGCTCCAGAGATAAAAATTATTTGTATTAGTTTCTTTCTTTATAAGTGGCATTAAGGTTTGTAGAAATAGGAAAGTATGAATTGCAGGTGGAAAAGTATACAGTTTTCCTATGAGGCTGGACTTACAGGACATCCTGTAAAATGTGTGTTTACTGTTATGGAGAGACAAAGGACCTAATGTAGGGAGGAAAGAAGAGAGGTTGAAAAAAATAAAATTAAAGCATTTTATGAATCAGGCAGTTCATACTTCATTGTGCTTACATACTGGTAGGATATTATGTTAAGCATAGCTTATACCAGGAATCAATAAACTATGGTTCAAGGACCAAATCCAACCCACCATTTGTTTTTATCAACAAAATTTTATTGGATAAAGCCATGCTCACTGGTTACACATCTTCTGCCACTGTAATGGCAGAGTTGAGTAATTGCTACAGAGAACATATGGCCTGCAAGCCTAAGATAGTTACTACCCATCCATTTACAGAAAAAGTTTATAAACCCCTGCTTTAGATAGTTTGAGGCTGCAATACTTAGAGGTATTCCTAAGGATTTGCGGTCATAGGTAGACTACAATGAGTGGGTCTCCCCATAGTCTTTGGGAACGGTTGAGATGAAGATGAACTTTGAGTGTAGGTTGAAAGATGACCAGAGAAATGTCTATGTGTTCTAATGGTGCCTGTTGAAGGGGCAGGGCCCAGCGTGCTGATTCTCAGCTGCTGTCTGCAGGATCCTTATGATTTGCTGACCAAGTGTTCGCCAACCTCAGATCTGCTTTCCAGCCAGCTTTCCCTTCATTCTTGCCACATGAAACTTTAGCCACCTGCCCCAGCATCAGTGAGGACCCCCCAGAGCTAGGGGCTCAAACTGATTAGCCCAATTTGTTATACTTGAGAATTTGGTGGTGGGAAGTCATACAAAAATGGTACACTGTTAAACACAGGCACTTATTGAACAGGGTGTTATGGGATAAAATACCCATCATGTGATGCATACAAAAGGCATAAAATATGTAACTTGAGGGAGAGCCACCAGCTGGTGTCATGAGCCAGGAATTCCCAAGAATGATGGGATTTGAGACAGGCTCTCAGGAATGGGAAAATACGGGTATGTGGAGAAGGGTGGAATACTCACCCTTGTGAAATCAGTGGCAATTTCCTCTTCTCTAGAACAGAGCTAAGCAACAGCTGGCTGACTTCCTACAGAGAACAGCCTTTGTACACAGGGACTAAAGACATGGTCGAGGCTTTATACTCTAGGATTAAACAACCTCAGACCTTAAAGATATGGAATTTCTCAGCACAATTCTCACTATTGTTCATTCAGGAATTTTTATTTGTCTGATCACATTTCTCCCCAGTGCTATTACAATGTAAAGCCACAGGAGATATTTTGCAATTTACACATTGACAAAGAAAGAAACGCTTATTCATAAATCCATTTAAATGAAATTCACATGGAATGAATTAAGGTAGAAACAGCAATAAGCTTATTTTCAAGGTTGGGAAATTGAGGTGTGAGAACAATTTCCCAGAGTGACAATTAGTGCCAGATTAGTTACTGAACTCAAGTCTATTAACTTGGAGTGCATAGAGCTGATATAGAGTCAATACGCATGAGTGAGACTTAGTTGAGATATTTTTTAAAATTTTCCTTTTTGGTTGGTGAATATTCACTGCTTTGAGTTCCAAAAGACTGAGGTGACTCTAATTCTCGCTTTTGCCAGGAAAGTCCTGGTTTACACCTGTCATTCTCAAAACTGTCCCAGTTTGGGTGATAAATTATACCCCATACCTCCTTGGACCTCTTTAAAAACTAGCAAGTAGTTGGTGCGGGGTTAATGCCCACATAATCAGGGCCTATGGAGGGGAGCATGGCCCACACGGTGTCCTAGCCTAGCAGTTATTAAATATTTTCAATATTACTCCTGTTGGCTTAGTGTTATTCAGAGTCACAAATTCTCTAGGTGGCTTACAGTCATTCTCCTGCATCCTGTGGCTTTGACAGCACCCTGCAGGGGGGAGGACTCTTATGAACTGTGTCCAGTGTCCTCTTGTGACCCGCATGGCTCTGAGGATCTGGTCCAAGTGATCCGTTCACACCTCTCACAGCCCACATCCCTCACCAGTCCTCATTCTCTGTGCTCTTGCCTGTGGGCCTCCTTTCAGTTTCATGAGAGCAACTCTTCTCCCACACTCTTACTCTGCCTCTAATGTTCCTTCTCCCTCCTCATCTAGCTAAGGCATCCTCTAGACCCCAGCTCTGTTATCCCTTCCTCAGGCAAGCTTTCCCTGACCTTCTGTGGTAGCAAAATTCTAAGATGACTGTGCAATGGTTAATACTGAGTGTCAACTTGATTGGATTGAAGGATGCAAAGTAACAATCCTGGTTATGTCTGTGAGGATGTTGCCAAAGGAGATTAACATTTGAGTCAGTGGGCTGGGAAAGGCAGATCCACCCTTAATGTGGGTGGGCACCATGTAATCAGCTGCCAGTACGGCCAGAATATAAAAGCAGGCAGAAAAACATGAAAAGGCTAGACTGACTTGGCCTCCCAGCCTAGATCTTTTTCCCGTGCTGGATGCTTCCTGTCCTTGAACATCAGACTCCAAGTTCTTCAGCTTTGGGAGTCAGACTGGCTTCCTTTCTGCTCAGTTTGCAGATGGCCTATTGTGGGACCTTGTGATTGTGTGAGTTAATACTACTTAATAAACTCCCCTTTATATATAATATACTGCCCTTTATATATAATATACTCATATATATGTGTGTGTGTATACACACACACACACACACACACACACACACACACACATCCTATTAGTTCTGTCACTCTAGAGAACCCTAATACAGACCCCTAAGACCTTGGCCCCCTGGTATGCTCACATCCTCTAGTTATTCACAGAAACTGACCTAGGTACTGCTGTGAAGAGATTTTGCAGACATAATTAAGTTCCCAAATCAGTGGATCTTAAGATGAGGAGATTACCCTTGGTGAGCCTAACTCAATCAAGTAATCGCTAAAGAGGGTCTGGGTTCTTCCGGAAGAAAAAGATTTAAATCAGGTAAGAAATACTACGTGAGAGAGGTTCCCCGTTACTGGCTTTGAAGGTGGTGGAGACCATGTGACACAGTGTGGGTAGCTTCTAGGATTTCATCACTGATATCATTTGGCTGTGTTCCCACCCAAAATCTCATCTTGAATCGTAATCCCCATAATCCCCCCGGTGTCAAGGATGGGACCAGGTGGAGGTAATTGGATCATGGGGGCAGTTTCCCTCATGCTGTTCTTGTGTTAGTGAGCGAGTTCTCACGAGATCTGATGGTTTTATAAGCATCTGACATTTCCCCTGCTTGTTCCTACCCCGTCCTGTTGCCCCGTGAAGAAGGTGCCTGCTTCTCCTTTGCCTTCCACCGTGATTGTTAGTTTCTTGAGGCCTCCCCAGCCACGTGGAACCGTGAGTCAATTAAACCTCTTTCCTTTATAAATTACCCGGTCTTGAGCATTTCTTCATAGCGGTGTGAGAATGGACAAATACAATCGCAGTCCCCAACAGTAAGCCTGTATGGTAGTCTGCATGGCTGCCGTAACAAAGCACCACAGACTAGGGGCTTAAACAGCAGACATTTTTTTTCTCACAGTTCTGAAGGCTGGAAGTCCCAGATTACGGTCCGTCAGGGTAAGGTCCGGCAGGGTCAGTTTCCGGTCAGACCTCTCTTCCTGGCTTGCAGATGACAGCATTCTCACTGTATCTCCATGTGCCGTTTCCTCTGTGCTCCAGTGGGGAGACAGAGAATCTGTCTTCATCTGTTTATAAGGCCATCAATAGGCAAATAGGATCGTATTTAACCTTAATTACCTCCAAAGGCCCTCTGCCCATATGCAGTCATATTGGAGGTTTCAACAAATGAATTTAGTGCAGAGCAACCAGCTAGCAAACAGGACCTCGTTCCTATGACTGCAAGAAACAGATCTTTTCCAATATCCGAATGGAGGTTCTAAGTGAATCCTCTTCGGAGCCTCCAGGCTAGAACTGAGTGTGACCAAAGCCTTGATTTTAGCCTCTGAGACCCTGAGTGCAGAACCCAGTCCTACCATTCCTGGAATTCTGAGCTACGCAAGTTTGAGATAATAGGTAGATATTGTTTTAAGCTGCTAACTTTGTGGTGGTTTGGTGCAATGTGAGAGAAAACTACTAACGCCCATAGGCCAGTTCACACACCTTTCTTCCCTACTCATACAACCATACTCTCTCTTTTTGTTACTTTCATTCAATTTGCAGTTATATATTGAGTTGTGTGGTATGTTGAATAATGTTGCCCCCAAATTCCTGCCCACTGGGAACCTTAGAATGCGATCTTATTTGGCACAAGGCCTTTGCAGATGTAATTAGTTAAGGATCTTGACATAAAATCATCCTGGAGTTAGGGTGGACCCTGAATCCAGTAACTGATTTCCTTATAAGAAGTGAAAACAGAGGTACACAGAGAAAAAGATGATGTAAAAATTGAGGCAGAGATTGGAGTGAAAATGTCTAGAAGTCAAGGAATTCCGAAGCTGGAAGAGGGAAGGAAGGATTTTCTCTCAGAAACTTCAGAGGAAGGCCAGGCATGGTGCCTCATGCCTGTAATTCCAGCAATTTGGGAGGCCAAGGTGGGCGGATCACTTGAGGTCAGGAGTTCAAGACCAATCTGGCTGACATGGTGAAACCCCGTCTCTACTAAAAATACAAAAATTAACTGAGCATGGTGGTGGACACCTGTAATCCCAGCTACCTGGGAGGCAGAAGTGTGAGAATTGCTTGAACTTGAGAGGTGGAGGTTTCAGTGAGCTGAGATTGCACCATTACACTCCAGCCTGGGTGACAGAGTGAGAATCCATCTGAAAAAGAAAAAAAAAAAAAAACTTCAGAGGAAGCACGACCACACCAGCATCTTAATTCCAGGCTTCTGCCCTCCAGAACTGTGATAGAGTACATTTCTGTTAAGTCACCCAGGATGTAACGAAAATGTGTATACTCACTTTCAATTTTTGAACTCTCCCTACCGAGGCTCTTCAGTTAAGGAAATGTATATTTTTGTCCAGCATGGTGTCTCCAGTACCTTTCCCAAAATAGGTGCTTAATAAATAAATCATCATCTAATTAATGGAGATATGAATGGAAAATCAGTGAGCTCTTTGCCTGACCTCTCATTAGTTGATTTTCCATTTCCACAAGCTAAGGAATACATATCTGAGAAGGAGTACACAGCACAAGTCCAGGTTTGAAGTCAGTCAGAAAACTACATATGTGGAGACCACAGCCTCTCATATTCTCCTTCTACAACAGAAACAGCAATGGTCTTCATTTATTTCCATACGGGGCCAGGCATGATATTTGACAAAAGTCCAGTCCTGGACGTCTAAGGTAATGTGGACTATTATGAGAGCCTCTGAAGCTAGCCCCATTGTAGTCAGGTTCTGAGGCTGCACTCTACAGAAACTGGCCCTAACACAAGCAATAATAGGACAACCTATGGGTACACACTGAGTAAGCCACAGAATTGAAGGAAGAGTTGAGCTAAGCTAGCCTTCTGGAAGCGCAGGAACTGAGGCACCATTGGGTAACTGGCAGTTTAGAAACAGGCTGTCTTGCCCTCCCTTTGGGGCTCTATCTTTGGATCACACAGCTGCAACCACCCTTTGTGTCTCAGAGCTAAAGATTACATTTTCCAGGAGAGGAAATCTGATTGACTAACTTGACTCACATATTCACTGCTGTGATCAGAGCCTTGTGGTTGGCAGTTCCACTAGACCTCGTGAGGTAGGGAAGTTCCACACATAAAGATGGTGTTCCCCGAAGACAGAGATAGGATGCTCAGCAGACAACCAGGCCAACTTCCTCTAAACTCTTCATGTCAGCTCATCCTCAAACCACAGTGACCCGAAAAAATATTTGTTCTGTTATTCCATCTGCTCTTCTAAAATGCACCTCCTCTTCTGGTATCAGGGCCTCTTTACTCCTTGGGCAACCTTCTCTACAGTCATGTGGTATCAGTGGAGCTCCAGGAATGCACAGGCGACCCTAGCCAGACAAATCCAGACCAAGGAGCTTCAGGTTCCTTGAACATATTAGAGAAAAAACACTATTTTTCCTTTGGAGGTTCCTAAGAATATAGGGTGTAACTCTTGAAAATCTATTACCACACAAAATGAAATGCTTGACTGAGAGTGAAGGCCACACAAGATAAAATTTGAGTCCAGGGCTGAGGAGAGCAAGATTGAGCTACAATGATGCCATTCATGTCCTAGATCTGACCCAAATACTGAGCTTTTTGGTGAGTGAGCCTCCCTCCTTCCCTCCTTCCCTCCCTCCCTCCCTCCCTCCTTCCCTCCTTCCTTCCTTCCTTCCTTCCTTCCTTCCTTCCTTCCTTCCTTCCTTCCTTCCTTCCTTCCTTCTTTTCTCCTTCTTTCCTTTTGACATCCCTCTATTCTTTCACCTACTCCCTCCCTTCTTTCTTTCCTTCTCCTTTCCACCCAGAGGGCACATACTGTATCTGGTATTATTGTTTTAATCCCCACCACCTTTCCCATACTTCAAACTCGGATTGATTGTATCCAATCTTTGTTGTTCTCTGATATGGCCCCTTGTATCATCTTCTTACTCTTTGTGTGTGTGTGTGTGTGTGTGTGTGTGTGTGTGTGTGTGCCTGCTTTGACAGACGCTCTTACTCTTTCAAAAGTAACAAATGTTTTTTCACTGTTGCACTGAAAAGTGGGAATCCTGCAGAGAGAGGTGATATCTGTCAGCACAGCATCCTAGTAAGATCCGCTCGCCAAGCTGGTGAGACCCTTCAAATTGTTTCCCTCAGGGTGTGAAGCTTTGTGAAGATCTATTTCACTTATGCTGTAAAGAACTCAATGCATAAAGGTACAAGTACCTGTCCTGTGTGCAGATGACACCTGCCTGAAACAGCCTGGGTCACAGATTGGGCTTTTGTGAGGACCCAGTGTCATCTGTCATTTTTGCTAAAGCTCGCAGCCTCTGCTTTAAGTGTGATTTGCTAAGCTAAGGCCATGATATGAGCCATAACTGAACTAAGAAAGAAGAAGTTAAGAAAGGGCTTCTCAGGGCTTCCTTGTTTATCCTGGAGCTGAGCTGTTGGCATAGATGTAATATCTTGGGGCCCACCTCTGACACAGCAGCTGGTGACTGTTAGAGCAATTCCTAAGAGGAGTGGAGCTATTTAAGGATAACATAGAACACCACCTTTATGGACCTCAATATATTGGCTCAACAGACAGGTGGCTTCCAAATCTAAATCAATTTCTGTGCATGTGAGATGTTGTTCTTTATACTTCCATGGAAGTGGCTATCACTGTGATGCTGTATTCATGGTTTTTATTATGATCATGTCCATTGTCTGAATTGATAGAACCATTTAGCTTATAAGCCTAAGTAACAGCAGCAGCAGCTGTTTTTCAGTTTAAAGAAAAGCCCTACATTTTTATTAGTAAATTGCTAAATCTCTCATGAAGAAATAGTGTAATTATAAACAGAGGTCTCTCTGACATTCATTTATTTGTAATTGATAAACTTCTTCTGGCAAGAGGAATTCTGAGAGAGCACCCAGGGAGAGGCATGCAGGGTGCTAGGAGAACACATTAGAAGGCTCAGAGGATATTTCAGAGAAAGCTTCTGGAGGAGACGACAGAATAATTCTGGGAAAGGCAATGAAAGTTAGCCAGGTGAAAAACTACAGCAAGAGCATTACAACAGAAGAGGAACAACACAAATAAAGCTAGAGCATGAAGCAGCATTGTGTAGGCAAGAATGCAAAGCAATTCAGGTACAATTCCATGTACTGGAAGTCATGGCGGGAGGAACAGATGCCTGGAGGTTGTAGAAACAGTTAGGACCAGATCCCAGAAAGACTTATGGAGACTGCAATGGTTTGAATGTGTCCTGCGGAAATTCATGTGTTACAAAGTTAATTCCCAATGCAACAGTGTTGGGAGACAAGGCCTAATAGGTGTTTAGATTATAAAGGCTCCACCCTTTATGAGATTAAATGGATTAATCTCATTATTAAAAGGACTCCTGGAAGAGGGTGCACTCTCTCTTGCATTCTTGCCATGTTGCCGTTTGCCATGTGATCATACAGCAGAAAGGGCCTTACAAGACCCCTCGTGCCTTGACTTTGGACTGTTCAGCCTCTGGAACTGTGAGAAAATTAATTTCTGTTCTTTATAAATGACCCAGTCTCAAGTATTCTATTATAACATCACAAACAGGCTAAGACAGATACCAAGCTAAAGAGCTGGAGCTTTCTTCTGTATATAATATAAATAAAATCTGGAATATATCATTTTGGAAATGTGAGAGGGAAAGGAAAAGGAAAAAGGAAAAAGAAGAAAGAACAAAAGTAAAAACCAAGCACATTAGTTATCAGAATAAATGTGAGTGGATTAATCTTGAGTATTAAAAAGAAAAATATCTCAGATCCAAAGACTAGTATA
This sequence comes from Chlorocebus sabaeus, assembly GCF_047675955.1. Classification (NCBI taxonomy): domain Eukaryota; kingdom Metazoa; phylum Chordata; class Mammalia; order Primates; family Cercopithecidae; genus Chlorocebus; species Chlorocebus sabaeus. The sequence goes on along the minus strand of NC_132913.1, from coordinate 113,929,433 downwards.
TGTGAAATTCTCACATAAAATGAAATGACAAGAAAATCTTGGAAATAAAAGGAAAGGCAAAGATAAATTAGGCAAGTAGAGAGTGGAGAAGGCATTGCTAATATCATATACAGAAGAATTAAAGGTAAGAAGGCACTGAAAAATAGACATTACACTATTCTCAGGCTGGGGCAAAACATGTCTATGAAAATAATTGAAATTGAGCAAATAAAAAAGTTAAGTAAAAATTGGGTAAAATAAATGTGAATAAAATTTAATAAATTCAACTTATCTGATATATAATGGATATTCTATTGTGTAAGAAGAGAATGCCTCTTTCCAAATATTTCTGTAACATTTGTAAGAATCATTAAAAATAGCAATCTTATGAAAATGCTTTGATAAGTTTTCAATAGGAAACTCCTTGATAAATTTTGTCACATGATAATATTAGAAATTGCAATTAAAATTTCATTAATATATGCTATTTCTAGCAAAATATAACAGAAAACATTATCCTAGGTAGAACATGTAAATTATCCTTCATGTTAAAAAAATATTAAAAAAGTACAGGACCCATCCATCTCATGGGTTGTTCCCACAGCTTTGTGCTCACAGGTAAGGAAGTTCACTGTCTTTGAATCTTTGCACTGTGTGAGGAGATAAAGCCTGGATTTCACCATCTGTTTACTATGTGAACTTTGGAAGTTGTTTAACTTATTTAAGTCCACTTCCTCAGCTATAAACCGGAGCTAAGAATAGTATCTACTGAGTTCCTGCTAGGGTTAAATTAGATATTTCACGTAAAGTACTTAGCAATGTTTCTATAGAAAGAATAAAAATGAATTACCTAATTCTTCAAAAAGGTAATTATAGAAAATAACCTAGAGGAAAATAGAGAAAATAGCATAATGCAGAACAAAGAAAACATTATAAATTAAACAGAAAAACAGTTGACTTAATAAACTGGGATTTCTATATTGAGAAAAGAGGTTAATATTCAAATCTCACTAAAATCAGAGAAAACAACAAACACAATATTATATATTAGATGCTTTAAAATACTCATAGACTTTGATTCAGAATTTCTACTTCTAGAAAATATTCCTAATGAAACTATAGAATTACATCAAGATTCACAAATATACGTATTATTTATTTTAAAAAAAATAGAAACAAACATCCATTAGTATGTAACTGATTTAATAAATTGCATTAACTCATTACATACATTATGCTAGAGACAAACAAAATCTATGGAGCATATTGCAGGGCATAAGAAAGGACTCATGATATAATAAATAGTAAAACTGAGCTAAAAAGCTATATTCTTAGATACTAATGTGATTGAAAAAATCTGTATGAATTCATAGGCACAGGGAACAGATATATGTGTGTGTTTGTGTGTGTGTATGTGTGTACTGGGGAGAGGCACCGATAATGGAGCCCAACATATTCACATACTCACAGTGAAGTGAAATACTTTTAGTAAGTTTGATTTTCTTTTGTCTTTTTAAAAAATTCCTAGTTTTGTGCAATGAGCATATATTGCTTTGGTGTTTGGGGAAATTATTAGCATTAGAAGTTACCAGTTTGTTTTTTTTTTTCAAACCATGAATTAACGTGGAAATAATTGAAAATCTCCTCTCTCTCTGCCCCCTCCCCCTCGCTGTCTGGCTCTCACTCTCTCTTTTCTTTATCTCTTTATCTTCCCTCCCTCCCTCTTTCCTGCCTGTAAGACACTTTGCTGGGCTGGGTAAAGTTGAAGGATTCTTGCACAAACAGGATTTGGCATGAGGAAACTTTTATGGATAAAGATTGTTTTTCAAAACTTGACAAGGAGCTATTTGGAGGGGAAAGTTGAACATGTCTGTCATCCCCACCAGACACTCTTCTCACATTCATTTCTGTCTTTCTTATACCTTGACCAGGTTTTTACATCCCACAGTAATGAGGGGCCTTGAAGCTCTCCATGTTCCCAGATCATCCTAATAATAATTTTTTTTTCTTGACCTGGCAGAGTCAAACCACATTTCTATGAATTTAAATGTAACTTACATGCATAACTTATTATTTTTTTAAAAAAACCCAGCTACATGTTTCAGTTCCTTTCTCACTTAGGAAATATGAGTGGAAACTGAAGTCCATTCAGCAGTACTTACTTTGTTAGTTTCCCGCAACAGTCAGAAGAAAACATCCAGCTTCTGAAAAATTGCATAAGTATCACACAGAGGATTCATTTCTCTTATATGTACCCTGACTTTTTAAAATTGATTTGAATCTTACACTTTTTAAGTTTTTTGTTTTAAATCTCATATCAATTTAGGATTACTTTATGCCTAACAGCAAGTGATCTAGTAAAGGAATAAACATGGAGAAAGGGTTGAGTTCCGTGGGTCATCTCAAGGAAAACACTTGATCTTCCTGTACGGCAGCATTCTCTTCTGTAAAAGGAGAAGTTTATTTGCGTAAATTCTCTCGGTTGTTCTGGAAGGATTAAATAGCCAATGTCTGGAAGCAACATGAGTGATTCTGAAAATAAGGCTCTGGGAATCCGTGATTTTCTTTCTCAGAAGGATTGATTGCTTCAGCATTGGAACTTGCGTGCATTATGCGTACAAGGCTAGGAGTGAGGTTCTTGTCTCGAGAAAGGAATTTGTTTATTTAGCAAACACATATGTAGTGCTTACTATATGCCAAGGACCATTCAAAGCTCTTCACAGTTTTTAACTAATTTAATCCTTGCAATAACTCTATGAAATAGGCACTATTGTTATGTTCATTTTAAAGGGTTTCATTTTATATTCATTTTGTAGGGAAACTGAGCCCCAGAATGGTTAAGCAATTCACTCTAAATCTTACATTTACTAAGTGATAGAGCAAGGATGTAAACCCAAGCCACCTGTGTCTAGATCCCATGTTTCTAACCATGATGCTATGCCACTTCAAAGGAATTTTCAAGAATTCACTGAAAGTCACCCCCATTCTGTACTGTAGAGGTTGGTTTATTTTAAAAATAATCTTAGTACTGTTGCCTACTTCCTGATTACTAGTCAATATTTATCTCACATGTGAAAGTGAATCCTGAACTTAACCTCTCAAGGGTGATTCTTCCTCTTAAATGCCATGATCCATGAACTAACCTAACCCTTCACATCACATTTTCTTGAATGTATTTTATGTACAGGTTGAGAACTGTCAACAAGAGAGAGGAAAAGTCTTTTTAGTGGATCCAGCGGGGAGGAATCTCAGCCCAAATCCACATGCACTTAGGAAAACCTCTAAGGAGAGGGAAATTGTTTTGAGGATTTTAAATCTATAAGCTCAGCAGATTCCCCACTGTGCTGATGGACAAGATTCACTTGACTAGCCCCGCCTCAATGTAACACCATCTTCTTGGCCCTTAGTGAAATTAGCTTGACTGCAGATGACATTCAGCATTTGATCAAATTTAATGTAATGCAGCTGGAGTTCCAGATAAGATTAATTAATTTCCAAAATGTCGCTGTTTTTCCTAACATGAAACTTGGGCCGATCATGGCTTTCTTTGCTTCAAACGTTAATGCAAGTCTAAGTACCTGCTTTTCAATCCAATAAAAGAGAAATCCTGAAATGTATGTCACTATCAAGCCATTTCATTTCTCTCTGAATACATACATAAAATTAAATGCCATCAACCTCAGAATCGGCTGCAGGGTTCAGAATAAAGCAATCTCCTTGAAATAACTGCTGTCTGTAAGAGCTATAATAAAACACGTGAACGTCATCTCTGACTGTGTTCAGTGACTTAGTGTGATATTCTTAGAGTCTTGGTGGCACTTTACAATCTTAATTGTTCTTTAATAAACTCTTTCCTAATGGCTTAATACCCCTCACTCAATAATTAATTTCATAATCCATTTAAAGGGCAGGTAAGTATAATTCTCTTTATAAGCTGAAGGAAAATGTGGTAAGTCATCAAATTTGAAAAGTGGTTGTTAAGGTTAAGGCAAAAAAAAAAAATTAATGATGACAATGTTAAAAATCAAACATAGAATACACAAGAAAACAGATATTTAAAAACTCCTGTATGTGGTGAAAAACGCTCCCTAGTTTTATTTTTAAGTACCTAGACAATTATAAAATGCTCTTCACCAAATTCCTGCATGCCTTCTGATTTTTATTTTTTGGAGAACAGTTGGTTTGTACAGGCTACTTAGAAGGTCAAACCAAAAGGTTTTAGGTGGATGGAAGGGTGGTGTGTATATACTTCTGCTGTAGTAATGCACTCATCTAGATACCCTCTGTACAGGTGAGATCTAAATGGCTTCTCAGCTCCACAGTTGCCCTGCTCTACTTGCTTTCTTGAAACTGTCAGCATCTCCAACAGCTCAGCAGTGCATGTAGCCTGTGAACTGCAGCTCACGGACAGTGGTGGGCATCTGTTCTCACTCTCTGGGTATGAGCCCTGTTTCCTTTTTGCTTCTGCATCTCATGTTTATGCAATATCTCTTTAAATAATTAATTGCTTCCATTAATGCTCCTCTGTTTAAAGTACCTAAAATAACTCAATTTTCCTGGATGGATGCTAACTTTAATTTCAGCAGACTCATAGAAAATAAATGATACTTCTTTTATCTTAATCATTAGGAACCATTCTTTTACTGGCAAGTACTTTCACAAGGGGTTTCCAGAATGGGTTTTAGCAGGTTTTCTTTAAACTGCTAGAGGTAGTTTAAAAGCTGTTGCCAAGCAATGATTAATCAATTTCATTTATTCACTAAACATTTACTGGTTGCTTTTATTATATACATGTAACATTTATTCCTAGCTTTTAAAAGCTTTTCTTTCATATTTCCTACTTAGTCTTAACTAGACCACAAAACAAGAATTTGTTATGAAGTAGAAATAAATGCTGGTTTTATTTAAGACCTCTAGTTCGCAAGGAATAAAGCAGCTCTGATCACTCTAAGCAAAACAATAAGGCAATTAAAAATCTTGGAACTGTTAAAGGAGCTTGAAACGGCTAGAAAATTGCCAAGCATCTGTAAACTTCTAAAGTATGTTTTGAAACATCACTGAATAAAATAAACTTAAATTCTACAATGGACTTTGCAATCTGCTAACACCACTAGATAGAGTGTTGCTTTCAACTTCTGTAAGGCTCATGGAAATCTCAGTGGATAGTGCAATGCATGGTCAGTCTGGAGAATAAGAAGCAGCTGCAGGGAACTAGAGACAAGTGGCTAAGAGATACAAAGCCAGCCTACCTGAACTTGAACCCTGGCTCTGCCAGTCATTACCTAGAGTTCTAGGGTATAGCTTTCTTATGCCTGAGACTGATGGCTAAAATTATAATCATTGAGTCAAAATTCATAGGGTTGTTAAGAGGATTACATCTAAAGTACTTAGAATAGTATCTGGGAGACAGTAAACATTCAATAAATGTTATTGTTAACAGTTATTATTACAGCAAGTAACCTGGAGTCTAATGAGTAATTTACCTCTGACCTATCACCCACTTCAAACTTGCTCCTCCCCCTTCCCTCTGTCTCTGTTTTCCTTCCTTCTTTCTTTCCTTCCTCCTTCCTTCCCTTCCTTTCTTCCTCTCTCTTCCCTCCTCTTTCCTTTCTTTGCTCCTTATTTCCTCCCTCCCTCGCTTCCTCCCTCCCTCGCTTCCTTCCTCCCTCGCTTCCGTCCTTCCTTCCTTCCTTCCTTCCTTCCTTCCTTCCTTCCTTCCTTCCTTCCTTCCTCCCTCCCTCCCTCCCTCCCTCCCTCCCTCCCTCCTTCCCTCCTTCCCTCCTTCCCTCCCTCCCTCTCCATCTTCTTTGCTTCCTTTCTTCACTCCCGTTCTGTCCTCCTTGTTTGCAAGTAATTCTGTCTTTCTGTTGGCTTTTACCTCTCTTCCTCCCTCTCTTCTTTCCTTCCTTCTTTCTTTCCTCCTTCCCTCTCCTCCCTCTTTTCTTCTTTCCTTCCTTCTTTCTTCACTCTCACTCTGTCCTCCTCCTCTGTTTGCATGTTATTCTTTCTGGTAGTCTTTACTGCTCTCTCCATCACCCCACTGTCTCCATTTGTCTGCCTTCAATCTCCCCACCTCTATTTTTCCTCACCATCTTCCACTCATCGCCATCAGTCTCATTAATGTCCTTCTTCAGTTTGTTATGATCTGTTTAAAATGCATATTTCATTACTTGTTTTAAATAATCTAAGATTTTTATACCTCTGGATTAAAAGAGCAAGTAAAAGGAGGCAGGAGAAATGTTTTACTTCGTTAAAAACAAATCCCTCAGATCTAACTTAAACCATTTTAGACTTGCCATTACCCAGGTTGGCAGCAACAAATGGAGATTTCTTCCCTTTCACTATGATCAAACATCAAGGGCTTCCTAGCAGGAAAGAGAGACAGAGGAGTTAGGACTTCTACAGGCTCTAATAGATTAGCACCTTCAGTCTGAACTTTGCTCAAATACACAGGAAGCTGGGCTGGGTGCAGTGACTCATGCCTGTAATCCCAGGACGCTGGGAGGCCATGGCAGCCAGATCACTTGAGATCAGGAGTTCAATACCGGCCTGGCCAACATGGTGAAACCCCAACTCTACTAAAAATACAAAAAAAAAAAAAAAAAAAAAAATCATCCAGGTGTGGTGGCATGCACTTGTAGTCCCAGGTACTTGGAAGACTGAGGCATGAGAATCCCTTGAACCTGGGAGGCAGAGGTTGCAGTGAGTGGAGGTCGTGCCACTGCACTCTATCCTGGGGGGCAGAGCAAGACTCTGTCTCAAAACCAACAAAGCAAATGAAACCAACCAACGAAACGAACAGACAAACAAACCTCACAAAACACAGGAAATTGGTCAGTGCACAAGACTCTGGGGCCAGATAACCCAGGCAGCTCACAGCACTAAGCAGGGGACTGGCTGAGTAGAGATCTGACTTGGAGGGCAGCCATGGCCAGGCAGTTGCAGGGAGATTTCCTGTTGTGGGGGAAGAGGAGAACTGGAGGCCCCCCAGGGCTTTTCCTCCTCTGGGATTTTATGAGGCTGGGAATCTTGTGTCTGTTAGGTAAGCATATCTGTAGTGACGCATCTGTCTCTACAGAGCTCTGTATTTCAGAGCAATTAAGGAGACTGTAAACATGAGTGAGGATAGAATGACCAAGAAAAACTCAAGTGCATTCCAAGTGCCCTTGCTGTCATGCATGCTTAGGAGGGCCAATATCCTTGTGCATTTGTTCACTTATTTAGTGGAAGGTACACTAGAATATGGGCACAAGGAGTCACTTGGTAGACAGGAAACTTTTTATTAAGAGATGCCTATGATGAAGCTACTTTATAAAAAGTCAGAATTATTTCTTGTATAAAATATTTATATCACTTTTAATAACACATAATGATCCCTATGATAATATAAACAGAAGTGAAATCTGAATGGAAACAACATTTTATTTTCCTTCCCTCATTGAAAAGCCTCCTACTTGGTAGCTACTTATTTTAGGGATGTCACAAAATGATCCACAGCCTATCCCTGTCACCCGGTATGTGGAATTCTTAGAATTAGAATGAAAACCTGTGTAAGTACCAGAGCTCAAACACTTAACAGAATAATTACAGTGTAGCCAGTGTTTTCACTTCCTTATATGTTATATTTTCATCAGAATTCTTAATAAAATGACAATCGAAGAAGCTGACTGAAAAGCCACTGTCTTCGAGAACTCCTGGTCTTGAATTCCCTCGTGTTTCTGACATTTATAATGTTACTTGCAGGACACTTTCATCCACTGTACTAGTTTGCATCTGTAGAGTGTATTTAGCTTCATAAAGGTCTTTTACATGCATCATATGATTTTGCATTTGTGGAGTATTTTAGGGTTTATGAAGCACAGTCACCTAAATGGTATCATCTGAGTTTCACAACAATCTTGGTGTATTCATGAGGGGCCAACTGAAAATTGGCAATTTTAAAATATCCCCAGGTTGCAAAGCTAAGAGGGAAGAGGCAACCAGCTCTTGTAATGAAGCCACATTAGAAACCTGGGCTTCTCATTCCTTTTCCCGCAGCAAACCACCAACCAGTACAAAAAACCTTTGCAGATTTATGCAAAGAGGGAACGATGCACAGAATCTGAAAAGAAGTTATGACAAAATTTCCACAAGCTGGGCACAGCCCTAAGCATAAGTCAGGGTAGGAGTGTCACCCTTTTCCACATTAAATCATTCCAGCTATATGAAGCACATTAAGATGACAACAGCAGGACACTGCCTTGATTTAGAACTGAGCCACACACCTGTTCATCTAAATATAAACAAATTTGTAACCTGAGCTCGTGGCAGTCACTTGATGGTGAGCAAGTGAAAGCTGGAGCTGGTGCCTGCCTGCAACCTGGCTCTGGGCTCACAAATGCACAAGGGCCAAGGAAGCACCCTGCCAACAGGATATTTGGCATTGTGTCTGGTGGTCACAGTGATCTTCTATCTCACCAGAGAGATTATAATTATGATCCTTCTTCTCCGTATTGTTATTTTTAAGTGTGCTTAGTTTGCTCTTATGGGTCAACTTGTACCCAGCTTGTTGAATGTTCCAGACCTTCTTGGTTCATGTATGTGCAAGTTGCCTGAGTTGCTGTGTTTAAAGAAAGCTTTTTCTCAGGGAACTTGTTTGCTGGGCTCCAAAACACTAAATTAAATCTTATTGTCTATGTGAAGGCAATATTCTTTCAGGTTATAGAGTCCTTGATTATTGAAAGTAGGTAGCTATTTCTTGATACTATCTATCATTCCTCTTTCTGTTGTTGCTCTGAGGGAAAGAGACCATGCTGGGGTTCTTGGAAAAGTTGCACATTATCCTTTGCAGGTGGGATACTACAGAGGCGATGCAGATGACAGTAACCCAGTGGCAGGCATGTCATTGTGCATGTGGTAGAACTGGACAGAACTGGGAGACTTGATTGGTCTGATTGGCCAAAGCCTATGATTACCAGCATGTTCTGAAAGCATTATTTCTAGATGCAAAGAACCAGCAGATAAGTTTCTTAATTCTCTTTGAAAATAACTATGAATCTTTAATGCGATCCCAAAAGATTTGCATGTTGAAAATTTTAAACACACAGAAAAGCACCAAAGAAATTTAAAAAGTGTTTCCATTTTTTGATTTACTTATATGCCCCCCACCCCTACCTTGTAATTTTGTGAATTTCACCAAAATATCTTCTAATGTGAATAAATGTCTTTGAATCCTTGTGATAAATCTTGAGTATGGTAAAATAGACATATTTCGATATAGATGGAGATGTAGAGATCGATGTATAAATGTAGATGGGTCTAGCAGTAGTGACCATAGAGGTGTGTAGATAAGTTCTCCCATTGAGAGTTCAGGCTACAATGAGTAGCTGGCAGACACCCTTACCTGCCACCATTTTGGATCCTTCTTATTCATTCAGTGGCCACGCTCTCACTGGTCTGCTGTCAGCCAATGTCCAAGTGTGGCAGGAGTGTGGCCTGTTTTTGCTCCTTCCCATCCTCCACCAAAAGAGTAAATCAAAACAAAATTGCAGCCCAGGGGAATGGTAAAGCTTAATGCTACCATTGAAAAGCTGGAAGATGCAAGGATGGTGGTCCCCCTTATATCCCCACTTCATTCACCAGTCCCGCCCTTGCAGAAACTAAATGGACCCTAAAGAATGACTACAGATAAAGTCAACCAAGTAGCCCTAACCACAGTTGCTGTACAGACGTGGTATCAGTGCTAGAGTAGATTTATCCAGGCCTCGAGTGTATGACATGTGGCCATTGATTTGTGGAATATATTGTTTTCTATTCCACTCAGAACAGATGGCCAGAAACAGTTCACATTCGTGAGGAACTGAAAACAATAATTACAGTTTTGCCTCAAAGGTATGTTAACTCTCCCTCTATCATAATACAACCTAAAGAGATCTTGAACAGCTCCATATCCTGAGGAACATCACATTGATACCATACATTGATAGCATCATGTTGAGGTGGCAGCATGAGCAAGAAGTTGTTAGTATGTTGGACACCCTCATAAGATACATGCATTCTAGGGGTATGGGAGGTAAACTCAATGATAAGTCAAGGACCTGTCACTTCAGTAAACATCGTAGGGATCTAGGTGTCAAGGAATTTCCAGGACATAACTTCCAAAGTACAAGCCAAATGGTTATATCCTGCATTACTAAGATGACAGGTAGCGCAGCTCCTTATAAACCACCTCAGGTCCTGGAGGCATCACATTCTGTACCTGGGTCTTTGGACTACTGCCTCAGCTCATACACTAGGTGACAAGGAAGGCTGGTGACTTTGGGTGAGGCTTGAAAGAAGAAAGGACTCTATAATAGGTCAAGCTGTGGTATAAGCAGTTCTGCCATTTGGGGCATACAGTCCAGCAGACTATAAGCTATGGCTTCTTCCAAGGTACCAGGAAGTTCATGTGCCCAGAGATGAGCAGGGGAGAAAAGAAATCTTCATTCCATGGGTAACTGATTTGATTCTGACCAGGAGGAGAAGGTAAGGCTTTACCCAGTAGGAAAATGTGTATGGAACCCAGGTGACTCACTTGGGCACCAACTAGTATATTTTTTGCTTTGTTATAATCATAAACTGATTTGTTTGGCAACCTCAGGCTGAGAATGGTCTGATGACCAGTGTTCAGACCCATAGACAATAAGGGTTTGTGTCACACCACCAGGTAAGCCATTAAGAGCTGCTGAGGTGGTAACACAGGAAAGGGAATATTTAAATAGCGAAAGGGGAAGAGAATGAGTACAAGGTATGCCCTCAAGTCCAAATATAGAGATGGGGGCTGCAGTTTATCCTGCTAGTCTCTTCCTCCTGTGTTTCTCTTCAGGAAGAGAAGCTCTAGACACTGTAGTGGAGCTGTTTCCCAAACGTGTGCGAAAGTGGCTACGTCTGACATGTGGTTCCTGGTAGTCATTAACGTGTATCATTCAGATCTCACCTAAAGGGCAGCTGATAGATCCAGGGTCATTGACAGAAAGCCTCCAGGGGTCACCCATTTGAATTCCCCACAGTGTCCAGGTGGTGGTCATACTTTCTTCTGGCAGCTCCCAGCCAGTGACTGAGCAAGGCAGGTGTAGTGAGCTGGGCAATTCCTACCTCATGCAGGGTTCCTTTGAGTACTTTGCTCTAGAGCTCCTCATCAGCCTGGTAGGACTTTCTCTGAGTTGCTCTGCAACCTGAGTGTCCTACCCAGTTCTCTTCCTTTCCCTCACTGCTTTCAGGGTGTCAGACCAGCAATGCAGATGGAAGCCTCTCCATGCCTTCTTCTGTTTTGCCCCCTCCACCCTTATTTGCCCTTCAGAGACATTTCCCTGAAGACTTACTTCACTTGCATGTCTAATCAAACCTTGGCATTTCCTTTGCAGAGACTTGAAGTCATACACTGGATTTAAAGCTTAAACCTTGGCTTCAAGACTTCCTTTCACTCTCCTGCAGCTCTTCCCCTCAGGTGTGCCTTCCTTGAACCCAGCGATATAGACACCTGCAGGCAGGGCTGGCCTCATGGGCATGCAACCTGTGCACTGGCACTAAGCCCCATGCTGAGAAGGGCACAGTGCTTGGTTTAATGCTCTGCTGTTACTATGATTTTCTAGGGCTGTTGCAACAAAGTTCCACAAACTGGGGGCCATAAGCAACAGAAATGGATTGTCTCACAGGTGCGAGCAGGGTTGGTTCCTTCTGAAGCTGGCAGGGAGAATGTGTTCCATACCTCACCCCCAGCTTCTTATGGTTTGCTGTCATGCTTTGACATGCCTTGACTTGTAGATGCATCACCCTAATCTCTGCCTTTATGTTTGATATGATTTGGTTATGTTCCCAACCAAATCTCATCTTGAACTAAGTTCCCATAATCCATATGTGTTGTGGCTGGGATCAGGTGGAGATAATTGAATCATGGGGCAGTTTCTCCCATCCTGTTCTCCTGATAGTGAGTGAGTTCTCATGAGATCTGAAGGTTTTATAAGGGGCTTTTCCCCCTTTTGCTCAGCACTTCTCTTTGCTGCCTCCATGTGAAGAAGGACATGTTTGTTTCCCCTTCCGCCATGACTGTAAGTTTCCTAAGGCCCCTAGTCATGCTGAACTGTGAGTCTATTAAACTTATTTCCTTTCAAATTACCCAGTATTGGGTATGTCTTTATTTGTGTCTCTGTGTTCAAATTTCCCCCTTTTAGAAGGATGAAGTCATATTGGATTAGGGCCTAGTCTAATGATCTCATTGTAACTTAACTAATAACATCTTCAATGACCCTGTTTCCAAATAAAGTCACATTCTGGAATACTGAGGGTTAGGTCTTCAATATATAAATTTTAGGGGAGATACAGTCATCCTATATTAATCAACACCTTGAAATTCCTAGTAGTTTTCATTTTGCACTAAACCCCACAGATAGTACAGCCAGTTTGGCTCTGGCCCTCTGCTTCCAGGCTTTAATTTACCCTAAAATCTTGGGTCTCAGGAGAGAATGAATTTTTTTTCACATAATTACAGCAAAAGTCTTCCTGGGAGCTTGATTGGCTTAGACTGGATCATCTAACCATTTCTAACCAATCCTTATGGCAATAAAGATACTGCCTCTGAGTGGTCAGGCCTGGGGCTTGGATCCCCAGATCACATTGCCTGTGACTAGGGAGGGCAGCCCAGTCTTTGCTCTGCTCTAGCCCTCTTGACACGTTTAGGACCAGGCTTATGCTAGCTTTACAGAATGACATTTATAGCTTTCCTATTAATTTTGTAATCTTAAATGGTTTTTGTTGTTTAATATTTTTCTGTGACTTGAAAGCCTAAGCACAGAAAAACACCAGTAAAGTCTGCTGCGTTTCACTTGACAACTTGATACATTTTGTATCATTATTAATCTCAGTTTTCTATTTTTTTGAGTCAAATTTTAACATTTATGTTTTCTTTAAAATTTTGTTCATCACTGAATTGGCAAATTTAAAACTTTTCTTCTGTGTATAATTCTTTAGGTCTGTTATGAGCTGTCGTGCTGTCCGCTCCCTCCCAATTCATATATTGAAACCCTAACCCCAGTAACCTCAAAATGTGAATATATTTAGAGATAGGGTTTTTTTTTTTTTGTTTTTTTTTTTTGAGTTGGAGTTTTGCTCTTGTTGCCGAGGCTGGAGTGCAATGGCATGATCTTAGCTCACTGCAACCTCTGCCTCCTGGGTACAAGCGATTCTCCTGCCTCAGTCTCCTGAGTAGCTGGGATTCAGGCATGTGCCACCATGCCTGGCTAATTTTCTGTATTTAGTAGAGAAAGGGGATCACCATGTTGGTCAGGCCAGTATCGAACTCCTGACCTTAGGTGATCCACCCGCCATGGCCTCCCAAAGTCCTGGAATTATAGGCACGAGCCACTGCACCTGGCGTGATAGGGTCTTTAAAGGATAATTAAGGTGAAACGAAATTATTAGAGTGTGCCCTAACCAAATAGGACTGGTGTGCCTATGAGGAGGGTAGATCTCCTGTTAAATATTGTTACCACAAAACAAAAGTAAAACACGAAAACACAAGAACATTTTTGGAAGTGATGGATCTATGTCACCTGATTATGGTGATAGTTTCATGGGCTGATGCATATATTCAAACTCAGCAAATTGTATACATTAAATATGTGCAGTTTTGTATATTAATTATACCTCAAGAAGGTTGTTTAAGAAAATAAGAGGAGATTGGGACACAGATCACACAGGGAAGAGCAGGAGAACACAGGGAGAAGAGGGCCACCTCCAAACCAAGGAGAGAGACATTGAAAGAAACCTATCCCGCTCACACTTGACCTCAGACTTCTAGCCTCCAAAACATGAGAAAATGCATTTCTGTTGTTTAAGCCATTCGGTCTCTGGTATTTTGTTACAGAAGCCGTAGCAAATTAACACAATATGTAAGGCTTAGTACTTGTGTTTTCTTTTATTTCTTAGGTTAATTAGACTTACATGTTTAGAAAGTATATTTAATTAAAATAACTTCTGAGGCTTTCCATGTTTGATAATATCTTTCTGTTTCTCTTCTCCCATCTTGTTACTGATTTCCTATTTCACAGCCATTTTGCATCAACACTTACTGGACCTTGCTTCATTGCTTTCTGTCATTTTGCATTGTGAAAAGAATTTTCATACAAAACTCATACTTTATCCTGTGTAGACAACCTTTTTATTTTATGCCTGTATTCTCTCAGTTTATTGCTTCCTTTATTTTTGAAATACAGTCATATTGAATTAGTCAGGATTCCCCAGAGAAATAGAACTAATAGGATGTATCTATATAAAAGAGGATATTTATGATGGAAATTGACTCCTGCAATGAAGGAGGCTGAGAAGTCCCACAGACTGCCATCTGCAAGCTGGAGAAGCTGGAAAGCTGGTGGTATAATTCAGCTCAAATCCAAAAGCCTGAGAACTGAAGGGATTGTTGGTGTAAATCCCTGAGTACAAAGACCTGAGAACCAAGAGTACTGTCTGGGGACAGGAGAAGATAGATGGCCAAGCTCAAGAAGATAGAGAGAATTCAACTTACTTTCACCTTTTTGTTGTAGTCAGGCCCTCAGTGAATCTGCTAATACCCACCCACAATGGTGGTGAGGACCATCTGCATTACTCCAGACTACCAATTAAAATGCAAATCTCTTCCAGAAACTCCCTGACAGATACACCCAGAGATAATGTTTTACCGGTGAACAGGGCATCCCTTAGCCTCGTCAAGTTGACAGATAAAATTAACAGTCACAGATATTATAAGAATATATGAGACCGGGTGCGGTAATGCCTGTAATTATGCCTGTAATCCCAGCACTTTGGGAGGCTGAGGTGGGCGGATCACTTGAGGTCAGGAGTTTGAGAGCTGCCTGGATAACATGGTGAAACCCCATCTCTACTAAAAATACAAAAATTAGCTGGGCGTGGGGGCACATGTTTTTAATCTCAGCTACTCGGGAGGCTGAGGCAGGAGAATTGCTTGAACTTGGGAAGTGAAGGTTGTAGTGAGTGACCTGAGGTCATGCCACTGCACTCCAGCCTGGGCAACAGAGCGAGACTCCATTTCCAAAAAAAAAAAAAAAAAAAAAAAAAAAAGAAGTTTTTATTTACTTTGTTTGGCAATTAGAATCCCTCTTACCTGAAACCTCTAACATGTCTTGAATTCAGGAAATCTTTCTCATGCTATTTTGAATATTATGTCTCTTTCTTTTCTTTTTTTCTTTTTTTTTTTTGAGATGGAGTCTCGCTCTGTCGCCCAGGCTGGAGTGCAGTGGCCGGATCTCAGCTCACTGCAAGCTCCGCCTCCTGGGTTTACGCCATTCTCCTGCCTCAGCCTCCCGAGTAGCTGGGACTACAGGCACCCGCCACCTCGCCTGGCTAGTTTTTTGTATTTTTTAGTAGAGACGGGTTTTCACCGTGTTAGCCAGGATGGTCTCGATCTCCTGACCTCATGATCCGCCCGTCTCGGCCTCCCAAAGTGCTGGGATTACAGGCTTGAGCCACTGAATATTATGTCTCATCTTTTTCCTTTGCCTTCTTTTCCTTAAACTGCTGTTACATGTGTGCCATAGTTTCGAGGTACCTCTTCCATGTCTCTTATCTTTTCTCTCATCATTTTTATATATTCATCCTTAATTCTCAGTTGCTGACTAACCTGTGAAGCACATCTGCTTTAATAGGTTAGGGTTTTATGTGATTCTAATAAAGGTTTCACCACCTCCATCACAATTTTAAATCTGAAAATCGGCATTTCTTCCAGACCTCAGGTGACTGCTTCTTAGTGTTTGGCTAATATAGATTCATAGATGTAATGTTCTCTTTTACTTTTCCCCAAATATTTTTTCTTTTATTGCAGAAAATTTGATTGATGATAAAACGGAGGAATATTTATTTGATTTTTTTGTATTGGCTAATTCCTCTTAAATTGAAGCTCCTTTTATATGTCTGGTTATTTTTCTCTGTTCGTTCCTACTTGCTCAAGTTTTCCTAATATTGAAAATTCTGGTGCATTCTAACCAATATTTTGTAGTCCCTTCTTGGATGTTTTAGGCTCAGAGAAGGGGAAAGGAACACTTTCTATATATAATAATTGTATTTAGCAGGTAGTAATATGTATTGTGAGAGGTAGTGAGAGCCGAGGTAGTGAAAGTAGCAACTTCACCACTGCCAAGGAGTCTGTTTTGTTTTGCTTCTCTTTCTTGTTGAGGTTAGACTATTCTTCCATTCTCTACCTAGCTCTCATCCTTAGGATATATTGTGGCATTGCCTCCACTCTTTGGCCAGTAAATCGGTTTGGGATGAATTTACATCTGGTTGAATGAATACTTTTGAGGAAATGCCTTATCTTGTTGTAGGTACTTGCTATACTCCTGGGCTCTGGTATGCCACCTTCCCCGCCCCATCAATAGTCCCCAGCCCTACTTCACTGATAGCCCTTTCTTTGGAAGTTGTGATATGCCAATGTGATCAAGTCAATTTGCTCCCTCTCTCATGTGTAGGGGGCTTTTCTTTTCTTTAACATATGGTGAATTGCGTATTGGCTAATCATCCCCTTAATTTTAGATCTGTCTATACAGTGTGTTGAAGAAATCCTGGTTTCTGACTCATGGACAGTAACTTTTTCTGGTGTCTATTACTTGTACAGAATTTTTCCAATATTATTTTTCTTTTGACTATTTAAGCAAACATGCTTAAACTGTCAATAATGCTGTAACAAATCCTTACTGAGCTTTATTTTGGTGAAAGTAATTTATGGTAAGAGTCCTTTTTATTTTCCAATAATAAACCTAAGAAATGCATCCCTATACTATAATCACATTAATTACTATTGATAGTAAATGTGGTACTTCAGAGGAAGGCCATATGCTTTAGTTTCAAACATAACCTGAGCCTTTACTAGCTGTTAGACCTTAGGAAAATCATAAAGATTCTCAGAGCTTGGCTCCTTCCTCTGTAAAACAGAGACAGCAATACTTGCAGGATGTTTTTGAAAATTTGATAATAACTACAAACATACATTGAGTGCTTACCATTTGCCAGGCACTGTACTAATATATACATGTGTCTATATATAAGTATATGTAATCATATATGTTACATACAATACAAAATGTTATATATAAAATATATGTTAAACACAATGTCATATTATATTCTATATAATATGTAATTACAAGCCTTCACAACAACTACCTACAAGGTAGGTACTATTAATGTCCCCGTTTTATAGGTTATGCATATGAAGCACAGAGAGGCTAAATTAGAACCTTGATAATACAGGGTTTAAGTATTACAACTACTGAATGCTGAAACCAAGGTATGAACCAAGACAGACGGGCTCTTAGGTACCTGCCTCACTGCTTCCCTAATGACATCAATCACCTCGTACAGTATATGTATATACCTCACCAATAATATGTCCTCCAAATAAGAGAGGAGCTACAGATGGAATTGTTGCATAGCCAGTGTTTTAGTGTGCATAAATACACACACACAGACCCATTTAAGTTATGCAATATTGTGTGTTTACAATATGCACACATCTAAAATATGGTTATCCTGGGAATAAGTGAACATGCATATTAATTAAATCACAACATAAAAATATTAATGTGGAATGCTAGAAAGCCACCTTGGAGAGATAAATAGTCAATAGATATTTGACTTTTGGTTACTCATTTATCTCCATGAAGACAATAAGAATGAAATGCTAACATATTGCCATAACTATTTTTTAGATGTTAAATAGAATGTGATCAGTAATTTTCTTAAACTGTTTAGATACTCCTTTTGTTCAGTGTAATCTCAGTGTTTTATATGATCATAGGCCAAAATCTCTTGCAAACGACTTTTTCATGTTGGTTGCTCCATTTCTCCCTAGTCTCCTTCCCTCCCACTTCCCTTACTTCCTTCTTTCAATGCTTTCTTCTTTCTTTCTTTTTTTTAAATTTCATATTGTGAGCATCACTGGAGTGCTTCCTTTAAGCCACTTAAATATACAGTGTAGGGGTGACAATTAGCATTTGCATGTCTGATAACTTTCACCTAAGTATTGCATTTTTATTTCATAAAAAATACTTCTTTATACATTTTACTTATTTTAAAGACATTTTATTTTATCAATACTATTATAGCAAAATTCCTAATAAATATAAGAGAACATGAATTTTTGAATAATGTAATTATAAAAAAATCCAAACTTTTACCCCTAAATTTTGCTTCTGGAAGTGCTCCTAGAGAATTAATTGTGACAGACTAACTATTTTGTAGAATAAATTACAGAGCTGTTTAGCAAGTGATTGGGAACAACAGAAATTTCAAAGAGTAGTGAGATATATAATATAACGGGATAATTGTGTAATAATATTATTGTATAGTAGTACAAGGAAATGATAATAGCTATGAATATTGAAATTAAGGATATTTATAATATATTGAAATGTGAAAAATAGATGAGTATGAAGCAGTACATATAAAAAGACATTTTGTGAAAAAATATATTTTCATATAGAGAAATCATATACATATGTCAAAATGTTAACTGATTTTTTCCTGATTATTAGAGGATATGTTACTGATATTTTCGTAAATGTTTTCTTTTAGAACAGCTTAAAATTTACATAAAAATTATGAAGATGGAAGTTTCCATATATACCACATCAGTTTTCTCTATAATCAACACACAGTAGTATAGTTCATTTGTTATGAACCAATACTGATATATTGTTATTAACTACAATCCATTCTTTATTCAGATTTCCTTAGTTGAACCTAAATTCCACTTTTATTTCTAGGGTCTCATCCAGGAAATCACATTACATTTAGTCACCACCACGTTTCCTGAATCTTCTCTTGGTTGTCAATTTCTCAGACTGTTTCTTATGACCTCGAGAGTTAGGAGGAAAACTGGTTAGATATTTTGTAGACTGTCGCTCAGTTGGGATCTGTCTGAAATTTTCCAGCACTATGTGCTGAAAAGACAATCATTTCCCCATTAATTTACCTTTATTATTTTGTCAAAGATCAGCTGACTGTATTTGTCTGGTTCTAATACCGCGTGTTCTACTCTGTCTCACCAATCTTTATATCTGTTCTTTTGTCAATGCCACATTGTCTTGATTGTTGAAGCTTTATAAGTCTTACAATCAGGTACTGTGAGTCTTTCAGTGTTATTCTTCTTCAGTCTTGCTTTTGCTGTTGGAAGGTTTTTGTGTTTCAATATAAACTTTAGAATCAGTTTGTCAACATATACAAAACAAGTTGTTGGGATTTTGAGATTGTATTAAATCTGTAGATTAGGTTGAGTTGAAATAGTATGTTACTAAAGAGTCAATCCATAAAAACTGATCAACTCTCCCATTGTTTAGTTCATTGTTGATGCCTTTAATCAGAGTTTTGTAGTTTTTCTCATATGGGTCTTGCACATATACTGTTAGATTTGTACCTAAGTGTTTAATTTCATTTTGGTATTAATGTAAACTGTATTTTTTCTTTGAGGCAGGGTCTCTAACTCTGTCACCCAGGCTGGAGTGCAGTGGTGCAAACATGCTCACTGCAGCCTCCATCTCCTGGGCTCAGGTGATCCTTCCACCTCAGTCTCCAGAGTAGCTGGGACTACAGGTGTGTGCCACCATGCCTGGATAATTATAGTATTTTTAATAGAGACTGGGTTTCACCATGTTGCCAAGGCTGGTCTAGAACTCCTGGGATCAAGTCATCTGCCTCCCTTTGGCCTGCTAAAGTGCTGGGATTACAGGTGTGAGCCACTGTCAATAGACTGTATTTTTAAAAATTTAAATTTCAATTGTTTCTTGATGGTATTAGAAAAAACATTCGATGTTTAATTCTCAACCTTTTACCCTGTGACTTTGCTGTAATGACTTAGTAGTTTCAAGAGATTTTTGTTGATTCTTTGAGATTTTCTGTAGAGAGAATTATGTCATCTGCAAATAAAGACAAATTCATTTCCTTCCTTCCAAACTCTCTCTCTCTCTGTATTTTTTGAAATGAGGCCTCTCTCTGTCGCCCAAGCTGGAGGGCAGTGGCAGGGTCTCGGCTCACTGCAACCTCTGCCTCCCAGGCTCAAATGATCCTCCCACCTCAGCCTCCCGAGTAGCTGGGACCACAGACGCACACCACCATGCCTGGCTAATATTTTGTTTGTTTGGTTTTAGTAGAGATGGGATTTCACCATGTTGCTCAGGCTGGTCTCGAGCTCCTGAGCTCAAGTGATCTGCTCTCCTCAGCCTTCCAAAGTGCTGAGATTACAGGTCTGAGCCACCGAGCCTGGCCTGAACCTGTATATTTTCTACTTCATTATATATTCTTATTATAATAGCTAAGTCTTCCAGTATGACATTTATTAAGGGCAGTGGAGAGAACATCCTTGTGGGAGTTGTTCATAATCTTGAAAGGCACAAACCCAAATGCCATAATCCTCAGTGCTAAAATCCTGAAAGATGAAAATCCCGTATATGTAATTTTGGAAAAAAATGATTAAAAATTCTTTACAATGTATTTCCATTTTTAAAGGAAATTTACTTGAGAAACAAAAACACAACAGAACACTTCATAGGCCACTTTACACAATAAAATAGGCAATAATAAGACATATTTTTGCAAGTGTAAACACTTAGGCATATTAGCAACGGTAATGCAGGTATAACAGTTAAGAGCACTTGAGCTGTATTGATGAAGAAAAAGGTGAAACCAGCCTAAAGCAAAACAATGAAGCCCCATCTCTACAAAAAAATTAGAAAATAATCATTAGCCAGGAATGGTGGTTGACCCCAGTGGTCCTAGCTACTCAGGTGGCTGAGATGGGAGGATTCCTTGAGCCCAGGAGTTTGAGGCTGCAGTCAGCCATGATCACACCACTGAACTCCAGTCTGGGCAACAGAACCAGACCCTGTCTCTTAAAAAAAAGAAAGAAGTATATAAGAACATACCACTATGTGGTCATCTGAAATACTGTAGTGAACAACCTTTTAATGGGATGATCAAAGACCACTGTGTGTCACCACCATTTGTTCAAAGAGATGAAATCTCGAGAAATTTTATCTTTCACAAATAGAATTGTACAGAAAGAACGTCTCTTCATTTATTGAGAAAGTTTCAATGTTTTCATGTATACACACAATGCTTGCATACAAAGTCATCATAGTTATCATGCACTTTAATGGAATCAAATTTCTGATGTCCTAGGCAGCAGCAGAAATCTGTACCACTCTCAGAGAGAACAGTTTGCCTTCAGTATTTGCTCTCTCTGGGACTCTGGCCGTTTAGATGGTGCCTGCCAGCACTGAGGGCAGATCTTTCCCTGCTTAGTTTACCCGATCTCACATACTAATCTTTCCTGGGAACACCCTCACAGTCACACCCAAAATAATGCTTTATTCAGTTTCTAGGTGTTTCTTCATCCATTCTAGTTAACACCTAAAATTAAGTTCACAAATCTACCTACTGTCAACTTGTCACCCACATACATCTCCTTAAATTATACTTAATTGGCACATAAAGACAACAACAAAGTAATAGTTGTGCCTAACATTCAGCAACTAATTGTGTATACAGCTGAAAACATACTAATCTTCCCCCAGAATCCAGATTTTAGGATTTCAACATTTGGGATTTTAATCTTTCGGGATTGTGGTTTTGGGGATTTTACATGGTAGGGATTTTAGACTACAGGGATTTGGGCTTTAGAGATTTTGATCTTTAGGGAAGATTTCAACATTAGAGTATGGAGTTTGGGAGTGTGTCTTTTGGGATCATGATCCAAACCCCATTCTTGCCTAATTTCTTTCCCTCCTTAGGAAGAACATGTCTAGTTTCTCATTATATGTATGATGTCATCTGTAGGGATTTGTTTTTTTTTCAAACAGATCCTTTTTTTAAGTTGAGGAAATTCTCCTCTATTCTTAGTTTGCTGAGAAGTTTTACAATATGAATGAAGGTTGGATTTTGTTAGATGCTGTTTTGGTATTAATTGATGTTATGATCTTTTTTTGCTTGTTGATGAGGTAAACTACAATGGTTGATTTTCCAGTGTTGAACAAGCTTAAATTATCTGAAATAAATCCTACTTTGTTATCGTGTATAAGTACTTT
Source organism: Chlorocebus sabaeus (assembly GCF_047675955.1). Taxonomy (NCBI): domain Eukaryota; kingdom Metazoa; phylum Chordata; class Mammalia; order Primates; family Cercopithecidae; genus Chlorocebus; species Chlorocebus sabaeus. The sequence goes on along the minus strand of NC_132913.1, from coordinate 113,907,351 downwards.
TCTATATTGATGAATCCTGTTTGATAGTATTTTGTTAAGCATTTTTATATCTACATTTATGAGACATGTTGGTGTGTAGTTTTCATTTTTTTTTTTTACTATGTTTTTCTGTTTTGGGTATCAAAGTAATGCTAACTTCCTAAAATTAATTGGAAAGTGTTCACTTCTTTTTTATTTTCTAGAAGAGATTATGTAGAATTGGTGTTAATTCTCCTTTTAACCTTTGATAAAACTCCACTGAAACTCTGAGTCTGGAGATTTCATTTTTAGGAGTTTTAAAATTATGAGTTAAATTTTCTTAATAGCTATAGGGCTGTTCAAATTGTATATTTGATGGTGGGTGAGTTATGGGACATTTGTAGTTCTTATCCTTGTTCCTTATAAGTAAGATTTTTTTCCTCTTGTTCCTTCAAACTTTTTCTCTGTTTTTGGTTTTCTGCAATTTGCATAGTATATGCCAGGTGTCAGTTTTTTGATATTTTTTTTCTGCTTGGTGTTTGCTCAGCTTCCTGAATCTGTGGTTTGGTGTTGGTCATTAATGTTATAATGTTCTAGGTCATTGTCACCTCCAATATTTATGCTCCTTTCTTTTTTCTTCTTCTAGTATTTTAATTGTTTGCAGATTGCACCTTTTGAAATTGTCCTAGGGTTCTTGGATGTTCTGTTCTGTTTTATTTAGTCTTTTCTCTCTTTGCCTTTTAGTTTGGGAAGTTTCTAGTGATATATCTTCAAGCTCATTGATTCTTTTCTCAGTCTATTAATGAGCCCATTAAAGATATTTTTTATTACTCTCATATTGTTTTTAAATTCTAGAATTTGCTTTTGATTATTTCTTAGCAATTCTGTCTCCTGATGTCTAGAGTATTAATGTGCTTATCAAAGAAATTAATATCTAACATTTCCCTTTGTTTCTTTCTTAGGGTTTTATCTCTGCTTACATTACTCATCTGTTCTTGATTGCTGTCTACTTTTTTCCCATTGAGCCCTTGATGCATTAATTATAATTATTTTAAATCCCTGCCTGATAAGTCCAACATCTGTGTCATGTCTGAGTCTGTTTCTGTTGTTTACTATGCCTCTTAAGACTGTTTTTCCTTTTTTTTCCTTTTTTTTGGTTTGGAATGCCTTATCCTTTTTTCTTGGAAGCTGGACATGTTGCATTGGGTAATAGGAACTGAGATAACTGGGCCTTTAGTGTGAGGATTTATGTGAATATGGCTGGTAACTGTGCTGTGTTTATTGTTTGCTGTAGCTGTAGGACAGGAGGTTTTGACTTTCTCTAGTGTCCTTGATTTGGTATTTTTCTTGACTTGTGTCTCTGGGCTGTGATCTTCCCAAGTATTTTTCCATGGCTCCCTTCCCTAGTGAGACAGGAAAGCTAGAGAGGACTAGTTGGGGACAGATGTCTTCCTGGCTTGAATAAAGTTCTGGTAAATTCTTTTTCTCTAGGCCTTTGCCGTGGAGACTTCTCTGGGTGATTATTATTTCCTTTTTCTTGGGTCTAAAAAAATGTTAACTTTAAGTCTGTTCAGCTTTTTCATATGATTACAGAAAGTGTTTCCTATCCTCATACCTAACCACTAAACTGATAGGGCTCTGGTACATTACCAATGCGAGATGCAAATTCTATCTAATCAGGGTCTTTGCCCATTTAAAAAATTGGTTTATTTGTTTTCTTAATGTTGAGTTCTTTATATATTTTGGGTAATAATCCTTTATCAGATACATGGTTTGAAAATATTTTTTCCCATTCTGCAGGTTTCTTTTTTGTGTTGGTTATTTAATTTTCTGTGTAGATTATGTTCATTTTGGCCTACTTGTTTATAGCTTCCACACATTGCACCTCCCTGTTACCTCTCTTCTGTGCTCAGCTGGGTTTAGGGAGAATTACTTGCGATATTCAGGTATTGTATTTGAACTATAAGTCTATAGATACCGTCTGAAGCAGTGAGGGAGAATATGTTACTCTACTACTGCAAACAAGTAAATGACCTATTTGTACTTGATGTAGTGACTATGACATGACTGATTTAATACAAAACTATGGATCATGCAAGATTTTTTTTGAGACATTAAATATTACTTCACAAACTTACATAACCTTTTGCTAAGGCATGTAGCATCAAAAAGCAAATATGGTTTTAGCTTCCTTTACTCAAAATATGAACATTAAGTACTGTGAATTTCTCTGCCAAGTGGTTCAGAAATACATAATAAATAACCCAGTTTAAAAAAGGAAATTGTAAACCATCTTGATCAGTCTACTCTATTCTATGTTTATATGTTATTTTCTCAAGCAATCACTTCATAATTATGGAGTTTACAAAATGACTGAGAAAGAAGAGGGAAGGCAAAATAGCCTCTACTGCATAACAAGGGACATCAGCATAAAACTGTACAAAGAATCACATCGTTTCCATACCATGAACGTAGAAAGCAGGCCAGGTTTACAAATGATAGGACAATGTGCTCTCTGCAATAGCCAACTACAACAAAAGACTTTGAAAGTAAAGGTAAAAATTGTATAAAGAGAAAATATAAGCCTTTTAAATAGTATTATGCCAAGAGGTGAAGACAAAAAATTCACCTCTTGATATATGACAATTTCTTTATCCATTGATCGGTGCTAGGTTTTTTACACATCTTGGTTAGTGTGAATAATGCTGCAATGAACGTGGTGGTATAGATGCTGATTTTACATGATAAAATCTCTTTTTATCATATAAAATGATTATATAAAAGATAATATTTTAATATATTATGAAATTACAAATTATAAATATAAACTTATATAATATGGTAACATTTATATAAAAGATAACATCTTATAATTAAAAATAACTTCAAAAATGCTGCCTTTAGATATATACCCAGAAGTGGAATTTCTGGAGTAGTTCTCTTTTTAATTTTTTGAGAAACCTCCATACTGTTTTCCATAATGGCTTTACCAAGTTACATTTTACCAACTGTGTACAAAGTTCCCTTTTCTCTGTACTCTCACCAACACTCATTATCTCTTTTTCTTTTATTAATAACCATCCTAACAGGTGTGAGGTGATATCTCATTGTGGTTTTGGTTTTCATTTCTCTGATGATTCATGATGATGAGCACCTCTTTGTATGCCTGTTGGCCATTTGTGTGTCTTCTCTGGAAAAATGTCTATTTGGGTTCTTTGCTCATTTAAAAAATTGGGTTGTTTTCTTGCTATTGAGTTTCTTGTATATTTTGGATCATAATCTTTTATCCAAAACCTTTTATATTTTGGATAATAACCATAAATGGTTTGCAAATATTTTTCTACCATTATGTAGGTTGCTTTTTAATTTGGGGGATTATTTCACTTTCTGTGCAGGTTACTTTCATTTTTTAACTACTCACAATAATGCTTAATACTTATATAATACATAAGAATGTTAAGAAGATGTTTTAAATGTACCAGATACAACACAAAGAATTTAGATTGGATACACCAATGACCTAAATGCTTTTATATTATTTACCAGCCTCTAGGCACTATGCTAAATGTTTTCACCTAATTCATTTACTCTTCATAATAACGTTATGAAGTAGTTACTACTTTTATTCTTATTTTATGTGATGAGGAAACCAAGAGAGGTTAAGTAATTTTCCTTTGGTCTCACAGCTGTTAAATGACAGAGCTGGAAGTTGAACTCCGTTAGACTGGCTCTAAAACCTGCTTGGTTCAACATTGCAATATGCAGTCTCACTTTTTTGTTAGCTAAACAATTTTATAAGTGCACAAATCTGTGAACATGATACAAATACCAGTGGAGGCTCACAATCTCTCTGCAAGTCCTAATAATACAGCAGAAAAATTTGGGAAATTTTGATGAGCATTAGGTTTTCTGTAGCTTTAAACAATCTACTTATACTCTTCAGATTGAAGATAGATATATTAAAACTGTCTACAAAATAATAATACACATAAGTGAGGAAATCATGAACTAAGAAAAAATAAGGTGAACTGAGAGTCAGTTAGCCACCATGCTGCACACCTGCTGGGTGTGAGGCCAGAATCTGAGGCTAGCAAGGCATCCTGAGAATGGCCCCTTGATTCTTGTGCTCTAGGCATCTGGGAGACTGTTTTCAGAAGCGATGGAGCATGGACTTGTCTGGGGTTGGGTTTCATAGCAGTAAATACAAAAAAGGAAACATGATGAATTTCACAACTCATGTCACCTATAGGATGAAAAGCAAAGCTAGGAACTTATGAGAAATACATCTATTGTTGGAACTGGAAATGAAAAAAAAAAAAACTAAAACATTCTCCAGTGGTTGCTCACAGAGAGAACTTTGTGTCCTATCATGAAAAATATTCCCAACAACATCTGAGTGGCAAAAAAAAAAAAAAAAAAAAAAAAAGGAATGTCAGAGGACAAGGCTCATGACATGACAGCTAAAAGTAATCCAGTGAAAGTACTGACCTCGTATGAGGTCTCCAGGCACAATATTCCCATGATCCAGGCTTATCCGTTCTTGCACCCATTACTCCTAGGTCCCATCTAGAAGCATAAGGAGCTTAAATTTTTTGACTCATTTTTTTATTTTATGTAGCATGCCCAAATGTAGTGAGTAATTAGGATGTGTGCATATGTGTGTGTGTGTGTGTGTGTGTGTGTGTGTGTGTGTGTGTGTTTGTGGTGGGGGAGGGAAAAGAAACCAGGACTTAATAATCAGTTCTAATGTATCTGCAGTTTATATAATGTGAGACACTTCTGCAGGATCTGCACTTCTGTTTTGCATAAACACAAAATTAGGTCTAGCGATATTAGGAAATATATAATTATTAGGAGTGTAGTGGCAGTGAGAACCATAGAAAGCTAGAAATAGTGGCAAACTAACATTGGCCTGGATTGACCCTTGCTGTCTGGTAAGCTCAAAAGGAAGTAATTGAACACATTTTTTCAGTCATTTATTTATTTCATGATCAGTCATATTTGGTATCATGACAGATGGTGGCAGAGTTCTGCTGAAATAGAGTCAGCTTTGAATAAGACAATGTGTGAAAACTCAGTAGCTCCTCCTACAATAAATTCATTAATATTCAACAATTGCATTTAGCTTGTGGTTGAATGTGTTAGTGTTTGGGGTTCAAGCCTCATTACAGATATGAACACTTCTATAAAGCAGCACCAGGTTAAGCTGTGATAAAGGAATCTAAAGGCTATTGACACTATTGAGTAAGGGCCTAGAATAATATTCTTTAAGAAAAACTGCTTTCTCCCCCATTACAGTTGTATTTTAAATCGGAGTTTACCTTTTTCTGTGTAATCTAATTATTTTTATCATTTTATAATTAAAATGATAGACTAACAAATTTTAGTAGAATTATTATCCTAAAGTTACCAGTTTTCAGCTTCTGTAAGTCTCCGTTCCCTAGTTTGATTTCCACTTTGGAAGGGCAATGTCATAGTTTTGGAAGGAGGAGACATATTTTACATGATTATAGAGGATGAGTATTTTTATTCTTTCTTTTTTTGAGATGGAGTCTTATTCTGTTGCCTAGGCTGGAGTGCAGTAATGCGATCTCGGCTCACTGCAACCTCCGCTTCCCAGGTTCAAGCGATTCTCCTGCCTCAGCCTCTGGCGTAGCTGGGATTACAGGCACCTGCCACCACGTCCGGCTTATTATTATTATTATTATTATTATTATTTTGTATTCTTAGTAGAGACAGGGTTTCACCATGTTGGCTAGGCTAATCTCGAACTCCTGACCTCAGGTGATCCACCCATCTTGGCCTCCTAAAGTGCTGGGATTGCAGGTGTGAACCACCGCGCCCGGCCCCCTGCATTCTTTAGAAATAATAAAATGTCAAAGAATTGCAGAGTACATTGGATATGGTTTGGCTCTCATCTGGAATGAGATTTGGCTCCCTCCAAATCTCACCTGGAATTGTAATCCCCATGTGTCAGGGGTGGGGCCTGGTGGTAGGTGATTGGGTCAAGTGGCAAACTTCCCTCTTGCTGTTTTCGTGATAATGAGTGAGTTCTCATGAGCTGTGTTTTTTTTAAAAGTGTGTGGCACTTCCCAGTTTGCTCTCTCTTTCTCTAGTAAGAAGAGATCCACCATGGTAAGAAGTGCTGGCTTCCCCTTTGCCTTCTGCCATGACTGTAAGTTTCCTGAAGGCTCCCAGTCGTGCTTCCTGTTATGCCTGCAGAACTGTGAGTCAATTAAGCATTTTTACTTTATAAATTACCCAGTCTTGGGTAGTTGTTTATAGCAGTGTAGAAACGGACTAATAAAACATGTACGTTTAATGTCTCTCAAGTACAGGTTTTTTTCTTTTCTTTTTGTTATTCTTCATGTCACATTTGGTTGCTATAGGTAGAGTATGAATCACATAATGGATTTGTTCTCCTATCCAAATCATATACCTTTGGACTATGAGCCTTTGCAAGGGGGTGAAACATTTTATTGCAGTAACTATCAGCACAACAAAATTCTGAATTGCAGATCACTGTTTTGTTGGAAACATCTGACTCATTGATTGTGATTGATTTTAAATCTACTCTCAGAATCAACTGAAGTCCTAAATCCTCTACACATTCTTTCTTAACTCCTTTCCCTTCGATTAAATGCTTTAATCTTCCATTCTTACAGCATCTCTCAATTTCTACACTGTGTTATAGTTACCAGAGCCTAGGTCTCACTGTTCCTGTTGGATTGTTTTCCTTTCAAAGGCAAGATAAATGTCGATTCAACTCTGACTTTCTCAAAGATCTAGCTAACTATCCCCTAAAAAGTTAGTGTTCAATGGATATTTGTTGAGTGAATATGTAAGAGTTGACCAATGTAGATAATGTAAGATAATGAATGAGAAAAAAGGATTCAGCTATTAATGGTGTATCTATTGGAGAATTGGCTTAATATCATACGTGGTGTATGGCGGAAGCTACTGAAACACACGATAGGTGACCCAGATGTCAGTTGTCCCTTTATCATCCTCTTGAAACTATCTATGTTCTCCCCCATTCTAGTAAGAGAGAAGCAAGCATTGGTTAGCATAGAATCTACTGAAGATCTGCTAGGAAAAGCAGAGGAGTGAGTTGTCTCATAAAAAAATTTAGAACTTAGAAAAGTTCATATAGTGGCCTTTTCTTTTCTTTTTCTTTTTTTTTGGTCCTGGGTTCTTTTTGTCTCTTTCCATCTTTCCTTCTGTAAAGCACTCAGATTTCCCTAAATGTAATCTCCTGCTCTCAAATATTTCTCAAATTTTACAAATCCCTCATCTTTATTATATGTAGAATTTGCCTCTCCTAACTTATTACAATGCTTGCAAAATGCCCTGTGGTTAGCACCCTCCAACCTCCTTAAAATGTATTGAGGAATTATATTCATTCAATAATTCAATGCCACCTCATTTGATTTTAATTTTTTCCATAAGTTATTGGGGGTACAGGTGGTATTTGGTTACATGAGTAAATTCTTTAATGGTGATTTGTGAGATCCTGGTGCAACCTGATCAATATACACTGCACCATATATGTTGCCTTTTACCCCTCACCCCCCTTCCAGTCTTCACCCCCAAGTCCCCAAAGTCCACTGTATCATTCTTAGGCCTTTGCGTTCTCATAGCATAGCTCCCACATGTCAGAACATATGATGTTTGGTTTTCCATTCCTGAGTTACAAAGTCACCTTTATTTAAATGATTAAATGTTGTTAATAATTAATGCATTAACAAACATTAATATTATCAGATAATATGGCTGTCCTAGATATGGCAGATGGAGAAGTTCTGTAGTATACACAGACTTATAGCCATTTCTTTGTTTGGGAAAGTTAAAAAAACTAAGCCCTAGAACAGTATGAGCTATGGCCCATCTCAGGCATCTTTCACCTTTGTGGGCCTAACTGGAAATAATTAGGGAGTTCCTGAATCTGTATGGATCATCATTTTAGACTGCTCAAACATGCCTCCATGTGTTTGCTGATGGCCAATGGGAAAAGTTGTTCAACTGTTGCTCAGGGAGAATAGAGAATGTAGCGAACCCCTAAAGCTATTTTAAGTAGGATTTCGTGGGGCAAAATTGAGAAAATTTTATTGTTGTTTTCAGTACTCCTGGGACTCTCCTCTTTTCATACTTTTGTCATAAAATACCCCTACCCTTCTACTTACTGCTGAAATCAATTTAATGACTCTCAAGACAATTGAATTAGTGTTAACTTGTATAATACTTTGTTAATTTGATGACTATTCAGAACTAGTGATTTGAACACTATTCAGAATTAATGATTAAACAGACATTATAATTATTATTATTTTAATAAGCAGAGCTGATCTCTTCATTTCTCAGAAGGTTTCTCTTGGTGCACATGTGCAGAGATTCTACTTTGGTTTCCAACCGACTCTTGTCTTCCCACAAGAAACTGTGGGTGAGCCTCTTTTATGGCTAAGTCTGCCTTTCTCCTTCAGCTTTTCCTGCCTTAATTCTCTTCTTATACCTAGACAATTTTAGACCGTCAAGACTTGAATTTCCTTATCCTTAGCCTGGAAGAAGGAAAAAGATCCCAGTTGGCTTTGGTCAGGGAACTGACCATGTGGTTGTAATAGAGATTGGTAGATGAAGTTCCTTGCACACTATCTGAATCAGCCAAAGCGATGAACCAAGAGTTTCCACTGTTGGAAACCTCTTTCTATGAGTCTAGTTACTGCAGGGATCTCCTTGGCTTTATTTTAGGAAATGATCCAATAAGTTGGTAGCCATAGAATGGTTAAAAGAGAGCAGGCTGACTAAGGGTAGATAATTAGAGGGCAGCCAAGCTTTTAGAAGTATTCTCGCAGCTGTAAGAGGTGCCTCTGCATAAGAGCCACACAGTTCTGAAAAATTACAACTTAGTGATTTGCCTAATGCATGAAGTAAAATGGAAGAGCTGCCCCCCAGTCCCCCAAAAAGAAACACACAGAAGCTATAGACCAGGGGTTACTTTTTGGAATTTTCTGTCCTTTCTATGGAGTTTCTCCATGAGTTTTTTCATTTAGTACTATTACTGTTCCACTTTATAAACTTAGCTTGGAGGCAAACAAATTTCCATTATAGGGCCTAGAGTTAAATCCATTTTATCTTTTACAAGAACTTAACTGTTAAAGACATTCCAAGAAAACTAAAATAAGTGTTACAAACCCATTTCACCACACTGCTTTATGGATAACCAGAATGAATGTCATCTTCAAATATGAAGGACAGACCCTTCTCTATTTTAAGAAAGAAGTATTTGAAAGTAATTTATACTCAAATTATTTCAACATGAATGTCAGCTGCATTTAGTCTGCATTGCTGAAAAGGTGAATAAAGACAGCTGCTAAACCACTCTGGTTGTTTTTAGAAATATTTCTGTTATTAGGTCAATGGAAGCGAATTGAGACACCTTTGTTTCCTTTAATTTATTTTGTTTTATTTATTTTGAGACAGAGTTTGGCTCTTGTTCCCCAGGCTATAGTGCAATGACGCCATCTCAGTTCACTACAACCTCCGCCTCCCAGGTTCAAGCAATTCTCCTGCCTCAGTCTGCCAAGTAGCTGGGATTACAGGTGTCCACCACCATGCTCAGCTAATTTTTGTATTTTTAGTAGAGACGGGGTTTCACCATGTTGGCCAGGCTGGTCTCGAACTCCTGATCTCAGGTAATCCACCTGCCTCAGCCTCCTAAAGTGCTGGGATTAAAGGCATGAACCACCACGCCTGGGCTATTTATTTATTTATTTATTTATTGAGACAGAGTCTCACTCTGTTGCCCAGGTTGGAGTGCAGTGGTGCGATCTTGGCTCGCTGCAACCTGTGTCTGCCGGGTTCAAGAGATTCTCACGTCTCAGCCTCCCAGGTAGCTGGGATTACAGGTCCATGCCACTACACCTGGCTTATTTTTGTATTTTTTGTAGAGATGGGATTTCGCCGTGTTAGCCAGGCTGGTCTCAGAGCCAGAGAGAAGAGCATTACAGAGGACATGATGGCATGAAGGATTAGTAAATGCCTGGGTCCAGTCTAATAGTCTCTGAAACATCTTCAGTGTTGGAAGGGGTGACAGTGAGTGGATGGTTTGGATGTGCTTGCAGCACAGGGTGACAGTGTCACCAAAGTATTCTCGAAACTGGAATCCTTGTCGTCAGTGTCCATACAGAGGCCAATGCCTAAACCGTGTATGACGTCTGAGCCTCCAGCTCCCTTTTCTGAGGACAGACTTCAGCAGGCACAGGAGGGGAGGTTGGTTGGAAGAGCCGAGGCAGAGCTCAAGTTTCTTGTACTGCATTTGTCCTTAAAGGCACACTCCTCACAAGACTTTCCTTAACTTCTTGTCTCCATGCGGGACCTTAGGTACACAGAATCAAACTGACTCAGTCAATCATCTTCCCTGATACCAACACAATGTCATTTCTATTCAAATAATAACTCCATGGCTACTGTTGTCTCCTTTTGTCTCTTTTTCCAGTTTCCACCTCTTTCTGTGCATTAGCACTTAATCTGAACATTTAACTATCTATCTCCCATCAAGGACTTAATATACATATATTCCAAAACATATAAAGTATTGCTTAGTGTATAATTTTAGAATTCACAAAAATACATTATGTGGTATGAACTATACATACTGCACCTTTTTCAAATCATTTACCCTTATGTTTTTGACATTTATAATAACAAATGTACCTTGATTCTTCTCACTGCAGTATAGTATTCCATGGCACAGTTATATCACAGTTTTATTATTCCTCCACTAACCAACATTTAGATTGTTTCCAAATTTTTGTTACTATAAGTTTTACAGCATGAACAATACTCTAACAAGCAACTGTGTACATGTTTCCTGTTAATTTGTGCTGTGTTTTCTCTAGAGTAAATGGCAAGAATTAGGATTTCTGAGTTTCGAGGCATATGTATTTTCAAATTTGTTTTTTTCCTACCTGGAGTACAGGACAGTACTCAAATAAATTTGCGTGCCAACAACAGTCATCTCTGATGACTGGTTATGATATTATGTTATGATGTGGTTATGATATTATCTAAGGGTGGGTAGTTTGAGGTTCTTGACAAAGCCTTTCCATAGGATTAAGCTTGATCACTGGGGAAGCATTTCTAGGTGACCATGTGAAAGACAAGACAGAAATGACCATGGAATCAGCCACCACCTAGTGCTGTATTTGTCAGTGTGTTGGTGTGATTAGGAAGCTGATGGAATTTGACATATCACGTTATGCACTGACCTCACACCAACTCTTAGGCCCCAACTTATGGCCTAGCCACTCCTTTCAATCTGCTGGCAGCCAAGCAGGATACTCTGGGGTCGGCAACTTGCTAAAGTGAGCATCCACCTCTGCCAGCAGGCTTGAATTAAGCAGCTACAAAGAAAACAGCTGTGAAAGATTCATCAATCACAGGATGTCTATTATTGGAATTAAAACACCTTCTAACGGTGGCATAGATTTGCATTGATTGCTCTAGGCTGCGAGTAGCACCCTGCATTTCCTGCTTACTCTGCATGGCTTCTCTGCCTTTGGACTGAAAGCTCAGATGTACGGGCTGATTTCTTTTCTTTCTTGGAGCCTACTTCTGTAGTGCAGAGACAATGGGGTGTTAAATGGAATACAGATATTTCAGGTGATGTGATTGGTGTGCAGCCATAAAACTTGATATTATTGCAAACAATTCTTTGACAATTAAAAATTGGAACATATGATTTGACAATGACATTTTATGCTAATTCAGAGTGTCAGAGGCAAGCTGGGACCTGCTGTTTGGCACTGAAATATGGTATATGGAAACAAGCGAAGGCTATGTCTGAAATCAGGACTTTGGAAAATAGGGATGGTGGCTGTATTAACATAATTGTCTCTCATATCATTGCTCCGTGTCCTTGCATAGCTGAATGAGAGGTTGTAGTTTATATTGAGGACAGTTTTATTAGAAGGATTTTTCTCTTGTTTATGAGGTATGTTATGACAGTCTTTTGGGGTCTTCTCAAAGTGCCCTAAATTTCACGACGAATAATAATGATTGATAATTTGTTATTGATAATTATATCAACTGTTATTATAATTTATAATTTTTCTCTTGCTATTGTAATTGATAATTTTTCAGTTGCTATTGTAATTAATAATTTGTTGAACATGCATCTGACATAGCGTTAAATACTTTATATAAAATGTCAATGAATCCTTACAATGATTTAAATTCTGAATATGATTATGCCCGTTTTCAAAACACGATGTCTACATAAACAATTTAAATTGATTTATTTGCGCAAAGGTGGCCAGTATTAAAATGTTCCTGGAAGTGTGAATTTGTCAGGCCCGTCCGAGGGCAGGTAAAAATGCCAGGAGCTAAAATTCACCTGGCATTACCAAAGACGAACTTCTCTCTAGCTTTACATAGTCTTTCCTCAGCTTCTGTGCAGCTTCCCTTTGTGTGGTCTACTTTTATGCTGTTACCTTAGGTCACTTGCATGTCACATTCAGACTTTCATTTTTCAGGTGGTCAGTGCATATTTTAAACTATAATATGGCAGTGCCAAATACACGCTTACTGTTCAATTTCAGGAAAATTGGAAGTTTTGTCCGTATCGCAGCATCTATTTGTGTAACTTAAAATATTTTCTTCATTTTTAAAATGAAAATAATAATTTTAAAAAATACAACTTCGATTTCTTAATAATAATGAAAGAAAATTTCCTAGTATGGTCATTAAGACAAGAATGGGAGTCATTAGTCTGAATTGAGGGTTCAATGGATAAATGCATGGTTTACTGAAATTACATTTACATGTATTTCTGCATTTAAAAATATAATGTGTAGGTTCTTGTTGTATTCAGAAAAAGCAGAAAACACATGTTTTTTCCATCATAGTACTTTCCTCTCCTAGGAGCAGTTTCCCACTAAGAAGATCTCTCTTGCGCCCCAAAGCTTTCAGCCCACTTGTTGCTTTACTGGAGCCTCAAGGCTAAACAATAGGACAAAACATACCATGCAGGAAGAAGCCCTAAGACTGGATGCACGAAATACCAAACCAAGGAGTGGAGCAATGGACAGAGCATAACTGCCATCACTTTAATAAAGGGACTTAAATGTTGATTTGTGAAATATGGCAAATCCCCAGACATTCTTTGCTATAAGTTAGGGTGTAAATGCATAACACAAAACATAGTTTCTTGATTTTTTTTTTTTTTTTTTTTGAGACAGGGTCTTACTCTGTCACCCAGGCTGGAGTACAATGGCATGATCTCAGCTTACTGCAGTCTCAACATCCCAGGCTCAGGTGATCCCCCTAGTAGCTAGGACCACAGAGGCATGCCACCAAGCCCAGCTAATTTGTGTGTGTGTGTGTGTGTGTGTGTATTTTGTAAAGACAGGGTTTTGCCATGTTGCCAAGGCTGATCTCAAACTCCTGAGCTCACGTGATCTTCCTACCTTGGCCTCCCAACGTGCTGGGATTACAGGTGTGAGCCACCATGCCTGGTCGTTTTCTTGAATTATTTTTGATGCTTCTCTTTCTCTTACCTTATATCTAATTTTATACAAAAAAAGTTTGAAATATAACTGCTTTTATCAAATATAATTGCTTCTTATCACCTCTACTGTTAAAGTGGTCCCAGTCACCATCACCTCTCATCTGAATGACCGAAACAGCCTATTTCATCCTTGCCTCTCACGGTCACATCAGCCAGAGTGAATCTTTCCAAAAGGAGTCGGGTTCTGTTCCTCTGCTTGAAAGCTTCAAGTGGCCACTCTTCTAACTCAGTCAAAGGCATTGAAATGGCTTGTGGGTCTATATATGCTGTAGGTCCTATATATGCTACCCCCCACTGCCCTCTGTCCTCTCTGACCTCTTTTCTCACTACCCTCCCCAGCTCCCCAACCCTGACCACTGCTAGGACACTGGTCTCTCTGTTCCCCCTTAAAAAAGTCAGTCACATACTGCCTTTACACAGGCTGTCCCTAGATGTCCACACGACTGGCTTCCTTACTGTTTTTACATCTCTGCTCAATATGAATGCTTAAATGAAGTCTACCCTGACCACTCTTTAAAAAATAACAATTTAAAAACAATTGTTTAAAATAACAATCACTAAAAAAAAACTACCCTGATTACTGTTTAAAATATAACAATTAAAGAAAAAATTTTTAAAAGAGTGATCAGTGTAGTTATTTTTTAAAGTGGTCAGGATAAACTTAATTTAGGCAGTCATTTGCAGTGTCCTTAAAAATACAAACTAAATATCATTACAAACAAGATGTAAATAAAAATCTCCTTTAAAAATATGTCCCTGTCAAAAAGATAAGTAAATATCTTTTAAATAAGGTATTTCAGAAATGAATAGAAATTGAATATGCAAATAACTATGCATATTTGTATGGGGCATAATAGAAATTAAAATCAGTTGGACTGTGTGTGGTATTTCCCCTAAATGTTTTAAAATAATTTTTGAATCTTTTGGTAAGTTGCCTGCTTTTTAATTTCTGGAACCAAAAGCCATACACGCTGTTTCTTAATAAAAAAAATAATTTTTTAAGAATAATATTAGATTTACAGAAAAGTTGCAAAGATAGTATACAGAGTTCTCACAAGCCCTACACCAATTTCCCCTAATTTAACATCTTAAATTAATATGGTACATTTATCACAACCAATGAGCAAATATTGTTATGTCATTATTAACCAAAAAGTCTATACTTTATACAGATTTGTCAATTTTTACCAAGGCTCTTTTTTTCTGTTCTGGGATCTTCTACAAGACACCAAATTCCATTTCATCTTCGTCTCCCTGGGCTCTTCTTGACTATGAATACGTCTCAGACTCTCCCGATTTTTGATGTCCTTGAGAATTTTGAGGCATATACCAGTTGTTTTGTAGAGCGTCTCCCCATTGGGATTTGTCTGATGATTTTTCTCAAAATCAGGCTGCGGTAATATGCTTAGAGAGTGAAAACCACAGAGGCAAAGTTCCATCTCATCACATCCTACCAAGGACACACCCTATCAACATGACTTATCATGGCTTATGTTGTCCTTGATCACCTGGCTGAGGTAGTGTGTGTCAGATTTCTCCACTGTAAAATTACTCTTTATTTTATTGTTTTTACTGTCTAAGCTGTATTTTTTCAAAAACATGGCATTGTAATCAGCTCACACTGGCAGAGTGGGGAGTTATGCTTCCTCTCCTTGGGTACAGAGTATCTACCTAAGTTGTTTGAAATTCCTCTGCATAGGAGATTGTCTCTTTTCTCCTATTTATTTATTTAGTCATATATTTACATCAGTGTGGACTCACCCATATATATATTATACTTTGGGTTATAATCCAATACTATGGTATTTATTTGTTGTTCAAATTGTTCTGGCTTCGGCCATTGGGAGTTCTTTCACTTGTCTTCTGTATCCCTTTGAGATATGCAGCCATTGTGCATGAGTGCGTGTTGGCGTGTTTAACACTTTCTTACTTTCTGGCACAACAAAATGTTCCAGGTTTATCATATATATTCCTTGCCCCAGTCCTAGAGTCAGCCATTTCTCTGAGAACCTTTTGTTCTTTAATGGACGATGAGATAGATCACCATCTAGGTTGCGAATATGCTTGTTGATACTGGGGTATCATTGCTTTTAGGCCCACTCATCTTCAAAGCAAAAGCATGTACCAGCCACTCTTTTTTAACATTGTCCTTACAAACCAAGTCCTCACTCTATTTTAGTCACTATAAGGGAAACGTATCCCCTGATTTAATCCTATTGACTCTGTTTAATTATTTATACATGTATGCATGCGTTTAAGAAAATATAAGTGAATCAACATTAGTTCACAAGTGAAAAAAATAACATCCATGGTGATTTCACTTCCCTGAGGGTGAAACTTGCTGGAGAGGTCAGCAGCGTCAATCTCAAGTGGAAAGCACAGGCCTGTCATTTGCAGTGCCCTTAGAAATAAAAACTTAATATCATTACAAACAAGATAGAAACCAAAATCTCCTTTAAAAATCGGTCCCTTCCAAAAGGATAAGTAAATATCTTTTAAAGAAGGTACTTAAGAAATAAATACAAATTGAATATGCCAATAACTATGTATATTTGTTTGAGGTTGGGGCATAATAGAAACTCAAATCTGTTGGGTTATAGTATTTCCCTTAAATTTTTTTAAAAATAATTTTTGGATTTTTTTGATAAGTCACAGTTTTTAATTTCTGAAACCATAAGTAACACATGCTGTTTCTTAATAGTTTTTTTTTTTTGCATTGCAACCTTAAAGAAATATCTGTTTCAATACCTATAGATTAATGACATTTTAAATGACTACATGTATCCCTGTGTATCGTATAGTATCATAACTAATTGATCAAATCACTATTAATGGACATTTATGCTGTTTTTCACAATGTACTCAACAATACCTCACTGGAGAACCTTGACTATTATTTGCCAAAGTATTTTTTAAAGGGCGGATTCCTACAAATGAAATTTCTGTGACAATGTAGATAGGTATAAGTTTTTATTCAGTTTCCTAAAGTGCTCTACAGAAACAAATCAAATTGAGATGTGTATCAACCATTCATGAACGTGACCAATCCTTCACACGTGTGCTAATTCTGTTTTCTAATGCATACTAATTCTTTACATTTTTGCAAATCTGAATTTTAGCTTTTTTTATTATTAGTGAGTATATTTTCAGAATATGTTGACTATTTGCACTTCCTTGGTGAATTGCCTCTACAACTTCCTGTGCTATTTTTATATTGTGATTGCTAGCTAGATTTCTTTTCTTACTGACATGTAAGAATTAATTGTATATTAAAGATAGCGGTACTCTGTCTTAAGCTGCCAGTGCTTTTCTAGGGTTTCATTTGATTTTTGACTTTCTGTATCTTTTTCTTTCCTTTCCTACAAAGCTTTTCATTTTACTCTACTCAATCTTTCCTTTATGACTTGTAATATTGGAATCATGGTAAAAAAAAGAAAAAAAGAAAAATTCTTAGTTCATTACTAAGATTAAGAATGTTGATTAAAAACATGTGTTTATGCTTTGGAGCATATTTTTAATTGTTACAAATTTTAAAATGTAAACTGTTTTCAGGAAACCTCTTAATCTACTTATGTATTGCTTAAAGAGGATTAAAAAGTGCTTTGTATTTTTTATCCTCTTAAAATTATTTATTTCATATCAATGTAGATGTTTAAAAACAATTACACACTGACCATATGAACATAAGTATTTTGTTCTTAATATTTTTTTCCACCAGAAGAAACTGAATTATCCATTTTTGTCATTGAAAAAAAATGGGCAGTTTTTAAAAGAGGCAAAATTAATATTTCATTAAATGGGAAAATTTCTGTATTCAGTTCACTTTGTTGAGATGAATAGAATTATACATTATTGCTAGCAAAGAAAAGATCAAGATGATGTTATGTAAATTTACATTAGTACTTAACAGTTGCTGTAGAATGAATCCAACAGACTTATTTGTATTTATTAGTGACTTTACATTAGATTCTTCAGTTTTTGTTGAAAGGCATAGTCCAAGTGTTACAGATTAATGGGTACCCTGAACCTAGAATTCCATGTTTCCTCTTCCTTATCTCTTATGTGGAAGGACAGAGGAGACCACGTATCTACAAAAATTGTCTATTTTTTAAATGCCTATCTCAAAAACATGTTTTCTAGTGGAAGGACAGGAATGGTACATAGAACTTTTAGGGAGGTGGGCCAAAGAAGGCTGAGAATTAGTGAACAGTCATGATGTAGGGCTGAGCACTCTACCTGTGTAAGCTCTCCTTGCTCCCTGAGCTCTGCTGGGTCCCTGAGTCTGGTCACTTTCATTGGGTGGCACTCAGCTGCTGCCACGGGGCATGCTAGCAGAGCACCAGCTAGCGGCGACTGGTGACCTGGCTTCTGGGCGCCTTCCCTGGAAAATAAACGGAGCACACAATGGGCAATCTTCTAAATTCCATTCCAAATAATTATATTTACAGAGTGGAGATAGAGTGCTCAACAGGATGGGGCTGAAGAGCCCTGAATTACCCACATTGATCCACACAAGTGATGGATATATGTCCCCCACGGAAGAGGAAAGCCTCACAGAGTGAAGAGCTTTATCTTCTATGTAAAAACTCTATGGGCAAATCCATCAGGCTATTTGACAGGTAAATTAAGCAGGGTGCAGCTTCCAGGGAGCCCAACTCATATTCTGACCAGGCAGCAACAAATCACAACCCGTTCCATCCACTGGGCTTCCCCTTCAGGAGCTTAACAGGCTCAAAAACCAGCCTCAGAATTTATGCCTCTCAGTCTGCCTTGCCATCCCAGCCAACTCGTTGAGAGTCACCAACAGGTGCTGTCACTTCTCCTGGATGTGGAGGCTATTCCCGGAACAGGCAGGCTTTTCTTCTTGCACAACTCACCCCAAGGGTAATTCATTCATTCCCAGGGCTTGGGGGAAGCTGTGGCACTTATGAGGCACAGCTTGGTCACTGGTGGACCATTACAGTGAAGTAAGTGAATTCCTTTCAGGAACAGAGAGAACCAATACTTTCCATTTAGTTTCACTATAATTGGAGAGAAAAACATAACACCAGCCAAGGGGTGGGGGGAAGAAAAGAGCTACAGAGGTCACCTTCCTGAAGAGAGACACTCTGTTGGCTGCACAAGAGGAATTAAACAAACAAATTCTATGTCACTTATTTGTTAAACATATAGTAGATTACATTGCCTGAGATGCAATTGTGAATAATATACTTGTGGCCTTGTCCACAAGGAATAAAATACTCATGCCCCATGTGTATGTTTTTAATGTACCAATACATAATTAGATTGCTAATTAAAGACTATGTCCTGGTCACTGCAGATAAATAAACATAAATGATATATATATTTTTTCCCAGGCCTTCATCCCTTCATGGCTATAGCTTCTTTAGTGTTTTTCTCGAGCTCAGCCCTGCAGACAACACTGCCAATTAATTTCAGCCTTTTTCAGCACTATCAGTGATGTATTATTGGACCGATTTCACAGTTGATGGGATCAATGCTCAGTATCTTTCATCCATTCCTTCTTTCCCTCAACTGATATTGAGCGTCTACTATGTGCCAAGTGCTGTTCTGAGGTCTTGCCCTAGAGGTCTGGGGGTCTTCAAAGTCCCTCACCCCCAGGCAATGCCTCTCTTCACAGAAGCTCTTTCCTCATTGTAGGTCTGCCCCACTCCATGCTGGACATGTAGGCTGAGGCTGGATGGAGGTTCACGGAGCAGGACTCATCACCACACTGAACCCTGTTTCTATAGTGGCGAATGCTATCGTGGCTTTGGGTTCCCATTTGAGGAGCAGGACTTGGATGTGATTCCTTTGGGCCCTCCCTTTGCTGTGAGGAGCCTGACACGTTGTCTTGATAACCTGCTGGATGTTCCACTGGTGCTTAAACTGAGGTGCTGTCTGGCTCTTGCCAGTCCTTGCAGGGATTTAATAGCTGTCCTCTAACCCTTCAGCTCCATATCAGGATCCATCCACCCTTCCCTACCTTCCTGGATGGCCTGCTCACAGAAGGGTCTTGTGTGTGGTCCCCCCAGACTGCCACTCACAAACAAATGTACAGAAACCTAGGGCTCATTCCTGACTCCTCCCTCTCCTGCACCCCATATGCAGTCCACAAAAACTACTGCTTATTTCATCCTCAAAATGGCCCTGTATCTAGCCATCCTCTTCATCTCCTGGTCCAAGGTACTGTCATCGCTCCTTGAGCTACTAACATGGCCCCAGACCAATCTCTCTGTAGTCACTCAGGCACCCTCCAGTTTGCTCCTCACCTGCAGCTAGAGTGGCTTTGTTTAAACACAGATCTGAGGACTCTCCTCCTCCTCCTCACCACTCCACCATGCTTCAACTCTTTAGTACCTTTCTCTTCTCTTTAAGTTGAAAACGAAACTCCTTAACTTTGTTTCCTTTGGTCAGTCTACCTTTTTGTTGTTGCTGGTGTTGTTTTAGTTTTTAAATAAACAATAATGAAATACTTGTAGATTTATAGAAAAATTTCAATTATAGTACAGATGACTCCTGGATACCCCTTGCCCAGTTAACATCTTAAATTACTCAGGATTGCATTTGCCAAAACAAACAAATTAGCACTGATGCATTACTAATAACTGAACTCCAGACATTATTAGGATTTCACCACATTGCCGTTAGCCTAATTTGGTTTTTGATCCAGGGGACTATAATATTTAATGTTTGATCTGTTTTTTTTTTTTTTTTGCAATAAAAAGGCCCTTTTAATAATTCCAGGGACAGCAGGTGTGGATGGGAACTGCCCAGGTCACTTTATCTAGAGTGCAGGAGGATGACGCTCCTCTACCTTCAACTTCCCCCACATTCTCAGTGCTCCAGACATGCCAACCTTCTTTCGCTCTTGCTACTCATTTTCCCTTCACATGAGCTCTTCCCATTCATCTTCTCCTGGCCAATGGCTATGGACACATTCTCATACAAATCTTCCCTGACCTCCAGAACTAGGTCAAATGACTGTTCTCCCTTTTTTTTTTTTTTAAATGTAGTATTGCACTCTTCCTTTCCTCTCCTTCCTTCCCTTCTCCCTCCCCTACCTCCCCTTCCCCTTCCACTTCCGCTTCCGCTTCCCCTTCCCGTTCCCTTCCCTTTTCTTCCCTTCCATTCCCTTCCCTTCCCTTCCCTTCCCTTCCCTTCCCTTCCCTTCCCTTCCCTTCCCGTCCCTTCCCTTCCCTTCCCTTCCCTTCCCTTCCCTTCCCTTCCCTTCCCTTCCCTTCCCTTCCCTTTCCTTTCCTTTCCTTTCCTTTCCTTTCCTTTTTCTGTTCTGTTCCATTCCATTGCAGTTGTACTTAGTTCTGTGAGGTTATTTGATTGAATTCTAACTTATGAGCCCGTAAGCTCCATGAGGGAAGGGGCAATGTTTCATTTTTCCCTCCCTTGTCTCCTCTGTGCCAAGAACACAGAGTGAGTATTGATATGAATAATTCTTTGTTGAATACCTGAGAAAATGTGCCTCTTTGATACTACAGTGCCATTCCATACATGCCACGGTGTTCTCTGAATAGCAGACTCCACCTGCCTAGCTCCATCCTCTCCCACCAGCCTTCCCTATGCGTTTATATTACTCTAGTGGAAATGTCTAGTTTTCAGGCTTTGTCCATGATAGGCATTGGATATATACATGTTCAATGAATAAATGTCTCTATTTATACAGTCGTCTTTACACCATGAATTAGTCAGGACTCTTCCAATTGTAAGTGACAAGTCCCTATTCAAACTACTTTACCAAAAACGATGTGGAAGGTGGAAGTAAGCAGTGAGTCACATAAAAGGGAAATAGAGGGGATGGCTAATTTCCACTGTGGCGTTGATCTGGGTACTTAGATAGAGGCCACCAGGAGGCCATCTTACTCCCTCTCTCCCTACTCTGTTTGCTTTTGTGTTGACTCCGTGCTCAGGCGGATTGCTCTTGTGTGGTGAAAATGACCAGTGGCCATGTCAAGCTCATAAGGTCTTTAGAAGTCAAAGCTCAGAAGATAGTAATGTGTTATGCTATCAATATCAATATCCATCCCCAACAAAAGATTCTGAATTGGCCTTGCTTGGCCAACAGGCCCATCTGTGACTCAATCTCTGTGACTGGGGAAGTGATTTATGCTAATTGGCCAATGGGAATAACATACTCAGCCCCTGGAGCGGGAGGCCAGGACCCACGATTCATGGTCCTGCTGGATGGAAATAGGACTGGCAGAAAAGTAGAGCTGCTCACTATAATCCCTGGCTTCCAGAAGTCTCACAGTAAGAAATAGATTTCTAGCCTCTTTCTATTACTTGTTTTCACTATTTAAAATAGTTAAGTTGCACGTAGCAATAAACCTTTTTCTTTCTGATAAACACCTGTATTGAAGCAGATATTTGATGCAGTATGAATTAATGATTTGTATGCAGAATACCGTCAAGGTTGATTTTCTCTTTTCTTTAAGTGAAAACCAACTTTTAACTTAAAAATTTCTGGTCTTTGGGCTCAGTGTTCCATATTTTACTTGGTATATTTTCTGGAAGTAGAAAAGAAAGTTAAACTACCTCTCTAGCATCCCTTTGGAGTAAATTTATTTTCAAAACATTATTTAAGAAGAAGTTTTTTTAAAAAATAATATAACAAGCTTGAGAAATTCTTCTGTTTTCCAGATTAATCATAGAATGACATGCTGTGATTATTTTAATATTCTGGTTAACTTAGAGTTACCCAAAATACCCTTCACTGATATTTTACAAAAATAAGGCCTGAAATTATTTAATCTTTACTATATAATTTCGGAGAGGCTTCAGACACATTTAGGTTATTTAATTTGAGCACCACAGTCAGGCAACTGTGAAAAAAGTGTGTATTTGTTTGTTCGTTTGTTTAGGTCAGGGGCCAGCAAATGTTTTCTGCGAAGGACCAGGTAATAAATATTTTAGACTTTGTAGGTCACGTGTTCTCTACCTTTACTCAAAAGGGTGGCAGGCCAGGCACAGTTGCTCATACCTGTAATCCCAGCACTTCGGGAAGCCAAGGTGGGCAGATCATTTGAGGGCAGGAGTCCGAGACCAGCCTGACCAACATGGTGAAACCCCACCTCTACTAAAAATACAAAAAAATTAGCCAGGCGTGGTGGCACATGCCTGTCATCCCAGCTACTTGGGAGGCTGAGGCAGGAGAATTGCTTCAATCTGGGAGACAGAGGTTGCAGTGAGCCGAGATTGCGCCACTGCACTCCAGCCTGGGAGACAGAGTGAGACTCCATCTCAGGAAAAAAAAAAAAAAAAAAAAAAAAAAAGGTGGCAAAGCAACCACAGACAATAAACAAATGAACTGTGTGCAGCTGTGTCCTCATAAAATTTTGTTTATAGATACAGGCAACAGGTACTTTTGGCCTGGGCCATAATTTGCAGACCTCTTATTTAGATTCTGCATACACAGAATTTATGGTTGTTATCTTGTGGTCATAATCAAATGTTGTTTAGGTGTTTGCAGTATACTCTCATAGCATGGTTTAAGGAAGAGAGTCTTGAAGAAGAAATCATACACTTAAGGGGTCCTGGATCTATATGTTGACTATAGTCCAATTGCTTCATCCCTCTAAGCCTTTATTTTCCAAACCATAAATAGGGCCATTGAAAACTGTTCTACCAATCTTAGAGTTATTTGGTGAATCAAATAAAGAAATGTGTGAGAAAAGGAATTGAATACATAGTTATTTTCCACCATAAGGTACAATTGATTTAATTTTATGGCACAGCAATTGTCAAAATATTTGAGGAAAAGAGAAAAACCATCTGAAAAAAATAATATGAGTCAAGAACCCTATAAGAAACAGATGAACAACACACATATTAAGATTATTTATTTTATTTTATTTTATTTTTTTTGAGACGGAGTCTTGCGCTGTCACCAGGCTGGAGTACGGTGGTGCAATCTCGGCTCACTGCAACCTCCGCCTCCCAGGTTCAAGTGATTCTCCTGCCTCAGCCTCCCAAGTAGCTGGGACTACAGGCGCCCACCACCATGCCCGGCTAATTTTTGTATTTTTAGTGGAGATGAGGTTTCACCATGTCGGCCAGGATGTTCTCGATCTCCTGACTTTGCAATCTGCCCACCTCTTCCTCCCAAAGTACTGGGATTACAGGCGTGAGCCACTGCACCCAGCCTTAAGGTCATTTTTGTAGGGTTTTACACAAGGACTATTTAGAAAGATGTGGACAAAATATGAGGACGTTACAAGGGTAGTGCAGTAATGTGGGAGAAGCAGCCTCAGAACTTACTGACCTGAGACCCAGAAGGGGGAAGGAATGTAGGAAGCTGCCAAAAGAACAGCTGTGCCCTTCAGTCCAGGGACACAACTAAAGTGACCCTGGGACACAAATATCCTGCCCACATCCTCCTTCTTCCCTCTTCTCTCCTGGTTGATGCCTCCAACTGGTTGAACCCAACCAGTACCCGTTCCAAGCAGGTGAATGTCCCTGGGCAGAGAACAAGGTGAACAGTAGTTGAGAGGGGACGTGAAGGTGCAGACAGAAGCAATTCAAAGTGACATGACACCTATATCTTCTCAGCTAGCCTACACATGGCTTATCAGTGATATTTTGCATGTTGCATTTTTCTCCTTTTTCTTGGTTGGCATGTTTATTTGTTGTATAGCATCATTGTAACTAAAGCCCATTGGTAAACTTACACAGATTAAAGCAAAGTCCAGAATACTTTGGAACTAAATAAAAATAGCCTATAGAGAAATTAAAACTTGGCTGAAAATAAAAATGGGATAAAATGCTGCCTGCTACTCGTTCTTTACCTTCTCATTGAATTGGTATTTTCTGTTACTGTATACTAATATATTTATGCCGAAGTGAAAGGGGAACTCTGTTAAAAGTCGTGCTAGGCTATTATAAATGCTTAGCCCAGTGTGTAAAAAAAATTCCAACAAAACAAAACAAAAACTCTCACCAAAACAGAGCAAAAGCTCTCTTAGTCACTAGCAAAAAAATCTATCTGTTGAAAATTTGACCAGTGTGCATGTTTAGACTTATTTTATCATGTCTGTTAAACTAACCCAAACTCAAATAACTAGCATTTTCAAGTTGCTTTAAAGAACATACTCAAATTTTCAGAGAAAGAAGCTAATTTTTGAAAAGCCTACATTAAAAATGGATTTTGGAAAGCCTGACAACTTCCATGATATGGTTTAGGATGAGCTCTTGCTTGTCTCTGCCTGTTACACCTTTAAGTCTAGGCCAGAGTCCAGCATTGGGTGGGAGGAAGGATCTGTCACTTTGGAGGACCCTGCAAACCCAGAGATATTATCAAGCCTTGATTGAAGATGAGAATCATGACCCTGGGCATTGTGAAGACCTAATTAACTAGAACACAGTTCATCTTGATTGAGTGTATGTAACCAAAGCAGGAAAGTGGGCTATTATATTCCAACAATAAAGGAGAAAACAAGAGTACTTCCTGGTCAACTCTCAATTTGCAGAATATTTGAATAACTGAGATCCTACCGTTCCTGAGCATTTTGATTAAAGACAGCTCCTTGCACATGTTTTCTCATTCTTTTCAGCATTTCAGAGGCAGCTCTGATATTTCCAATTAGTGATCATTCTAATGAAAGTAAGGTTGTTATAGGCATATAGGTATAGGTACATTGTATAGGTTTACCCTATACATCTTATTTTAATTTGTAATTATTCTTAGTTATTTGTTTACTTGATTTTGTGGTTCGTTTGCCCCATTTGATCATAAATTTGTGACTTGTTCTCCATTGTATTTCTTATGCTTAGCACAGTGAGTGACACAGAGTGGATGCTCAATAGATATCCTTTGAATGAATGAAAGAATGAATATCTAACCCATAGGTAAAGGGACAATAAACCTGGCAGGCTGGCGATATACACGAGGGTAGAGTAATTGTTAGGTTTGCCTGAATGTCTGTCTTAACATAGTGTTGGAAGAAACTAGGCTTTCTTTATTACTGACGTGCTTTCTTCATTATCATAGACAATGGAGGCTGCTGTGAAACGTGGCTTGTGAAAAGAATACATATGTCAAGTTCTAAAATATGCAGTGCTACAAATCATGAGGATTGACGTGTAGACAGAATCTATGTAAATGAATCACTGATCAAAGATAGACTTGTTAGGAAAGCAGACTTTCCATGACACTAGTCTATACATTTCTGAGGTTTTCACTGAATTATTCATTTATAGAAAGTGTTCATGGGTCTTGGCATTTACTTTTAAGAAAAGTATATAAGAAAGAGATAGTCTTTGGTGATATCTTTTCAAACACACTCTTTTCTTAAGGGTGGGATTTACGACATTTTGGGATAAGACAATTTGACATACATTATTTAAGCAAATGGGTTATTGAATCAAATGACTGGGTTTCAACTTCAGGTGCTTACTTATTATATAACCTCACAAAGCCTCAGATTTCTCCATAGTAAAATTGGGAGGATGATATAACAGTATCATTTATCTGATGTGCGTGTATGTCTGTGTGTGTGTGTGTGTGTGTGTGTGCATCACAGAGAGAGAGAGAGCACTGAGATAATCTATGTAAAGGTACTTAGCACATTATTTGGCACATTATTTGTTCTCAATTAATGCACTTTTATTTAGATTTAATTACATGAAATTGTTTCCTAAGTTTGCTAAAACAAATCTCTTTGTATGAACATATTTCCCTTAGGTTTCTTTCTTATTTATTTTTGCTCCTTCCCTAATTTACCCCAAAGTGCAACCACTACCTTCACTCTTTTGGAGACAGAAAGCCACGGTCTCAGAAAATTGAAGACAAAGCACCTCATATGTGTGCTGGTGGTGGAGTGTAGGTAAGTGATTGATTTAAGGAATGACCCCCATCTGATAAAATCATTGTAGTCTTTTAGATTTGTTGTCATCTTAGGAAACACAGAATCTGGCACTAGCAGCGATTGTATGTGTAATAGATTGATAGCAGTATTGACTACAGTACTTCAGCCAGTCCTGAAACCCTTCTTTTTGCCATGCGACTTTGCAGAGCCTCTTATGCAATCGGCAGACTCTGTTATGTTAGACAAGCATCTTGTTTTGAACAAAAGAATGTTACCAGACGTGACTCTTTAGAAACCTGAGTAAGCTCTTACACCTTTCTGCTTCCCTTCTTGCTCCTCTGCCCTCCCATGAGAACATGCACAGAGTTGAGATTTGGGAAGCAGAGATGAGTCTTCCTGGTTGCCCCAGCCTAAGCCAGCCTAGATCAGCCAATTTATGGTCAGTGGCCCCCCAGACTTGGTGAACCCAGCTGAGTCCAGGAGGATGTGCAGCTTCATCCAGTCCAAATTGCCCACCTGAAGACTCCTGTGCCAAATAAACACTTGCTGTTTTAAGCCACTGAGTGTTGGGATAGTTGGTTACTTGGCATTATTGTGACAATGTATAACTGATATTGGACATGAGCTGAATAGTTTCATGCATGGAATTCTCTGTGGAATCTCTCTAATGTGTAACTAATCATACCATGTTCATACTTAAATGGTCCTACTTTAGTTAGGCTCTATTTCATCAACCTCATCTTTTCTCCCCCTAGAACCCCAAAACTATACTTTTCTTAAAATTATACTTGTATTTCTGAGGACTGCATATTATCTCAGTCTTGGGCCTTGGTTGAGCCAGTTGGTCAGACTTCTTCCACTCCCAGCAAAGTAGGTTTCTATTAGTCCTTTGTTTCTTATTTTAGGAATCATCTCCTTTGGAAAATCTACTTAATGTTGCTAAGAAAAGGTTGGGTGACTCTCCTTTGGGTGCCCGTAACATTCTGATACTTAAGAAGTTGGCATTATATCACTTTCCAAGTACTTATTATATGTTGGCATTATCACCTTTTTTGGGGCTTTTCTCACTGGACTCCATGTTCTTGGAGGGTCAAGAACATGTGTTTTGGGTTTTGTGAAGCAACACATCTCTAGCATAAAACTTCGTGTCTGGCACACAGTGTGTGCTCAACTAATAGATGTAAAAGAAATGAATGTAGATGTTGAATTCATGGGCAAATGGGGAAATGATGAATCGTGAGGGTCCCCTGTCCCAGGATGAAGATAAGTGAAATAAATGGAAAGGAGAATATGAGGTCCATCCGTAACTTGGGAATGTTGAAACTACTTAGAATGGTTTCTACACTGTAGACCTTTTGTATAAACTTCAAGGAAAAATCAACACCAACCCAACTGCTGAAATAAAATTAGAATTGTTGGTTTATAAGTAAGTCACTCTTTCTAAAGAGGGTGATCCAAATAGCATCTGCCAAATAGGCATGTGGACTGGACTTTAATTTCTTCCCTAAGTAAGTTAAATACAAATTGTAAAAAGACCCTGTTTAGAATTTCTTTTACAAAAAGCCACTTACAATTTTGGGGTATTATTTTAGGCATTGAATATGCACATTTAAAAACAAACAAAATGAAGGGCACAATCTTTTGGCAGTAAAGATAGGTTCCTATGTTACCAGGAGAATTCATGAGCCAGCGATGTAGAAATTTATAATCTCATGGATACAGGATTCTAGACAAGGAGTAAACCTTTTGGATTAGCTAACCCAGTGTGTGCTGCGAATGAGTGGAACACAGGTTTGACATCTTAGGTCCACTCTTGCTTCCACTCCGGCTCCTTCAGGGTTTTCCTTTGGCTTCCCACTCTTCTGTTTTCTAGAGTATTTAGACCATCAAAATTTAAATTTTAACCCACAGCTTTAGTTTACCTTTCCTCACTTTATAAGTGAAGACAAAAATTCCCCAAAGTCATGATTGCCTGAGTTAACCCAAGTGGTAATGCAGAAGGTAAAATCTACTTCTGGAAACGTGTACACTTGGTGATTTTTTCACTATGATGCCTTCTCTTTGACCCTTTTCCTCACACATTCCATTGGGTTATACAGAATCTGCATGGCTGGAATGAATACAAATTGAAGGGGAAGTTAAATCCGTCTAAACTTGAAAGTGTAGAGATTTAACATCCTTATGTCCTTTGGAACATTATGGTGCATTCATGGTTCATATAGTCAGCAAACTAAAGGTTGGACTTCAGTTGGTATTCAGCATAGTGTGTCGTAACATTGACAGGCTATATTTATACAGTGGTGCTGAAAGATTAAAATAAATATATATCAATGTTGATCCTAACAAATGTATGCATTGCAGCTGATAGAGTTAATATCAGTTTGTGAGTTTGTAATTGTTTACCCATATGTTGCCAATGGCAGTTTTTCCAAAATGTAATAATTTGGCACTTCATTCTGTAGTTTTTTTAGAGAACTAAAAAATAACATATTTAATATTGGTAGGCCTTGATTTCTAGACTACATTTGTGAGGGGAAAATAGAGACCTGGCTTTCGATCAGTTCTCCAACCAGTTTTATGAGAATTCCATTTCTACCAGTCTGTCTGGCTGCAATTTTTGCTCCTCCAAGTGCTAAGAAAAAATACTTTGTACTCTTTGCTTTCTCAAAAGAGAAAATGGCATGGACCTAGGGTCTTTGGGTGTTTAGAACAATTTGTTACTCCTACCTCAGCTCTGTGCCCACATTTCTCTTGTCCGTTGAGCACTGGGGACTCCAATCTCCTTCCAACAAGATTCAATTCATAATTTTCTTCTCTTCTCCTTTTTTTTTTTTTTTTTTTTTTTTTTTTTTTGAGACAGAGTCTTGCTCTCTGTCACCCAGGCTGGAGTGCAGTGACGTGATCTCAGCTCACTGAAACCTCTGCCTCCTGGGTTCAAGCAATTCTCCTGCCTCAGCTTCCCGAGTAGCTGGGATTACAGGCGCCCAACACCACGCCTGGCTAATTTTTGTATTTTTAGTAGAGACAGGGTTTCACCATGTTGGCCAGGCTGGTCTTGAACTCCTGACCTCAGGTGATCCACCTGCCGCAGCCTCCCAAAGTGTTGGGATTACAGGTGTGAGCCACCAAGCCCGGCCTCATAATTTTCTTTCTATTCACATCTCCAAGGGTAATGGAATGGTTCCTATACTTCTGTTAAAAAGAACTTCTGCCATGAGAAAGAATTCTCTCTCTCAGAATGGTGGTTCTTCTGGTTCAGCTCCTATGATCCTGTCAGTCCTAAAATGATTGCCTTGCTATATCCAGTTT
Source organism: Chlorocebus sabaeus (assembly GCF_047675955.1). Taxonomy (NCBI): domain Eukaryota; kingdom Metazoa; phylum Chordata; class Mammalia; order Primates; family Cercopithecidae; genus Chlorocebus; species Chlorocebus sabaeus. The sequence continues at coordinate 113,877,702 of NC_132913.1, read as the reverse complement.
GGAACTCTTTCAGATGAGGTCATTGACAAAAGAGCACATCTGGTAGCTATTCAGGGCAGCTCTACTGGATCCTGCTACCCATGACACATGCCTGGTGTCTCACAGCTGTGCACGCGTCCTTCCTATCCTCTCTGCATCCTTGCCTCTCCAGGGAACCCTCCTGAGGAACTGAAAGACAACCTTTGGCTTATCTTGTTTGCATTGAATCTTTGATGGTCAGGGAACATTCCTCCTTCCAAGCAGCTGAGTATATTTCATGCAAATTGCACTTCTGGTACCTTTCACTGACCGTCAAGAGCTTCTGAGATCCATCTCTGTTCTTCTGCACAGGTGTCTTTTTATTTTTTTTTTTAAACCCCAGGTGCATTGCCTACATTGATATTTTAATAATGTTACAGATAATGATAAAGACAATACTTAAATTAGATATGCATATATGATTGTATGGGAGGGCTCAGTAGGCCAACATAAGGACAGTAACCATTCAGTAGATTCCCCATCGTTAGGTTTATCAAGAGATTTGAAGTTGCTATCTGGGGGACTTACTCATGTTGTCTTTGACTATCTCTTTCTAGACTGTTTCTACAGTCTAACGTCCTACAATTTTCTTCCCTTTTAATTTAATGACTATACTTTATTACTCCCTATATTCAATTGTAGTAGGCATTTTTTTTGCCTTTACTCATGCTGCTCCCACCCTGGGATTCCTGTCCTGGGTTTTCCACTTATTAGAATTGTTTTGAATGATAGATCCCAGGGCAGTGTCTTCAGAAGATATGAGCAAGCACTCTCCATGTTTCAATCAGAAGTCATTACTTCCTTCTTTGTACTCCCACTGCACATTGCTGACATTGCTGAGAGGTCATTGATCCCATCATTTACTGCTATTTCTGTTGGGTGTATATGAATATTTATAATATACATGTGTATGTATGTTCGATATTATATATTTGTATCATACATTTATGTAATATTATCATAGATTCACACAGGGTGTTTAAAAATAAGAGATTCTCGATAACTGCTAAACCAATGGATATTTTGTGTGGGTAACTGAACATGTGATTTTCTTGTAAACCAATTTTATTTTATTCTTTTAATGATTAACTTTAAAATAAAGAGGTAACTATTTTGAACCCCTAATTGCTGTTGACTATGATTCTGATGAAAGTAACCTATGTCTTCTAGAAGTTTAGATTCATTCTGCATCGTCTGAACACATTTTTAATAAGAGTGTCCAATCTGGACCTATATAGTATATGGGTAAAAGGAAAATAGCACAGGCTCTTGGCGATAAAGCTTCAAGGTGAATTTATGAGTATTCAGGGGAAGTTTTCTCTTTCACTTCCAAATGGACTATCCCAATTTGACCGACTATTTGCATAATATGCTGTGCAAATATATAAAGTACCCTTTCATTTCGTACTTCCAATGCTTGTGTCGCATAGCACCATAATAGGGAAAAGAGGACAAGTGAATCACTGAACAGAAACGAAAATGTTTTTATGTCACCAAGAACTTCGTCCTTCCTCTTTTATAACAACAACAACAACAAAAATAGCAAACACACACACACACACACACACACACACCCCAAAAAGAGATCAGGAGGGCTCCGTCTATGATGGGTGTAATTTTTGTGCTGACATGTTGGGCAAAAAGAAAATCACTGTCGGCTTCCTGATTTTCACCTGCTAAACACACAACCACAGACACAAAGAAACCTACAAAAGCATTTTCATCAGCCAAAGTGTGTCTCCCCCAGCTACTTGGCAACTTCTTGAGTCCTCTGTGCCCTCTGTCAATTGCTCCAGGAGACCCAGGGCAAGGTAGATAAAAGTCATTAATTAGGAAAAGTAATGGAGAAATCATTCACAATGAGCATCTAGTGAATTGTTTTCACCACAATCTAAACTGCAGAGATCAGAGTACAGGACAGTGATACGCCATTGTGGAATCCAAGTGGGCTTAGATGTGTTAGATGTTAGTTTGTGAAAAAATATTTGCTTATCATCAATGTTAGAATAAAGAGGTATAAATATTTATTTGAAGTTTAAAATCCAAATTTCAGTTATTTATCCTACTTGAGTCTCAGTTATCCTAATCTAGAAAATGGGAGAATAATAACTACACTATAGAGTTATTGTAATAATTAAAGAATATATGAAATGCTTGGCATCGCACTTGAAGTATCATGCATTCTCAGCACATGTCAGTTCTCCTAACAACAATATAATATTTATTCAGAACTTATTAGTGCCATTGCTATTTTAAGGAATTCATATGGATTAGCTCATTTTGTCCTCTTAAAAAACTCTACCAGACCCTCCAAATGTTAAATATAACACAAAAAGTTTAGTTAAAGCTTTACCAGATTATTGCTAATATAGTATATATAAAGCCATCCTTTTATAATTTAGTATTCAGAGATTAGTTCATAGGGTCAAAAATTCTACTAATGAGGCTAGTATATATTATATCCATTATTAGAAATATGATAGCATAATGATTTGTTCACAATTGCTTTACAGTGCTAAAATCTCTTACATATGTGTCTTAGTGTCTTATTTGATCTTTAGAATAGCCCTATCATATAAAGTAGTTATTATTATGTTATTATTATGTTTCTTTTTTTTTTTTTTTTTTTGAGATGGACTCTGTCACCCAGGCTGGAGTTTAATGGAGCAGCCTCTGCTCACTGCGACCTTCACCTCCCAAGTTCAAGCACTTCTCCTGCCTCAGCCTCAAGAGTAGCTGGGATTACAGGCACCTGCCACCACACCCGGCTAATTTTTGTATTTTTAGCAGAGACAGGGTTTCACCATGTTTGTTAGGCTGGTCTCGGACTCCTGACCTCAGGTGATCTGCCTGCCTCAGCCTCCCAAAATGTTGGGATTACAGGTGTGAGCCACTGCATCCGACCTTTCTTTACATTTAAAGCAACTGAAACTAAGACATCTTAAGCAACATACATTGGTACATACCAAACATGAAGAGCCGGGTCTCTGAATTCTCATTTAATGTCCTAAGTCTCGTATGAGTCTAAATCATATAGCACCTCACACCACCCATTCAATAACTAGTTTATTATGCATTATTTAAGTATATATCATTCCCCAAGCTGTATAGCGAGCACATTTAGGGTACTCTAGGCTATCTTATGAACATTGAGATTTAGAATTGGATGGGACATCAAATCCAATTAACAACTTCAGAAACTGCTCCTCTCTGCTCCCAAGATCCACATTCCCCTCCAGGACACACAATTAGACCACTTTTCCCAAGTTAGGTGTGCCCTGGGCATAAGTTCTAGCCAATAGGATGTGAGCAGAATTGTCTTGTGCCATGTAAAATTCTTTCTACTCCACCACTAACTGGGAGAAGAGAAAAGGGGACATGTTGAAATTAGAAATATTTCATATATGTACATAAACACACATTCTTATGGATCTTGACTAGTAATCTTATTTGTGTACATATGTGTGTGTGTATGTGTGTGGAGCGTGTGTGTGTGCGTGTGTGTGTGTATCCTTCCTTACAGTATGTACAATAGATGAGGCTACAAGGCACTTACAAGGATGAAAGAGACTTTGGAACTTGTTTCCCCCACCACAGTCTTTCTTGTTACACGTAAAGAAAGTTAAGTGAATTAAGCGACTTGCCCCTGGGCACCTAGACAGGGACAATCTGATGTGAGATTAAAGCTCAGCTTTCTTTGCTCTCAACCAAAAAATATCACAAAATGTCCAGTGAAACACTATTTCTGCTGGATGATCACAGTTTTTATGAGACAAAGGGTTTTCTGGTCATATGCATTTGGAAAATTCTGGGTTATCCAAAGCATAATAAGTTCATTTGCTGCAGGATTTCTCAGGACCTTAATTTAATTTGCCAGTGAGTTCTGTGAGTCTCCAAGAGGGCAGTTCCAAGTTTTCAGAATGTTCCCAAGTGATTTGTTACTGGGAAGCAGGGTTCCACATTGCACCAGGTTCAGCTTTTCTCCTCATTTATATACAACGTGTCTGTGTGTTGAGAATAGAACATGAAATTTCTGTTCACGTCTCTGCCAACAATAACAAATTGACCCTAAGCTAGTTCCTAGTTACTTATTTTGACCTCAACTTTTCCATCTATAAAAGGAAGTGTAAGATGGTTTTCTTTTGAGGGTTTGATTATCTGGGTTAAATGCTGCCAATCAGCCATATGTGGAAGGGGACAAGGCCAGGATACCTCAGGGTCAAGTAGTTCTGTCACTAACAAGCTGGCTGGCTGTTGGCTCACTGAACCTTTGCAGGCCTCTCAGTTTTTATCTGAAAAACAGTAAAGTTGGACTAAATGGTCTCAAGCTCTGTGCTCTAGATCACTGTGTTTGATAGGCCAAATATCATTCGATTTTACAGAGACTAGACCCATACTGAGAAGTGCTATAAAAAATAGTGAACTATTCAAATTTTATGAGCTGAACCTCAGAGAAAAGTGATACTACAAAGAGAAATAATGTTACCTGTGGAATAGGAGAGAAAATGAAGGTGGCCCTCTTATTCTAAGATGGAGGGAAGAAGAAAAGAGTGAGGGGAATCAAAGATAGCTGTGATAATATAAGGGGGAAAAGTGGAGAGGAAAGTGTTACAAATGTGTTGGAAATTTCTGAGAGTAAGTTCCTCTTATCGCCTATCAAGTCACAAATCTCATAACACGAAGAGAGAAACTAAATAAGGATAGTACTTTTACCGAATTGAAAAGAAACTCTAGCACGATTAAAAACTATATCCTCAATTCAAATGACTTGTCTGGGGAAAACCAGGTTCCAAATATATCAACATCTCATATAAAAGTTAACAAAATGGAAATACTGATGTCGTCATTGGTAGTTTACAAAAATGAATATTATTCTCTGATTATGAAAGTGGCACGTTTGAACATATATTGCAAATACTTCCCCCAGCTTGTCACTTCCTTCTTATCCTTTAGGCTTACAATATAAAACATTTGTTAAAAATATAATCTTTACTGAATCTTCGTTTGTTATTATAAATAGAAATTATTTCCCATTTCAAGACTATAAAAATATAAATTGATATTTCCTTCCATTGATTTTTACCTTCATTTTTAGTTATATTTCTGGTGCATTTGAAAGGCTTTTTGTGATAAGGAGTGAAGCAGATATCAGATTCATTTTCTCCCCCATATGGTTAGTCAATTGTGTCATTACATTTTATAAGCCATTATTTTTCTCGTTAATTCAAAAAGGCCTTTTAAAATAAACTTACATAGTTAAATTTATCAGTGTTTTCCGTTATAGTTTCAATGTTGAAAGAAAACCATTTTTTTCTACTAATGTGAATGTGTAGTTTATTTTGTTTTTCATCAAGAATTATTTGTGATGAAAGGCATGAAAATGGAATTATCTTTCCCAGCCAATATTTACCCACCGTTTATCTACTCTTCCGTCACTGATTTCAAATATCAACATTCTTGCACGATAGCGATGGAGTGTGCTTCTGTTCTTTCTGCTTTGTCTGTTTCTGTGCCATTACTGTACCTTTAAGATTGCTGTACATTTATAATATACTTTAATATCTGATCATATATTCATAAATAGCTAGTAAAGTCCCTGTCATTATATTCCTTTTCTCTTAATGCTCTTGGCTATTTTTGTATTTAGTCTTCAGATAACATTTAGAATCATTTGTCAATCTAAGTATGTATAATTAGACAGCCAGGAGTAATATGTGTTATTTGGATATAGAGGCTTTAATGTTCTGTAGGGCTTTTTGAGATATCATAGGGAAAGTTCTTATGGAAAAGTATGAACTTTTTAAAAAGGTAAGTTCCATTGCTTTAGATCAATATTCAGCCTGAATAAGAGTGAAAGACATTCATAACTTTTTATTTCTGGTATGATATAGACTTTTTTTAAAAAAAGAAAGCTATATTCTAATTTTAAGTCCTTCTTAAAACGTTTCACTGTCACCACAAAATTATTAATAAATATTTGTAGGCTAATAAATAGAAAACCGTCTGTGGAGTTCCTAATGAATGTATGAGTCTTTGAAGACTCACACATAGTCCCTCTTTAAGTCTATCCAAGTCAGCATCCTAGGAGGATAGCACATTAAATTTAGCATAATAGTAATACTTGTTTTCAAAGACTTTGTTTCTACAAATCACAGAATAACACAGAATATTATTAACACTCAGTTTGTAAGATAACAACTATCTTTCAACTTCCTCCTCCCTTGCAAACAAAGCACCAGTTAAGAGCTAGTCCTATAGTTCTCTTCCAGATCAGTAGCTCTCTTTGATGACAGTTTATGCAGAAAAGAAAGGAATGAGTGGGAGGTTTTGTGTAACCCAAATAAAATTCAAGATGCCTCATGGTTCAGTATTAGCAGTATATTTTTCTGAAAGAAACACTGTCTAATAACCAGCATTATTAAACATCAATTTCAACCTTTACATATTTTTCTAATAATTTTAAAATGGATTCAAGAAATAATCTTAAACACAACTCTTTTAATTTCCTTTTCCTCTGTTCATCTATTCTTTAAAGCACAGAGACTTGTCCAGGGTCTCTCATTATTCATAGTCTTCATTCTCCATCAACATTTTGTTTTTCTCTGATACTGTTGCATCCATAATGCCTCTCTCTTCTTTTCTTGCTTTTTCATTTTTATTCTTCATTTCTAGTCCTTTCTATACTCCCAAGTGTGCATCACATGATTTTATAGGCCAATCACATATAACTTCTTTAGAGAATAAAGATCAGGGATTGGAGGAAGAAGTTTAGTGGGAAACTCCAAGATTCTCTTTGACAGGTGGGATGAACAGGGTAGAGACAGTTTAAGGCTGAGAGTACTTCCATATTAAATGCTTTTTTTCCTGTTACCTGTATACAGATTAATAAAATTGTGTCTAGGTCATATCAAGTTGTGGGATTCGGATTGGCATCTGTCAAAGGAGGAAGGCATTAGTAATTATTCTCATCTTTTACTTAAGGAAAGAATTGCAGTTTTCTGCAGTATACTTTACAAATGAAGTAGGCAAAAAGTAGGAAGCATTGTTAGTAGTTATAATTTATTAACTACTGACTATAATTCCATGCAGTGGGGTCAATTACTTTACATCCTAAAACAACAATGAAACTTTATGAGAGTATTTAGTTTTATCCCAATTTTTCTAGGAGGAAACAAATAATCAGAAATGTAATCAACTTTCTTCAAGGCAGATAACTAGCAAATGGTGAATTAGTCTTCCACTGTAGTAGAGTCCTGACTCCATATTTATTATTTTCCAACATACAGCAAATTTGGTAGAATATTATAAATTAGGAAAATAGAAGACTAAAAGCATCTACAGTGAACTATCCACAAAAAGTTCAGTGGGGAGAAACAGTATATACTCTCTCTAGTTACAGAGCAAATGTTCACTATTTTTCCAGTGAAATGAATAAATAAATGAAATGGCAACTTTTCTTAATCATTAGTACTGTTAGTATGTTTTATTTTATTTCATATTCTCGCTGATTTTGAGTTTATTCTATCTTGCTCTATTTTATAAAGTATTGGAAACACTTTTAAATTATCCTTGCAATGATGAAAGGGTCATAATTATGTGTAGTCTTGACAAATCACGTGAGTCAATAAAAATCAGAATATGTTTAGTGTTGTATTACTTCCAATTTTCATATTCCTTGGGATCCTTATTGAGGATGTATTGTGAATCAAGTGAATCAAGAAGAATTCATGTAAGATGCTTCCTTAGAATTTTTGAGAAAAGTCTACAGGATGTTAAATTTCCTGTTGGGGTAGAAGCTCATGTTATTCATAATCACATATTTTGATATAATCAGGTCAATATGTAAGTGACTTTGAATTTGATACATCGTGTCCATATTTTCCTTCAAAGGTTCAGCAAATTCTGGTTCCTCCAGAGACAGCTTAGTCAATATCTGTGACTTGCACAAGCCAGAAATGTGACATTTAGGGAACCAAGTGCCATGGAAGAATGGATTCCCATCTCATTTGCACACTGTGCAAAGATTAGCAATTATAGTAAGGATGACGCTAGCATAAAAATTCCTGCTCCCCATTGTAGCCTGGACTTGCTGTTCCATCAGTTCAATATAAATTATTTCTGAGCAATTCTCCCCTGCAATTACCTGATTAGCAATCCCAATTGCTTCTCCATGTTTCGAAGACCTTGATTAAATGATATCCCCTCCTGATTACTTTATCAAGTCTAGCTACCATGGATTATTGACAGCTCTGTGTTAACTAACTGCCTGTTTCTTTGGCAAGCTGCCAGGCAAATGGGAAAGCAGCTGTTTCTTGAGATGGGGAGAAGAGAAATGCCAATGGATACAGTCTTTATGGCTTTTGCAAACTGAGAGGCCATTAGCTGAACTGAAATTGTTTCGGTGGTAGTCAGTGTGTTTGACATCACTTTGGATTATCAGAGAGTGATAACTAGAAGGTGGAGGTGGTTGATAACCTGATGCAAAACCCCATCCCCTTACAGTTTGTAGAAAGCAGGTGTACTGTGGGTTGTTGTGAAGGTTTGCTAAGTGAAGGAAATGAATGCTTCAGCCAATTTTTCAGAATGCTAACTACACAGATTGTCCAAAGCCACAATGGTCATACTCGACTTTTGCTGAACTTCCTTGTTGAAACTGAAATCATGTGTAAAGGCTGCTGAACATGCTGATTTTCGCTGAACAGCTCTATATGGCAGGAATAGTAATCTCTTTTCTATCCCTTACTTATAAACTCAGAGAGGCTTTGACACGTGTCCAAAGATGATTTAAACATATTCATAACCATTCTTCTACCATTGTCATTAAATGTAGATTATTTAATTTTTAGCTTTGTTCTTTCCTTTCAAAATATGAAGTCCCATTTAATTTACTGCCTTTTTTTCCCTCTCCATCAAAGGTCCTTCAATCTGAATCTCGTGGCAGATGGGTAGGCAAAATGTTGTGCGAGACGGCTGGAGTTGATGAGTATCACTTAAGCACAACAATGTTTGCCTTAGCCTCACACTTAAATCACAACATTTTTTTCTTTATCTTTTAAAATAAACTTCATTTTAGAATAGCTTTAGACTTACAGAATTGTTGTATAGGTTGTACAGAGAGTTCTAGTACACACCACATCCAGTTTCCCCCACTATAAATACCTCTACAATATTATGGAATATTTGTCAAAATTAATTAAATAATATTGGTACATTATTATTGGTACTAATTAAAGTCTATAGTTTATGTAGATTTTCTTAGTTTTTAATGTCTTTTATCTGTCCCAAGGTTCCCTCCAACATACCACATTGGATTTAGCCAGCATGTCCCCTTAGGTTCCTTTTGGCTGTGCGAGTTTCTCGGGATTAACTTGGTTTTGATGACCTTGACAGTTTTGAGGAGTACTGGTAAGGTACTTTGTAGAATGTCTTTACATGTAAAGAGTAATTTTATAGTGAAGAAACCTGAAAACACTACCTAAACCAGAAGGTCAAGATTAACACCAACAGTGATAAGTCATGTAAATGGTATGTACCCGTCATATGATATCATGAGAATCACACATTACCTTTGTGATTTTTCTCTCCTAAACCTGATACCCCTACCTAATGATGAGAAAAATATTAGCAATATCAATTGAAGGGCCCTCTACAAAATATCTGACCAATATGCCTCGAAACGGTCAGGTCTTTAACAACAACAACAACAACAATTAATCAACAATGAATGAATGAATAAATAAATAAAGGAGAATAGGTAAATCTCTGTGCAGAAGTACTTCATATAATTTATGTAGATGTTCTATCTTCACAATGGACTCATGAATATTTATTCTGTACTTTGGATTAGAGGTCAATACTACTTTGCTTATTTGTTGCTCTAATTGTTTCAAATTGAACTCTTTTCGTTGGCACTTGTATCTCTTTGATGTATCTCCGTCATTGTGGGGCATTTTTATTTAGTGTTTTTTCAGCTGGGGAGTACTTTATCAACTCCAATAATTCAAATTGTGAAAAAAAATGCACATAACACAAAATTTACCATCTCAACTCTCTCTCTCTCTCTCTTTTTTTTTTTTTTTTTTTTGAGATGGAGTCTCGCTCTGTCACCCAGGCTGGAGTGCAGTGGCATGATCTCGGCTCAATGCAACCTCTGCCGCGCAGGTTCAAGCAATTCTTCTGCCACAGCCTTCTGAGTAGCTGGGACTACAGGCATGCACCACCACGCATAGCTAATTTTTGTAATTTTAGTAGAGACAGGGTTTCACCATATTGGCCAGGCTAGTCTCGAACTGACCTCATAATCCACCTGCCTTGGCCTCCCAAAGCGCTGGGATTACAGGCATGAGCCACCGCGCCTGGCCTCAACTCTCTATTTAAGTCTACAGTTCAGCAGTATTAAATGTATTCAAACTGTTATGCAACCAAACTCCAAAAGCTTTTCATTTTGCAAAATTGAAGTTCTGTACCCATTAAGCAGCAACACTGTTTTTTCTATGTCTCTAGCCCCTGGCAACCACCATCCCACTTTGTGTTTCTATGAGTTTGACTACTCTAAATATAGTATATAAGTGGAATCATACAGTATTTGTCTTTTTGAGACTGGCTTCTTTCACTTGGCAAATTGCTCTCATTTATGTTGTAGTATTTATGTTGTAGCATTTGTCAAAATGTTATTCCATTTTATGTCTTAAAAATATTTAATTGAACAGTATGTAGAAACCATATTGTCTTTATTCATTCACCCATTGATAGAACTTGGGTTGCCTCTACCCTTTGGATATTGTGAATAATTCAGCTATGAATATGAGTGTACAAATTTCTCTTTAAGACATTTCTTTCAATTTTTTGACATATACCCAGAAGGGAATTGCTGAATCCTATGGTCATTCTATTTTTAATTTTTTTTTGGAACCACCATACTGCTTTCCATAGCAACTGTACTTTTTAAATTCCCATCAATAGTGCACAAAAGTTTTAACTTCTCCACATCCTTACCAATACTTACTATTTTCTTTAATTTTGTTGTGATGGTGGTTTGTTTGTTTTTGGCAGTAGTCATAATAATGGGTGTGAAGTCATATCTCATTGTGATTTTGATTTGTATTTCCATAATGGCTTGTGATGATGAGCATCTTTTCATGTACTTATTGGACATTTGTTTACCTTCTTTGGAGAAATGTCTATTCAAGATGCTTACCCCTTTTTAAATTGGATTTTTGTTGTTGTTGAGTTGTAGGAGTTCTTTGTTAATTTTGGATATTAATCACATATCAGGTATATGATTTACAAATATTTACCACGCCATAGGTTGCTTTTTCACTCTGTTGATTGTGTATTTTGATGTACAGTAGTTTTCACATTTTAATGTTGTCCAATTTATTGATTTTTACTTTTGTTGCCCATGCTTTGGTGTCATATACAAGAAATTATCATCAAATCTAGTGTTTTGAAGATTTCCTTCTGTGCTCTTTTCTAAGAGTTTTATAGTTTTAGCTCTTATATTTAACTCTTTGATCCTGTTAGGATTCATTTTTGTATATATTGTAAGTTAAGGACCCAATTTCATTCGTTTGCATGTGGATATACAGTTTTCCCAACACTATTATTTTTGAAAAGTATATTCTCTTCCTACTTAGTGGTCTTGGCACCCTTGTCAAAAATTATTTGACTGTATACATGACAGTTTATTTTTAGGCTCTCTATTCTATTGCATTGGTCTATATGTCCACCTTTATGCCAGCACCACACTGTTTTGATAATTACAACTTTGTAGTAAGTTGTAAAATCAGCAAGTGTGAGACCATCAACTTTGTTCTTTTTCAAGATTGTTTTGGATATTTGAGGTTCCTTGAGATTCCATATGAATTTTGTGATGAAGTTTTCAATTTTTGCAAAAAAATTCATTAGGATTTTAATAGGTATTAATTAAATCTGTAGATGGCTTTGGGTAGTATTCACATCTTAGCAATATTAAATCTTCCAGTCCATGAACATTGTACATATGTTCCATTATTTATACATTCCTTAATTTTCTTCAGAAATGTTTTGTAGTTTTCAGTGTAAAATTTTTATCTCTTTAATTAAATTTATTCCTGAGTACCTTATTCATTTTGATGCTATTTTAAATGGAATGGTTTTCTTAATTTTCTTTTCAGGTTATTCATTGTTAGTGTACAGAAACACACCAATGTCCAATAACTTTTTTTTGGAGACACAGTCTCGCTGTATGCCCCAGGCTGAAGTGCAGTGGTGCCATCTCAGCTCACTGCGACCTCTGCCTCCTGGGTTCAAGTGATTCTCATGCCTCAGCCTCCTGAGTAGCTGTGATTACAGGCACCTGCAACCACACCTGGCTAATTTTTGTATTTTTAGTAGAGATGGGTTTTCACCATGTTGGCCAGGCTGGTCTCGAACTCTGGACCTCAGTTGATCCACCTACCTTGGTCCCTCAAAGTGCTGGGATTACAGGCGTTTAATAACTTTTAATTCTGATTTAACTGATAGCTTTAAAAAAACAAAATATATATATATACACACACACAATTTTAGATTCCATTGCAGGACCAAGTAGTTTTTCTGAAGAGGAACCCACAACCTCAGCATTTTGAGTTTAGTTGTTTTCACTTACATACGTGACTCAGTATCTAATTTATTAAGGTCGGTTTTTGACTGAAAGACTTTCCTTTTTACTATTTTGCTTTTTTTTTTTTTTTTTTTTTTTTTTTTTTTTTTTTACTTCCAGGGAGTTGTCATGCTTGTTCTTCTTAGTTATGGGAAAGAGAGAGACCAAGTTAGTCTCGTCTTGTGGGGCAAATTCCCTGAGATAGTGATAGTATTATTGCTACTGATAGAAAACTTTGCATCACGTGAGATAATTAGAATTTACTTACTTGATAGGAGTATGGTTTTGAGGTTAGAAAAATCTGGTTTTGCCTCTAGTGCCAAGATTTACTAGCTGTGAAAGCTTGGTGATTTGCTATCACGAAATCTCAATATTCTTCTTTGAAATAAATGATGAAAATACTATTAGCTACCTCCTAAAGTTTTTGTATGAACAAATCAGAAAACACATGTGAACTGTTTAGCATAATACCGACCATGTAGAAGACCCAACATATTGTATAAATCACTATCGTGTTTATTATTTGATTAATGGCCGGGTAGCACCTCTGGGTAATGCTTGTAATGCTTAATACTGGAGTTCTTCAACTTTACTATTATTGAATGCAAGAGAAAAAAAATACTAATCTTCTCTGAAAAATACAGCAGTACCAATGACTTTATTTTGGGAGCGGGAGAAGGGATTTGCACCAGAAGGCATGACCACGAAGGAATACATCCTAACTTATCTTTGTGTTTTAAATTTGGTTGAGAAAGATCAGTCTGTGGCACAGGGGTTTGGCAACGATATCATATGTGTATCAAGGGACAGAAAGTAATGTGTGGAGGAGAATTCATAATCTACGATGATTAGAAATTCAGATACAAAATTTCACAAACTGGCTCCATTCCAACTCTTCTGAATGTGTGCCTGAATCCAAATAGCATCCTTAAAGAGAAAAGAACAGCAACACTGTGAAATGTGCAGTTAATGAACTTCCCAAATACAGGGACTCAAAAAAAAAAAAAAAAAAAATCAGCTCTAAATGAAATAGATAAAAGTGTTCTAAATGAAATTCTGTCTTCCAATACTCTGCAAGCCACTTGTCCAGAAGTCCTCCTACACCAATATGCTTGGGATTTTCTTAGCAAATGTGTATCACTTCAGATGAAAATAGTTAAAACTGAAATAAGTGGGTAAAAAAGAGAAGAGAACAGATGGTATGTAAGTATAATGATGATCCAATTGCACCATATTATAAATGAGCTATCACAAAATCTCAGGGGAGCTTCTGGCCAAACATTTGAACATAGTGGAGAAAAACCTTACTCTTATCTCCCCCACCCTTTTCTTTCACATTTTAAGAAAATTGCAAACAAATCAAGCAAATTACCAGAAAGTGTAACACAGAACACCTACTCACACAACAAGTATCCTTATCACTCTCTGCTGGAAATTGAAAAACGCCAGGCACTTGGTCAGAATGAGAAGTCTAAATACTATTTCCATGGAATTTATAGAATAAGGGGCGATCACTGAAAGGGCCTTCAGAACAGCAAGAGAACACAGCACTTTCCCTTCCCTGATCTTTTAGGGAAGCCATGCATTTCATTTCTCTCTGCTGCTGTTTGACTTTCTGGCATCTTTTCTAATTTCCTCAAATTGTTGGTGGGAATTGCTTGAAACTACTTTCTTATCTCTCTCAGATGTTCTTATGGAAACTGAAATGAATGTGTCATCTGTAATCATTTAACAGTTTTAAAAAGTACTTTTGTTAGACTCTCACAACACAATTTTGCATTCAGTTCAATCCCTTTCAACTAAGTTGAGCCAGTAGCAGAGATATTTGCAAAAGGCGAAAGATAATTTTATTAGCCTTAATCAAACTAATTTCAATTCTTCTCAGCAAATATTTCCAGTACACCTACTGTCAGCTTAGAACTGAGTGAGGTAGAAGGTCTCTACATTCTTGGGGAGTACTGAAATTTCCATGCATAAAGAAATCTGTTCAGCCTGAATAGTTCACATTAATGAAATGTTAAAAAAGACATTAGTGGCTATTCACAGCTAAGTCCTTAATTTTAACAACTGACAAAATCCAAATGCCTATCATGTTAAATGACGAATTTTAAAGATTACTGTGAAATAGAGTTTCTCAGTCTCAGCCCTATTGACCTTATGGTTCAGAGGCTGAAGGAAGTTATCGCGTACTTTGAAGGATGTTTATTAGTATCCTTGGCCTATATCCACTAGATACCAGTAGTGCTCCTTATCCCTGAATTGTGATGGCCAAAACTGTCTCCAGACTTGGCAAAATCACCCCAACTGAGATACTGCGAGATCTTTGTTTCCAGTGAGAAAAGGAATAGCACACATATGGAGCAATTAAATTATTAACAGTGCAAAGCCAAAGATGACCATTAACTAGAAATGGCCTTTTGAATGGCAGTAATTGGAAAAAGCATGGTACTCATGCCTGCTGACATTTTAAAAATTTGTTGTATGATATCTCACCTCATTCCTGATTTTCTGCCTATGCTGTTTTTTCCAGCAATTCTAAATGGAGAACCCAACTAAAGCACATTAGAAGTAGTACCTATGCTATCTCTTCTATGATTGGAAATTATAATGTCAAATATCTGATATTAAACAAAGAGATATTTCATGGAGTCTAGAGTTAGCTCTAAGAAAATAGTAATCACTGATACACTGACTTTCCATCACCATGATTATGTATCATCTACCCACTGAGCATTTATGGATAATTTACTGTGCAAAAAACTGTCCTTTCCATCTCTTGTGAGTTGAGAGCAAAATCTCTCGCCCTTGTTAAAGATGGAAACAACAAGATACCCAATTCCTCATTTTCCTGGAAACTAGGGCATATGAGAGAATTCTGACTCCCCAAAAAGAAGACTGCAAGAGTCGGAGGATGTGAAGCTTCTGGAAAAGGTTTGGTGCCATGGTGAGAAGGAACTCTTAGGAATAACTCCCTTATTAATCCGTTCTCATGTTGCTAATAAAGACATACCCGAGCCTGTGTAATTTATAAAGGAAAGAGGTTTAATGGATTCACAGTTCCACATGGCTGCGGAGGCCTCACAATCATGGTGGAATACGAAGGAAGAGCAAAGGGACATCTTACATGGTGGCAGGCAAAAGAGCTTGCGTAGGGGAATTCCCATTCAGAAAACCATTAGATCTCATGAGACTTATTCACTACCACGAGAACAGTATGGGTGAACCATCCCCATGATTCAATTATCTTTACCCGGCCCCACCCTTGACATGTGAGGATTATTACAACTCAAGGTGAGATTTGGGTGGAGATACAGCCAAACCGTATCCCTCTCTTTCTTCTCTGTGGCTATGGTCATATGAGCATATAGCAGCAGGAGCTGTAGCAGGCATCTAAGAGTGATAAGGAGACAGCCAGAGGATGGCAGCCACACTGAACAGTAGAAGAGAAAAATGAACATCCCCGTGTCTATGGTAACATGCCTGTGTGGCTGCATTCTTCAATCTTATGCTGCCTGACTTCATACATGTTGTTAGGGAAGATTAACTGCCCTTATTAAAAAAGCTTCTGTTAGCAAGGTTTTCTGTGAATTGTAGCTTTACAAATTCCTAGATAGTATTTTCTACTATTTGCAAGACACAATGCTATTTGGTGTGTGGAATTTAAAGACCAATGAAACAAGCAAAAAGAATGATGAATTCTGTCTTTAAGAAATGCATTTTAACATCATTGTGGACACTCTGTTTCCAGAATTGATATTATGCCTTCAAAATCATCTTCAGCATGCAGTGGACACAGATAGCATATAGCATTTTGTCAACTTCTTTTCCTTGTCAGTAACAGGTTGAATTGTGTCCCTTCAAATTCATATGCTGAAGTTCTAACCCACAGAACCTCAGAATGTGGCCCTATTTGGAGAATGTGTCTTTGAAGAAGTAATCAAACTGAAATGAGGTCATTAGGGATGGCCCTAGTCCCATATAACTGGTGTCCTTATAAAATAAATGTGGACATAGAGATATGCGAGGAGGGAAGACCATATCAAGAAATGTAAGAAAATATGGCAGTCTACAAACCAAAGCAAGAGATCTGGAACAGGTCTTTCCCTCACAGTCTTTGGAAGAAAATAACCCTGCTGACACCTTGACTTTGGTCTTACAGCCTCCAGAACTATAAGGCAAAATTTCTGTTGTTTAAGCCACTCTATTTGTGGTACTTTGTATTGGCAGCCCTAGCAAAGTCATACAGTGTCCAAAACTGAATTCTTCATATCCACTCTAAATCTGCTCCTTCGACGGTCATTCCTATCCTAGTTAATGGCAACTCCATCCTTACAAAGCTCAGGCAGAAAGTCTTACCTCCTGGATGTTCAGGCATTATCCCTCACTACTTCTTTCCCACTCTACAGCTAGTCAGCACTACTGTCAAATGTATTAGAATCTCATAGTTTTGGGGCCGGGCATGGTGGCTCATGTCTGTAATCCCAGGTCTTTGGGAGGCCGAGGAGGGCGGATAACCTGAGGTTGGGAGTTCGAGACCAGCCTGACCAACATGGAGAAACCCTGTCTCTACTAAAAATACAAAATTAGCTGGGTGTGGTGGCACATGCCTGTAATCCCAGCTGCTCGGGAGGCTGAGGCAGGAGAATTGCTTGAACTCAGGAGGCAGAGGTTGCAGTGAGCCGAGATCACGCCATTGCACTCCAGCCTGGGCAACAAGAGCAAAACCCTGTCTCAAAAAAAAAAAAAAAAAAAAAGAAAGAAAAAAAAGAATCTAATAGTTTTGACTTTACATTCAAATTTGATAGCATATCATTATCTCTTTTTACCTCCATAGCCACTACCCTAGTCAAAGTTGCTGTCATCTTTTTATTCAATTATAGCAAAAAACATAGACCTCTCATTTGTTTAACCTCACTGGCTTTTCTATTAAAGTAAGCAGATTTATCCTGTTAAAATAACAGATGGGTTATGAACCTGTTCAAAAGTCTCCAATGGCTTCTGATGACATAAGCCCACACTACCAAATGAAGAGGATGAACTATTAGGGGCTTAGTAAAATTTTGTTTAGGGATTGAAATTGCAAGTACTTGTCTTTTTACTTTTTTTTTTTTTTTTTTTTTTTTTTTTTTTTTTTTTGAGACAGAGTCTCACCCTTGTCTCCCAGGCTGGAGTGCAATGGCGTGATCTCTGCTCACTGCAACCTCCACCTCCCTGATTCAAGTGATTCTCCTGCCTTAGTCTCCTTAGTAGCTGGCATTACAGCCACCCACCACCACACCCAGCTAACTTTTGTATTTTTAGTAGAGACTGATTCCACCATGTTGGCCAGGCTGGTCTCAAACTCCTGACCTCAACTGATCCGCCCACCTCGGCCTTCCAAAGTGCTGGGATTATAGGCATGAGGCACCTCTCCCAGCACCTTTTTACTTTAAATATCACACTCCAAGACTACCTGGGTGAATACAGTAAGGAAATGTTTTGTTGTTGTTGTTGTTCCTTTCATTCAGGGCTTGTTCTTAGGTCCTTAGGTTTGAAGGTTGCCCAGGTAGATAGCTACCTTTGTAAATAGTTTATAATATTTCTCGATGTGAATATTAGACTCAATTTTTGTTGCTAAATAGGTATAGTTTTCACTGGAGTATGGGCAAAAGGGATAAAGCAAAATAGATTTGTTTTTATTTTTAGATTTTTATGGTAGTAAAATTTGTTTGAAACCCCTCTGAACATAAATACATTTTTTTCTTCCCTCAATTTCTAGTAAATACATTATAGAGAAATATTTAACATCCACTGCAAACATTTTATATAATAGAACTATATGTTCCTTTTTCGTATGTTTTATGCTTGATATAGACTTAGGCCTCATAATTTTAAGCTCTGTCCATTAGTCTGGAATCAGCTATCAAAGGATATTTCCAAGGGAACTCTGAGTATGGCCATGGACTCATGTTAATGAACACCTCAACCATCAAACACAGGTGTTTTTATAGTCTGGTTTTAAGGATTTTCAGGGTCAGAAAATCTGCAAGGGCTTCCCTTCACTCCTGAGTCTAGATCATGCCTTAAAACAAACAAAGCTATACCTCGCTTAAGTCATTCTTGCTAAAGGTAAATTTTTAAATTTTGTTTAACCATTAGCAGATATGGATGGTAAAGGTCACAAGAAGAGGGGTGATAGTGAGACTTGAGAGCCAGAATTCAAGATGAGATTTGGGTGAGGACACAGCCAAACCCTATCACTGGATAATCAAAATAATCGAACAGGTTGGAAACTATTGTCCTATCATGTATCCAAATGCTGTATACTATGAAATCCAGTGGTGACTTATATGACACATCATGAGCAACTCTTCAAAGGCATGACGTTTGCATCTCTATGACCAATTCTAAAAATTAATTCAGTTTAAACTAACTTGTCTCAAGTTTTCCTCTTCTATGACGATTTTGAACAAGCTAGGTGCACTCAGGAAAACACTTAGTCTTCCAGGGATGGTGCTGATACTCTAGGATGCAGCAGATTTGTCTGTTTTACTGCATATGATGTCACTCATGTGTATGAAAATGGTGATGGTGAGGGCTCAGATAAAGACATACCAATAAAGACCTTGGCTATGTACTTCTAAAAAGAAAAACAATCATTAAAATTATAATGTGCTCTTGATTCTAAGCATCATTAACAGTTATGAATAATTGAAATCTTTCATGTACTATGGAATCCTCGACTAGGTGGCTTCAAGCTGTTTTGCTTCCTTTCCTGCTAACCTTATGTAAGACATCCATGTTACAACTACCTAGCACATCTCACCATGTTTATGCGTGTGCTTTTCTCTCTATGGAAAGTTCTTTCTCTTTCTTCATGACTTTTTAAAAAACACCTTTTGATATCTTCCTTACATTTTTAGACACAAGTGTTTATGACCTCTATTTATTATTATTTATCCTCTTGGGCTGTAGTTTTCTCTTTCTGTATTTATGCTGCTCAACAGATCAAACATTTCATCTTCCACCCATTATCTTCTGACTGTGGAGGTGATCTATGATAGCTCTCTCTCCTGCATGGATGATATGTAGACTCACAACACAGTTCAACAAAGTACTCTGGGAAGACATCACTCAGTGACTATTTGGCTTGAAATTCAAACTGCTTTTCATTTGGGCATTGAATAGCCTCTTAAGAATGGAAATTGACAAACAGTCAAAGCTTGGTAAATAGGTAAACATGGTGCCGGGCACGGTGGCTCACACCTGTAATCCCAGCACTTTTGGAGGCTGAGGTGGGTAGATCACCTGAGGTCAGGAGTTTAAGACCAGGCTAGCCAATATGGCAAAACCTTGTCTCTATTAGAAAATACAAAAATTAGCCGGGTGTGGTGGTAGATGCCTGTAATCCCAGCTACTCAGGAGGCTGAGGCTGGAGAATGGCTTAAATCCATGAGATGGAGGTTGCAGTGAGCTGAGATTGTCCCACTGCACTCCAGCCTGGGTGACAGAGAGAATCCATGTCAAAAAAAAAAAAAAATAGGTATATATGCATTGAATTAATATAATTTTGACATAGTGAATGCAAGCATAGCTTTTTGTGTAACTTTCTATTTTGAGATATTTGCAGATTCATATACAGTTGCAAGAAACAATACAGAGAAATGCTATGTACCCTTCACCCAATACTCACTAATGGTAACATCTTATAAAACCATGGTACAAAATTACAACCAATATATTGACATTGATACAATTAAAATAGAGAACATTTCTGCCACACAAAGATACTTCATGTTGCACTTTGATAACCACCCTGTCTTCCTTCCCATCTACACCTCTTCCCCATAGCAACCACTGGCCTGTTCTCTATTTCTATAATTTTTGTCAAATTAAGAATCTTCTATAAAAGGAATGATACAGTATATAACTTAGAATTGACTTTTTACATTCAGCATAAGTCTCAGGAGGTTCACTCAGGTTGTTTGTGTATCAATTTTCATTATTTTTTATTTATGAGTAGTATTCCATGACAGAGATGTACCCGCAGCTGACTTAATCATTCACCCATTGAAAAACAATTGGGTTGTTTCCAGTTTGGGGCTATTACAAATAAAATCTCTATAAACATTTACATACAGGATTTGTGTGAGCCTAAGTCTGTATTTCTTTGGGATAAATGCCTAAAAGTGCTATTGCTGGATCATAAGGTAGTTGCATGACAGATTTTTTAAAAAATTGCTAAACCATTTCCCAGAGTGGCTGTCCCATTTCTACCAGCAATGTATGAATAATGTGGTTTGCCCATATCCTTCAAAGCATTTGGTGTTGTCAATATATTTTACTTTAGCCTTTCTGATAGGTTTGTAGTGATATCTCATTGCAGTTTTGATTTGCATTTCCCTAATGGATAATAATATTGACTATCTTTTCAAATGTTTATTTGCAATCTATATATTCAGCGAAATATTTCTTCATGTCTTTGACCATTTTCTAATTGAATTGTTTGGTTTCTTTTGCTCTTGAGTTTTGAGAGTTCTTTATATTTCCTAGATATTATGGTCATCTCCATATGCAATTCGGAAATATTTTCTCCCACTCTGTAGCATGTCTTTTGATTCTCTTAAAGAGCAAATCTAAGAACAGAAGGGAACTTCTTTAGCTTTAGAAAGAACATCTACAAAAACTTTATAGCTAGCATTCTGCAGTGAAACCACCTGTGCCTGTAGATTTCTGTTTTAGGAGTGTTCTTAAATTACAAATTCAATTTCTTTAAACTATAGGGCTATTTAAATTATCTGTTTTATAATGGGCGAGTTTTGGTTATTTTTGGTTTTTGACAAAGTGATCCATTTCCTCTAAAATTTCAAATTTATGTGGCTAGAGTTGTTTGTGGTATTCCTCCAGTGTCCTTTTGATATCTCTAGGGTTGTGGTTATATCTTCTGTTTCTCTTCTCATATTGATAGCACATGTGTTCTCTTTCTCTTTTTTCCTTTGTCAGTCTTGCTAGAGATTTGGTAATTTTATCAATCTTTTCAGCTCTTTGTTTCATTGATTTTCTCTATGGTTTTTCTCTTTTCAGTTTCATTGACTTATGCTCTTTACTATTTTCTCCTTTCTGTTTATTTTTATTTTTTTCCTGCTCTTCTTTGTTTTTGGTTTTTGAAGAGGGAGCTTACTGATTAATTTCAAACTTTTCCTCTTTTCTAATGTGTGCATTTAGTGCTACAGATTCCCTCTCAACACCATGTTAGCCGTGTCCCACCAATTTTCATATGTTGTATTTTCATTTGTATTTAGTTCAATGTATTCTTTAAATTTCCTTTGAGACTTCCTCTTTGACAATGGATTATTTAAAGGCATAAGGGCTGGGGGACCAGGGGTAGAGTGCTATAGACTGAGTGTTTGTGTTTCCTTAAAATTCATGTGTTGAAATGTAATTCCCCATGTGATAGTATTAGGAGGTGGTCCTCTGGGAGGTCATGAGGACAGAGCCTTCATGAATGGGATTAGTGTCCTTATAAAAGAGATCCCAGAGACTGCCCATGCTCCTTCTGCCAAGTGAGGATGTAGCGAAAAGATGCTGTCTGTGACCCAGAAAGCTAGTCCTCACCAGATACTGAATATTCCAGTGACTGTTGTACTTCCAGCCTCCATGACTGTGAGAAAATAAGTTTCTGTTGTCGATAAGCCACCAAGTCTATGGTGCTTTGTTACAAATAGCCCAAACAGACCAAAACATACAGCTTTTATATATTAGTTGCTCTAAGAATTACTTTATATATATGTGTGTATATACACATATATGTGTGTATAAAGATTATGTATATATAAAGTTATATATATGTGTGTGTGTTATTAGTGTCTTCATATTACCAATTCAAGTGAGATATAGAACTCTTATCCTTTTATCTTCCTCTATTTATAATTTTCATAAATATTTCTTTCATATACATTTAGAACCACATCAGGCAGTGTTATAATTTTTGCATCAACCATCAAACTTAATTTGGGAAACTCAAGAAACAAATACTTTAAGAATAGCATGCACGTATTTGTGTGAATATACACACACACACAAATCCATACCAAAAATAAGAGGGGTTCATTGCTATTCACACTGTTGATAGACATTAATCAAATATATTTTATTTGCAATCAGATTATTTATACACTTACTTCTTTCAATCTTTTAAAAGACGGAAGTGGCAATAAATCAATAGAATAATTGTGAAATCCTCCCAGAGCATTTAAACCTTCTCCTCTAAGCAGTGATTTATCACCATGAGAACTTGATGGCATTGCTTGTACTTCATATTATTAGTTGTTTTATGCATGTTTGCTCTTAGGCTTGGTTGTGCAGTCCGTAATAATGACTCCCTTGGAGGCGAAGCCTTCTCATACAAAAAACGTCTCATAGAAACATGAAAACAAAACAATGGGAAAGTCTTTATACTACATCTCATGAAGCAATGCTGCATATGCCTTTGCTATTACACAAAAATACCGCAGCTGACAACTTCTACTTTGTCCAAATGAACAAAACAATGAGCTCAGTATAGACAAGGGGTTCTCAACAGCACCACTCTTGCATCTGAGACATTCTTTTCTTATGGCGGCTGTCCTCTGCCTTGTGGGATAAGTGACATTCTTGACCTCTACAAATAGATGCCAATAGTACCCCTACCTCATCTCAGTGGCAACAAGCAAACATTTCTCCAGATGTTCCTAAGCATCTCCTGGGGTGCCAGAGAATGTGGTCCCTGATTGAGAGCTGTTGATGTAAAAATGGGAGCTCTGACACTTGCCCTCTCTTGTCCCTGCTCTGTGCTTGTAGGCTTCCTTCTTCCATTTCAGTGAGAAACCCTTACTCATGACCAGCAGGCTGTCCATCTTTCTCCCCTCTGTTCACTCATAAACAAGAATTAATTAGTTAATTAATTAATTTTATTCCTGCAATTAATGTGTACAATTCCCACTATTGAGGAATTGTGCTAGTTCCAGTGGACAGATTTGATCATTCCTTGAAGAGGCCACCTTCATCCACAAGGCACCATGCTTAGCCAGCCACAGCTACCAATCAGAGCATCAGGCAGGGTGCCTTGATGTCTGGGAAAACTTGGCGACATCCTGAAATGTGGTTTTGAGACAGCTGGTTTTAAATTTTAATGTATTTATATGACATCTCAGAAATAAGCAATAGACAAAGGAGATTGGAAGTGTAGTTTCCCAGTTCCATTCTCATTTTTAGCTACATATTTCTCAAAAACTGTTTCTTTGGAAATAGTTTCAAATTATTCTCATAGGAGTAAAGCACAAAAAAGGCTTCATAGTCCAGATGAATTTGGAGGAACATATGAAGTTAAGCAAGACTCTTACTCAGAGCTTTTTATGTCCCATTGAAAAGGATAAGGCTGAGGCAGGAGAATCGCTTGAGCCCGGGAAGGCAGAGGCTGCAGTGAGCCGAGATCACGCCACATGCACTCCAGCCCGGTGACAGAGCAAGACTCCATCTCAAAAAGAAAAAAAAAAACAAAAGATAAACAATAAGATAAAAATGATATCCAATATAACAAAGGATGCATAATAGGACCTAACATTTTAAACTTTTATATTCTTCCCTAGATATAGTTTAATTCATAAGACCTTTTGTCTTCACCATGATCCCTATATTACACTCTGGGAAATCTTGCAAACTTAATTCGAAAAGTGGTACTTTAGAACCTTTGACCTAATTTTTTATTTTGGGAGAGAGAAAAAGACAGACACAGAGAGAAGTTTTTATTTGTCTCACATCATTTATAGACGAGATCGGGCGCATTCAGGGTGGTATGCCGTAGACCTCACATCATTTATAGAATACATTATTTTAATCTTATAGTTTCAGTAGGTCAGCCCTCATGAAAGGTAAGCACATTTCCCAAAGTTCTTTGGACGGAGAATAGGACTGAATTCTATCTGCTCCAGATGAACTATGGAGTGATGGGTAAAAGCTCATCAACTCCATCTTTAACGTGTTAACTAATTATGTAGCGTTAAGGAAAATGTTTCTGTCTCTGAATCTATTAATGTCTCCGTCTATTAATCATTGGTATCCCTTGGTCTTTAGTTGGCCCTCATCTCTGAGTCACTATGACATCTTTAGTTTCGTCAGTTCGTAAGTAAAACAGATAACGCTTGACCCGGCTTCTGAAGAACTTGTAGTGGGAAGATTTTGTCTAAATGCAATTTAAATGTTTAATGTCAATTTGTGCTATATTCTGTAACAAATATCCTTCTGGATTTCAAGTTCCCCTTTTGGATGTTAGATTATGAACACTGGATGTTAGAATATTCCATGTTTCTATAGTTCTGACACCAGCCTCAGAGTTTACAGTGGAGACAAGATATTTAGCGATTTTCTACAATGCACTAATGAGCGTGTTATAAATTACCATGTTCTTCCATTTGAAAAAAAGGGGCAGTTACCTAAGGCTTAGTCACCTTCTAAGCCTTTATGACGTACTCAACAGAGTAGAAAAATATCTACAAAAATGCACTACAAAAATTGCACATTTAAAGTCAACAGGAAGCACATACATAAAAGAAGCTGAAGAGTTGCTTTTATAATTCAAAGTCATACTGTACACCTTAACCTTAGTATATGAGACGTTTTTTCACCTAGAAATGTGGGCAGATCTACTAAAAGTTATTTGAGTTGTATGAATTTTAAAACTCATTTTATTAAAGTAAATTCAAGGTAGACATATATGTGTATCTTATCTTGTTCATTTATCTAAGCATTCTCACAAATATTTTTAGAATCTATTTTGTTCTAGAAAATATGGAGAAGATACTCTTGTTTTTATCTCTCTATTCCACTTTCATGGAATTTACAATTCTCCTTAAAACATTGGGATGACCGTTAAACAAAGGCAGCTCTGTCGTTGTATTTTCCAACATTTCACATTTGAATTCCTGTAGATTCTACTTGTAAAGGTTACATTTCAACTGTCATGTTCAAGCTCAATTTATTAACTAGCAAATTCTTTTTTATTAGCCAAATTCCTGGTTGCCAATTCCTTTATCCTTTATTTCATTATTTCCATCCATTTTTTTTTATTGTTGTTGTTCATCTACCTACTGTGAAAAAATATTCTCCAGTCAGCAGATTTTCTCAGAATCTGTGAAAAGAGCGTTGATTCGTTTGTTGGCCATCACAAGGGTAGGGCTGTGTAAGGTGGGGAGTCTGTCAAAATAGGAAGTTGTCTTGTGGCTAGATTTGAAAGATCTAAACTCAGGATGCTGAAATGTATGCAATAGCAATATCTGGCTTTCAGTGCAGGTAGAAAAATGAAAGCCTTTCCATTCGATCCTCAGAAAAGATGATAGACTGCAGATGTGTCTATAATTGCAGTGCAGCGCAGCACAATAGAAAACTTTATTGCTTTGTGTCCCTCTAACTGCCATTTGCATCCGTTTGCTGGATGAATGTATTGGCCATGATCAACACGTACAGATCTTGGCTGGCTCTTGCTTTGCTAACGGTCTTTCATGGCAGAGTGCTTTATTATTTATCTAGATATGTTTATGTTTTCCTAAAAGAATACACTTTGATAGAAAAGAAGCAAAAAAGAAATGTGCCATTCAGAGATACACTCATACTAGGCAAGTTCTGTGCCAAATGCTGGGAGAATCACAGGATGTATTGCACCTGAGATAATGGAATCATGTGCTTGGAGGTGTGAACAGGTAACTGAGAATATGATGCATTCATCATGAAGACCAATGTGCATTGCCTTTCTTTTTCAATTTTTCAAGTATTTTTCAAATGTACATGACCTGTTATGTATACTTATGTAACAGGCTAATAAACACTTCCCTAAATTAAAAACAAATCAGAAGACTAAGCAAGTTGATATGATAGAAATTGGGGAAGTCTCTATAATCCTCATGAACTTCAGTAATATAAAAATGTCATCTACAAAAGAGACACTCATTTTCTGGCTGTTTGCTGTTCACATTTCATTCTCTCTTCCAGCTGCTCCTGAAGGTTGGTTGATCTCAGCTTGTTTCCCTCTCCCTTTCAGCAAATAGAGAGGTAAGGCCATTTAGTAAATTCAGACCAGTTGCATACAGATTAGGCACTCATATTGAATTTGGGGTACTCTGATCTAGTCCTAAGTCATTCAGAGAGACTATTGTTTCTCCAAAAAGCAACTACTGTTTTCTCAAACTCAATACCTTACATATTTTTATTGCTTTAGAATATAAAGTCTAGTTTCATGTTTCTTCTTTCACCTACACAGCACTCTACGAAACCCTAGTTATTAAGTGCACTTTATAAGGTTAATTATCATTATTGTTTTATTGTACAGATTCTTGTGAAACAGCTCAAAACCGTAAAGGAATGAAACGGGAATCAATCAGTCAATCAATCCATATTGCCTACATAGTGGTAATAAAATAATCATAGTGAGGACTCAGGCTCTTTGGTGCTGAAATCAGTTGCTCCAGCCTGTTAGGAAGATGTTCTGAATTAGATTCTGTCAAGAGTTTTCATTCCATGACTCATTATGCCACACAATAATTACCAGAATAAATGTTTATAGTGCATTCAGAATTAAATATTTTAATGATTCGCAGGACAGCTAGGATGGGGAAGCTGACTGGC
This sequence comes from Chlorocebus sabaeus, assembly GCF_047675955.1. Classification (NCBI taxonomy): domain Eukaryota; kingdom Metazoa; phylum Chordata; class Mammalia; order Primates; family Cercopithecidae; genus Chlorocebus; species Chlorocebus sabaeus. The sequence goes on along the minus strand of NC_132913.1, from coordinate 113,850,428 downwards.
TCTCTTCTTGGACACTAAAAGCAAATGGGTATCTTTTTAAGGTACATGCATTTCTTCAGTCACAGATTCCTCCACTCCTTCACGATAAATGAAATGTGACCTGTTTCCAATATAGTGCCATTTGTGCTGAAGACCCAGTCATAAAAAGAACCATAATTTATGCTCTTTTTTGTTCAATAATGCTAACATTAATTGTAGCAAACTGTTGTATTTATATGTGGTATATAGTATATAGATGGTAGTAAAAGCTTTGTGGTAGATGAAGTCATCTAAATCAATTATGGAAAATGAGAAGAAAGAAAAGTCTGAAAGCCAAATTCCAGTACATAGCAACATATAAATATTCAGTGAAGGAACAAGATTTTAAAAACCTGAAAAGAAGTAGGAGGAATTCGAGAATAGTTTAATGAGCATTAAAGGTGAGTATATTCATTTCCTGGGGCTTCCATAATGAAGTATCATAAACTGAATGACTTAAAGCATGAGAAATTTATTCTCTCATAGTTTTCAGGCTTAAAGTACAGAATCAAGGTGGCAGTAGGACCATGCTCCCTTTGAAACCACTAAAGGAGGATTCTCCTGTGCCTGATCCAGCCTTTAGTGGCTCCAGGAGTTTCCTGGCTTGCAGCTGTATAACTCCAGTCTCTGCCTGCACCTGCACATGGCTCTCTGCCCTCTGTTGTCTGTTTTTCCACATGATATTCTTCTCTGTGTTTTTTTCTGTGTTTGATTTTTTTTTCTTCTTGTGAGGACTTCAGTCACATTGTATTAAGACCCACCCTAAATAACTCCTCTTAACTTGATTTCATCTGCAGAGATGTTTTCCAAATAGGGTTGTATGTATAGGTACTAGAAATTACCACTTCAGTGTATCTTTTGGGTGGACACAATTCAGGAAGAAAGGAAGGGAAAACACAAGAAACAGAGCAGAGTAAGGTCAAGGCGAAATGTGTCTGTTGGATTTTATAATGAAAATTTGGTTCATAACCTTATTTTCAGCAGACTCATGGGAATGATAGGAACAGCAGCAGAACACATGGGGTGGAGAAATGGATTACATAAGAAAACAGTGTCAAGAGAAAAAAGAGAGGGCAGTGACTAGAATGAGATCTAGAGATGAGTGTTGGGGGGGTGTGTGTTAGTGAGGTGTGTGCATGGTGTGCATGTATGTGTGTGTGTAAAGCACTTGTATATAAATGTGCATTAGGACAGATTTTCTGCTTTCTTTAGCCTCTTTTTTCCTTATCAGTCATCACTCATAAGAAGAAATAGATCTTTTGATATAGTGATGTCAAAGTGATGCTCTGAGACATAATATTTGTGAGAGGAAGGTCTGTAGAGACTGTCAGAGTATTACCAGATTGAAACCAAGACCATTCCTCTGGAGTGACTTGACACAGGCCTTGGGAAAAGTAGAGACCCTCTCTGCCCTACTTGATTTTGTGGATGTTGAGTTGCATTGCTGCTAAGTAAAGGTGCCAGGATAAACAAAAGGTGTCCAGTGAAATTTGAATTTTAGATTTAAACAATCAAATACTTTTTGTAGAAATATATCATGCAATATTTGGGACACACTTGTATTAAGAAATTTTTCATTGTTTAAATGAAATTTAATACATTGTTTTGTGTTTTCATTTGCTAAATTTAGCAACTCAGTAGCTGAGTGAATATGTGTTAATAGATGAAGGACGGGGTGCAGGGTGAGAAAGGGAGAGGAAAAGCAAAGGAAAGAGACACAGACAGAGACAGAAAGAGAAAGACTGAAAATGAGAGAAAGTGTGTGTGTGTGTGTGTGTGAGAGAGAGAGAGAGAGAGAGAGAGAGAGAGAATAAGTATGAGTACAGGAATGATAGGAAGGGATAAAATCCTATGTTGGAGGAATTAACATGAAGTAGAAGAGACAATTCTTTCTACTGAGACAAGGAAAAAAGATATGGATCACATATAAATATATTCAATTTTGGGAATGTCAACTTGAAAGAATTTGTTCTGAATCATCTCTACTTTTATCTGAATTAGGAGGGTAAACCATCTTCTGGGATTGAAGACATAGAAGTAGAAGTAGGAAGGAGGAGCTTGGAGGAAATGGGGAACACTTGCAATAGTCAGTGGAGAGAAAGTATCATAGGAAGGGGAGGGGACTGATTTGGGACTGGGAGCAAGCCCATGCACTTCCCTGCTGTTCTGCAAAAGCAGCAGGAAGAGTAACCCTATTTCCAAGAGAACTGCAGAAAAAATTGCTTAATGGCTTACATTGTAGGGCAAGGAGAGTTGGCAAACCTTCAGATCTCCAAATTTGGAAAATGAATTGGTGGACTGAAAAGGGGAGAGAAGACTGAAAAGATTCTCTCTCTCTCTCCCCCTCTCTCTCTCTCTCTCATGCACACACACACACACACACACAATGCATTTCCACACATTAGTTGACTCATTAGTCAAGCTAAAGTGTCACTGTGGCAAGATGCCAGCTGAAGCCTTAGACTTCAGCCCCCCAGCAGCAAGAAAATTTCTTTTTCCTAATTTTTATAGCATGCATCCAATGACTGATTGATTGTGCTTGAATTAACTATTTCTGAATCAGTCATGTAGGTCAGGTTAGTAGAAACTTTTGATTGGCCAATATTGGGGCTGACCTGCATGGATTTGAATCCAGGATCAGGGGCAAGGAAACCTAGAGTGCCCTGTGGCTGACAGACAGATAAAATCCAAAGCATAAATATCTAGAGTTTGAGGAAGACTAGGAAGGTAGAAAGTGACATCGAGGGTCAGGAAAGAGTTAAACATAAATTGAAAACTTTGTTCTAAGATTTATCTGCCTTATATAATTTTCTATGTTAACTTTGAATTCAGTCCAATCATCTACAGAGCTCAAAGTTTACAAAGGGGAATTCTGATGACATCAGTGGCACCTTTCTGTTTACAGGTGCAACTGTGTCTAACCATTTCAGGTTGTTAGATGTCTGTCTCCTTTTTCTAGAGCTCAAGATCTGGCTAAGAGTTATCCTAAATGAAACAGAATAACATGTAGTCTTTGAAGTAATCATGGCATGACCTACTTCAATTCAACAATTCAGTGTAACAAGCATCTATTGGATGGCTGCCATGTGTAAGTCACTGTCTTACAGATTAGGGAATATGGAGTGCTGTATACACAGGTGCTCTCAGAAAATATTATTGAATGAATTCATTGATTTATTTAAGGGGCAGATTTAATGTTACATGGAATTGTAGCAAAAGTTCAATAGTAATGATTTACGTGGGTGGTATTGGGTAAATAGTTGTGAAGACTTAACTTTGAAATTTCTTTTTGTGTTAATCACGATAGTCCAGGTTAAAGTGCAATAAGAGAAAATAAATTTCAGAGGCAGAAAACAAGACAGGCTTATTTTTGCTCATGATACAGGGCCATTTTGCACTGGCCGGGTGCTCTGCTCCACATGGTTCTTGCTGAGGGGCCGAGGCTGATGTAAGCTGTGAACACACAGCATGGCTGTCAACACTTCAGAAGAAAGGGAGGGTAAAGAATCATGCAGTGGTTCTTCTGTGCTTCCATCCAGGAATGACATGAATTGCTTCTGCCCCTATGTCAGTGGCTAGAGGAAAGTTCCATGGCCAAGCTTAACTTCCAGAGGGTCAGGAAAATAGAATCTTTGCCTGTGCTAAGAGCTCATGGGAAACCAGACAGTAGTCAATCTCAGACTACCTCAGCTTCTCAAAGATGGATTATAACATTGAGTCATTAGCTGCTATCATGATGAGGATACTAGAGATTTTAATGATGAAAACCACCATTTATGGGGATCCATTAATTTCTAAGCATTGTGCAACACCGGTTAATATTGGGTTTCCCTTTTCATAGATGAAGAAAATGAGTCAGAAATTGTATAGATTATCTACTGTCACAGGTGCTAATGTGGCTATATAAATAATTCATGTTGTCCAATTCTAAGATAGTTCACAAATACCTCAGATCTTGTTAGTGAGGGAATCTTAGTGCTGAATAAATGTATGTAAATTATTACTCACAAAGTAACTAGTGAATGCCAGCCAGTGGTGTAAACACTGCCTGTGTAATTTCCCATTTCGGAAATACACATCTGCCTCAGTTGCTCTAATTCTGTAGCTTACTCTTTCATTATATGATGGATATGTAATGAATTGGTTTGTTGCTGTAATCTAACAGTTAAAAATATTCAAATCATTTAAGAAGAACACTTCAGATGGAGAAGAATATTATATGGAAAGATCTTTAAGCTTGGCATAGAGACTTCACACTTCATTTCATCTTCATTTGTCACTTCCTGAGCCAATCCTTGGACCTCTGTTTCCTTATATGTAGAGTGAGCAAATTAGATCAGTTGACCTTTATGTATCCTATGTTACCTATGGCTGCTTTTCTTTCAGCCATGCTACATCCAGTCAGATTAATACAATCAGATGAAATTTGAAGCCTTTATCAGCTTTTTGGGAAGGGTCCCCAAAGCAAGAAGAGGGACTAAAATAATAGCAAGAATCAGGCAAGAACACATGCAGTCATTGGCAGTGGTATCAGCTCCAGCAAGACACTCTTGGTTTGTGTTTGGTTTTGAGGGAATGACTTAAAGAGTAATCACTGTGATTAATGAAAACCAATGGCTCTGAAATTTTTCTTAGGTATAAGAGTGTACACACATATGCCTATCAGCTCATTGCAGCTTTTCCTACAGCCTAAACATTTTTTCTTAGCCTCAGAATTAATACTATACAATGAATCTGAATCAAGAAAGAAGTGAAATCAGAAGGACTTTAAGAAGGAAAAATATCCAGCCATTCCCCTCTCATTTTCACCTCTTTTGTTCCTTAAACACTTCTTAGATGTCCTTTGAGCTCGTGATTCTTAAGTGGTTACTAAAATTACCTCCTTTTCATGCTCCTATAATGTTAAAAAACCACATTTCTAAAATGAAGTGCTATACCAATGGTATGAAAAGCAGGCTATTTTATGGAGTCAACAATTTTGTCTCCAAACAATAAACTTACCACACCAATTTTCCCAAGTGACAATAAACATACCAAAGAGAAGAATGGTTTCCTTCTTCAAATTTTAAAGTTAAGTGCATTTGCTAAAGAATGGGTTGCATGAGATGAAAAATGCATACTGCATATAAAGTTTTGATTATTTTAGTTCACCATAACATGTACAAAAGATAGATGCTATTATAATTCAGTTACAATGACCAACTAAGTTTCTAAACTTAGAGACTCAAGAAAGAACTACCTGGAAATATAAGTAAATCATTTAAATTCTTTCACATGCTTAGCCAATTAGTAGTAGAGATTATATCCAAGTAGTACAAATGTCTTAATATCATTTTCAGGCCCCATTCTGCTCCTCGTTAATTCAGATAAACTGGCCAGATTTTCTTGTTAAATAGTAATAATCAGTATCTCTTTAATATTTTACTATGAATAGTTGACCCTTAAACAATGCAGGGGTTGGGGGTGCCAACCCCTTGCATGGTAGAAGATTCATGTATAATTTTGGACTCCCTGAAAACTTAACTACTAATAGCCTACTGTTGATGAGAAGCCTTAAAGATAACATAGAAAAGCTTATTAACATATATTTTGTAGGTTGTATGTATTTCATACTATATTCTCACAATAAGCTGGAGAAAATAAAATATTAAGAAAATTCTAAAGAAGAGAAAACATTTGCTATTTATTAAGTGAAAGTAGATCATCATAAAGGTCTTTATCTTCATCATCTTCACACTGAGTAGTCTGAGGAGGAGGAGGAGACAAAGGAGAAGGGTTGGTCTTGCTGTCTTAGGAATGGCAGAGGTAGAAGAAAATCCATGTGAAAGTGGACCTGCATATTTCAAACTCATGTTGTTCAAGAGTCAACTGTATACATTTTTTTCACATTAATTATTGACTATTTATAATAACACTGAAACATGGTATTATTTTAATTCTCACTTTACAGGAAAGGAAACTGAGGATCAGTGTCCAAAGCTCAAGTTCTAGTGTGACCATGATACAAACCCCCATCTTCAGCCTCCAAATTCACAGGAAGCCCTTCTGTCACAGGAACCCTAAATTAACCATTATATTATGTGTCATCCTCAGAGGAATAGAGGAAAAGTGGGACATTTTGATGTGACCAGGTACAGTGATGAAGACAAAGGAGTGCCTACTATGTACCAGGAATGCAGACACAACAACGAACAAAACCACAGAAAATTCCTGCTTCACAGATTTTAATGGAAATGGGGTAGAGTAGGGAGAGTCAGATAATAGGTAAGACAAAATATGTAAACTACATGCTGTGTGAACTGATGATGAGAGTGAGAAGAAAACAAGGTAGGAGAGCACAGAGTGCAGGCTGGTGCTGCTGTTTTAAATGGGTCAGTCAGAGAAGACTTTCCTGAAAATGTGGTGATTTTGCAATAATCTGAAGCAAGGAAAGGAGATGAAGATGCAGGTAAACTGTAATTTGAAGAATTTTCAGGAACAAAACTGAGAATGAAATTCTATCTTAGCTTTCCAAGTGGTCTGCATCCAACATGGAGGGAGGCAGATGAGCCTTGCCGGTGAACTTCCTGCTAACTTAGGATATTCCTGGGAGCGGGGAAACCAAGCGATGGACTGACTCCAGATGGTGACAGTGGTGACTGAAGTGCTAGCTGTAAAATAACCAGGGAGGAACAAGCTGAGGAAATGCCCAGTTTCCTTGGACAAAATATTGCTCTTTCACTTTTCATGTTGGGAGAGAGCTCCTGGACAAGGTTCCAACTTTATTTCTCCTTCTTTCTGTAAAGCACCTTGTCTCTTTGCGCCTATCATCCTAATTGTCTTTTCCTTCTAATTTCCACATAGTAGGAAAAGGAAGAGGGTGCGAAAAATAGTAAGCGACCAAAAAGCAGAGTCAAATCAGAGTTGTTGGAAGTTAAAATCAATTTCTCTCTTCCTCCTGTCCCACCTCCTACCCCTAATAATTTGGCTCATTGCTCATCTTAAAAGTTGCAGTTGCATTTTTCTTGATGATGTTTAATCAAAGTTGCCATCTTTTTTCTTCATGTAAACTCAATTCTCTTTGAGAATTTTATAAATAAAAGCTACATTTGCATGCATAAAGCAATTGATTCCACTGGGTGATAGATGAGTTTAATCTTTGAATGGTTAAGTAAAAAATTTTTAGCTTCCTGTTTGCCTTTATTTAGTGAATCATACCATTTGACTGAAATATTGCAGCTAGAATAGTGAATTTGGTGATGTCAGGGGTGGACACATCATACAAACTGAAATAAAATGAAGTCAAACTCTCCATCTTTAGTCAAATTGGACTATATGGAAAAGTCTCCAGATATTTTTATAGCCATATTGCTGGATAATACTGAAATATAAGATTTTTTAAAAGTCTTCCCTTCCACTTTTACTTCCAGCAAGTGTATTCAGTATTGGACCTCATTGCCTTCAGTGATGCTGTCCCAATGAATCATCCATCTGGGTTGCCTTTATACTTTTGAAGCACAATGATGAATACCTGATTTTAACACTTCACAGATGGTGTCTCCTTTTTGTTGGTCTTACTTTAAAAGAAAATCCATATTTTATCTGGAGGTAAAAAACAACTCCTCTCATTTTACAGACTTCCCAAGCCTTTCCAACACTTCAAATACTTGCTTCTGTATAAATAAATATAATGTAGAAATAAATGCAATGCTCTAGTTCAATTCATAAATGCCAGTTAAGTCTTAATTTTGGATTTCATTATGTATCGAATTGAAAATGATGTTTTTAAAATTTAGAGTCTGTGTATGTTGAGAAATTCATAGGCTTATAGAAAATCTAATTGGAAAGGTTATTAATAGTAATCAATCTGTACTCTTACCTGATATGTAAATCCACATATAACCGCCACAAAAATGGTTGTTCAGTTCATACTTGAACACTAATAGAAAGTCTTTCAAAATATACATGAGATCCATGCGGTGTTAGTTGAAAAAAAAATTTAAAAGGACAAGAATTAATTAGAAATATGATATCCTCTACTGTCTCTTTGTCCTCATCATTTGAACTAACCAGTCTTCGGCACAAACCCAAACATCCTCGTGTGTTCTGGAAGATTTTTAAAACAAGGATAAATTTAAAGACAGTATTACATGTGAAAATGTTCATCTCTCTGATTATCACAAAGTAAAGTTACAACAAATTTTAGTCATTATTACTTAAAATGATTCCTTGGCATACATTTGATTATGCAGACAGAACCTGTTTTTTTGGTGTATTAGTCCACTCTGACACTGCTAATAAAGACATATGCAAGGCTGGGTAATTTATGAAGGAAAGAGGTTTAATTGACTCACAGTACAGCATGACTAGGGAGGCCTTGTAAAGATTACAGTCATGGCAGAAGGCGAAGAAAGCAAGTCCTTCTTCATATGGTGGCTGGAGAGAAAAGTGCAAAGTGAAGGGGTGGGGAAAGTCCCTTGTAAAACCATCAGATCTCATGAGAACTCACTATAACAAGAAAAGCATGGAAGTAACCATCCCCATGATTTGATTATCTCTTACCATGTCCCTTCCATGACATGTGGGGATTACGGGAACTACAATTCAAGATGAGATTTGGGTGGAGACACAGCCAAACCATATCACTTGGGCTGTGTTGGTTGAGAATGAACAAAATCAGCTGCATCTGTGGATGGCCAGTGTTTCTTAATTTTCCAGGGACTTGCCATTTCAATGCTGAAAGCCCTACATTCTCAGAACCTTCCTTATGCCTGGGCAAACCAGGATAATTGACAGTCTGACCCAGAATCCAGGTTTCCAGCCTGGATCTGTGATTCTCTCGTCTCTTCATGTCTATAGATTTTTTTTCCACAGAGTAACTTCTGAATTTAAAAATACATATAAAATCTTCCAATATATATAATTGAAGAATGTAGAAGTTTACTCTGAATGTTCTAGTTCTAGATTAATAACAGCATACTACTTTTTTAGGATCTGTGCTACTAAAATGTGTCATGGTGGTTATTTTTCTCACCCATATCTCTTGTGACAAATGTAATTGGTTCTCAAGTTTGCTGGTGCCTTGATCTTGGATTTCCCAGCCTTCGGAACTGTGAGCAATAAACTTCTGTTGCTTACAAATTATCCAGTTTACTGTATTTTATTTTAGCAGTCCGAACTGACCAAGACACAGGGCTATACACAAAGTTTCTTGGAGATATAGCAAGAGATGAGATGTTCTCTGTCATCCAGCAAATCATGCTCCATTGTCAGACACACTGTACTTGGCTGAAGAGGTATTATGTAAAACTTAGCAGATTGATACCTCTAAATTTATGATTACCAATGTTACATGCACCTTCAAAATTGTCAATCTTGCTACTTTGTTTGAACTGGCTTGTGGTTCCATTTAACATAAATGTCTATTTCAATATTCCACAGTATTGTCAAACCTCTAGACTTCCTCTGCTTTTCACAGTCAGTAGATAACTGCTTCTTGCTTTACAAAGAATGTATAAGTCATCAGGGAGAAAGGCTTTCAGTTTCTGAAACCAAATTTGCCTGCCTGCTAAATGGAAGTGATAGACATTTATTTATTCAAGCCCAGTTCCTTCAACTCTGTTCATGTCCTTCTCTTCCTCCTGTTTCAAGAATCTTGCACTAGATTTTATCTTGTGTCTTCCGTGTCTTCAACTTATGACTCTCTACCTGAGCTTTCTTATCTCAGCTAAATTTGCTTCTCTCATCTTAAATTAAAAAAAGCCTTTCCTTAATTTGAATCTCTTCCTACTCCTGCCTTTTATGCTTCTTCCTTTCCCAATCAAACTTCTTATGAGTGGTCCAGGCACATTGTCTCCACTTTTCCACTCCAACACTGTCCATGCTAATGCCACCTACAACCTTAGTATCACAAAATCTAAAACATGGTCTTTCATTATTTTCTAAGTAACATCCCAATCACATTCCATGCATTTGATTTTCCTTGAAACAGTATCTTGCTTTGACTTCACTGACACTGGAGTTCTGATTTTCTTTTACCACACTGGTCACTCCCTGACACTCTCCTTTGCCATCTCTTTCTTTTTTTTTTTTTTTTGAGACGGAGTCTTGCTCTGTAGCCCGGGCTGGACTGCAGTGGCTCAGCTCACTGCAAGCTCCGCCTCCCGGGTTTACGCCATTCTCCTGCCTCAGCCTCAGGAGTAGCTGGGACTACAGGCGCCCGCCACCTCACCCGGCTAGTTTTTTTTTTTTTGTATTTTTAGTAGAGACGGGGTTTCACCGTGTTAGCCAGGATGGTCTCGATCTCCTGACCTCGTGATCCGCCCGTCTCGGCCTCCCAAAGTGCTGGGATTACAGGCTTGAGCCACCGCGCCCGGCCACCATCTCTTTCTTTTAAACCCAATTTGAAAATGCTGACATTTCCATCCCAAGCTTGACCTCTCTCTCTAGTGCTCATTCCAGGCAAGATTTTATTCTTTCATCCCTCAAACTCAACTGCTCACTTGATCCATGTGTTAATAGCTTCAAAGTGAACATTTTCAAAACCAAATTAATTATTTTTCTTCACAAACCTGATCTTTTCCTAGGATTTTCCATCTCAATAAATGAACACCATCAACCGGTATTTTGCTCAATATAGAATTCTGATTATCAACCTTATTACCTCCCTCTCCCCGCATCTGCGTTGTATTAATCACCATTCTTTCAATTTTGCTTACCTCTCTCCATAGGTAACATCGTATTCTAAATCAACAATGTTTTTCACTTGTTTTCCTCTTATCTGGTGTTGCTCCCTCAACCTCTACCTCTATTTTTTTCTTCTCTAAGCAGTTAGAGTTGTCATTACAAAAACAAACTTTTATCATGTCATTCCTCTTCTATTATTCAATGGTTCCTCATTGCTCCTAGAAATGCCTTTAAAATCCTTAACAGAGACTACAGGTATTGAAATTATTTCGTTTGTATTGATCTTGCCAACCTAATTTCTCACCATTCCCCACCCTATTCTCTGTGATATAGTCACCTTGGACTCCTTTTAATTTTTCAATTGTTCTGTGCCCCTTCACACCATGGAGCCTTCATGCACGTCTGACCTGTCCTGCCTAGGCAGCTTTTTACCTGCCTCTTCACCTAGATAACACGTTTCAGTTCCTCACTTACAAGTTGTTTCCTTTGAATCAAAATAATCTCATATTTCCATTTTGTGATACAACAATTGCCATGTATGTAATTCTTTGTGTAATTATTTGTTTATAGACTATTTTGCTAGCAAGATGAGGACAGGTATTATCTGCTTTATTTACAGCTGAGACCAGGCATTACCTGCCTTATTTATAGCTGTATCACTCATTATTTGTTGAATGCATGAAGATACTCCAATCAAATTTCCCCTTTGTAATAACTTCTTGATTTATCTTGTTGCAAAAAAAAATCAGTCTGATAACTAATACAATAAAAACACTGCCTTTAAATTATTCCTGGTTGATTGATTAAGGAATTTCCAGAGCTCTTCATAACTATTTATAAAGTCTATTTTTTAGTGTATATATCTTTTGTTCATTTGCATACTTATTTACTCTATTGTAAATATTGCAAACAGTATCAGAAACTTTTAACAAACAAAAGTGTTGTGCTTTTGTGATTATCAAGATGTTTTAAATAAACAAATAGCATCACCAGAGTTTAACTTTCAGTTAAACTCTAAATTAATTATCTGGTCATTTATTTTTAAATTCATAGGTTAATGTGCATTTATATATTTAATTTAATTAGAATCTAAATTACAGAGACATGAGCAGGGGGAAGAAAACCAACAAGGGATGGTGATGCACCCAGGAGCTAGTAGTATTGTGAAGCCATTATCATCACTAGGGCTGAACGAAGGGGAGGGAGAAGTGTTATTGGAATCTGACAAGAGTTAAAACAATGGAAGACAGGTCCCTCACCTGAAGCTGGAACATAGAGGAGAAAGGACACTGCCTATGTGCATCAAGACTGGCTAGGACCAGCAGCAGGGTGTGTGTGGAGGTGAAATTTCCTCACCTTCACCGCCATTACCATCTTTAAGCCTCTTGCCTCTGCCTGCCATTGGTTTAACCCCACAGGAAACCAGGGAACACTGTGGGAGAGAGGGTAGAGTTTGGGTGGGTGAGGGAGCTTCAGAGAACACCCAATACATCTCTTTTCCTTCATAATATTGCAGAAATATGGGTTCTTATCTTACAACTCCTTTTTTATTTCTTCCATGTATGTTATTTTTTCTGTCCCAGTAGCCTAATGGTAAGAGTTTAGTTCTCTCATTTCTAGTATAAATTTCTGTAGATTCCTTTTGTACAGCACCAAAGTAGGCAGGTAAAATCACTAAATAGAGACATTTCATGCAAAGTACAACTCATAAATTACAACTTTTCCCATGGAAACTTTTATTAGATCATCATATGAATAAGACACAGAAAGAAGTTTTATGAAGACATGACCAATATGAAACTGGCATCATCATCATTAAAAGAAAGCTAATATTAGGTTCATGATATCATACGGATACCTATAAATGTTTTAAGCCACAAATGAAATTGATTGAATAAGGCAAAAAAAAAAAAGAAAAAAAAAAAAAAAAAAAAAAAAGCCGCAGGTAGATAATAGCTAATAAAAGAATTTGTAACTAGAGTATAAGATTTAATTCTATGTTGGAACCCATTTAATATTGTAACTCAAGCCTCTTTATTTTGCAGTTTAGATTTCTAAGGTTGTCCTATGTCATCTATGTTAATTGGACAATTAATCAACTTTAATGTTACTTGATAATAGACCTTTTATTAAGTTGAAACATCTGAATTGCTGATTATTGTCAATTTTGGCCCATAAAAACAGTAAGACAGTGGTACCACCTACTATATAAATGCACATTAACCTATGAATTTAAAAATAAATGGCCAAATAAATAAATGCACCCTTTGTTTCCATTATTTATTATCATCATTTTTTATTGAAATATAATAGACATACATATTTTTGAGGTGCATGCAATAATTTAACATATTCATATAATTTGTAAACATCAAATCAATGCAATTTGGATATCTATCACCTTAAATGATTGTCATTTCCTTATGCTAGAAACATTCAAAGTCTTACTCAAAATATGTAGCCTTTTAAAAACGACATTTATTTATTTGATAGAATGATAACAATTTTGAAAGAATTATACAATACTTGTATTATAGCTAGTGCCAACATGTACATCTGTGCCAGAATTAATCTCTTTGACATAGCACTTTCTGAAAGTAATTTGTTTATCTCTTCCACAGTACATGCTTGTACACCATTCTTTTGTTAATATAACACAGACTCATCTTTTCATTAAGCATTTTGAATGTAGTCAGGTGCCTTGGTGATGGGGAATAACAAATCTGCCTAATATATTTTAAAAAATCAAAAATAGCACAGCTGATTTCTTCTTTGGCACTTTTACTCTTTGTAAGAATGCTCTATGGATATATTCTGTCTTTCAATTTTCACATTTTAACTTCCATGAAATTTAACAGGAGCTGAGAGTGTTAATTAGAATAAGCTTTGGCACAGTATTTTTCAAACCTCCAATCCTGAAGACCTCTAACTACTTATTTATCGTTGGAAAAAAAATAATAATTTTGATGTGTTGAAGATTTAACAAGAACATGTATACTGCCTATTTTTAATACAAACTTTCTCTCACTGGTATTATATATTATAGTTTTAGCCAAGAGAGATACACTTATCTAGAGACATGTTTATATTTAAGTTTGTTAAAATCTATAAGGTAAATAATTTGTTTTTAAATCAATGTTTAATTTTCTATGATAACATGCAATCTAAAATGCCTCTAAAATAAACCAATTTTCCACTCTAACAAAATATAGTGTTTTGTTTTGTATGTTTCTGAGACTTAAATAGGAGCTCAAAAATGAATAGACTATCAATTTTATAAACCGTTAGTTAATACATCTTAAAATCTTGTTCCACTAAAAGTGAGCTCCACTGTAAGAAAGAAATGAAAATGAATAAAAATAAAGAAAGGAGAGAAGGTAGGGAGAAAGAGGAGATACGAAGAAAGCAAAAAAGGATTAAAAAAGAGAATCAACCTAAAGCAAACTCAAAACAGATATAATGGCAGGAATTGCATCCCAGTGTGTTGGAGAGTTACTCTGCATGTTTCCTAAATTGGCTGTACCCTTTAGTTGAGTAGGGATGGCAGGTGACACTGACCTGGGTCATGTATTTGCTGAGGGATGATAAAGGATAGGAGCAAAGCCCTCCCTCACTGTCTTGGCAGCCACCTCTCTCTCCATCACCATGGCTTCAACTTTTGTTTTTAGAGGAGAATTTTAGGTGAAAGCAACGTGCCTGGGGTTACAGCCAAACATGAATCAGAGGGAGTTGCCATAGTAATGGCTACCTCTGCTCAGGTTCGATTCTCATATGTCAGCTCGACATTTGCTCAGGGCAGGTGGTCTCGAAGATTTGGCTTACAGGATATTTTTCCAACCCTCGATGGAACTGGAGAAGCTGCCAAAAATAAGACAAGAGTGAAGAGTAGGCTCTCTGGACAGCTGATCAGCTACTCTCTATGTGCTAAGAACCAAGTCATTTCAAGTTCCAGAGTCTTATCCTCCCTGCATGTAAACTGGTATCTGTTTTTCTGGTTGCAGGAAATGTAATGTGCTTAGATTAGAGAATACATATGAATGTGCTTTAGAAGCTACAGAGTATTGTACAGATGGAAGGTATAGGATTACAATTGTATTAATAGCTAATTTTAAGGCATTGATCTGGAAAACTAAAAAATCTAGGAAATGTAAATCCACAAGAAAGTAAACTAAACCATTTGAACTTTTGGATAGTCTCTACTTATAGTGCATGCTCCCCAAGTGCTGTATGATTTTCTCTATTGTGAAGATTCAGTCTATAGCTATGGATTTTAAACGTAGAAGTTATCTGGTACACTTAATAAAAATGCTGATGTCATTCTACTGGAAGTGGTCAGCATAGAGTAGCTGCCACACTTGTATGGCTATCATAACATTCAACAGTGTTAGCCTTTGAGTCAGCTGTGAGCCTTACTACCTCCATAGCTTTCAGCAAATTTCTTTGTTTGTTCATTAATTCATTAGTCATTGATTCAGTCCATACTCACTGAGCATTTGTTATGCTAGATACTGGCCAAGGTGTTGAGATAAACTGACAAGCCTCTTCCTCTAAAGATTCTGATGCTTCTGGTAGCCAAGCAGGCAGGCAACAAGGAAGTACAATCAAGTGATGATTCATGCTGGGACAATATAAACACTAGTTTTTTAAGAAAAATTATTATTATACTTTAAGTTCTAGGGTACATGTGTACAAAGTGCAGGTTTGTTACATAGATATACATGTGCCTGTTGATTTGCTGTACACATCAACTCGTCCTTTAGGTATCTCTCCTAATACTATCCCTCCCACAGCCCCCGACCCACCGACAGGTCCCAGTGTGTGATATGTCCCACCCTGTGTCCATATGTTCTCACTGTTCAGCTCCCACCTATGAGTGAGAACATGTGGTGTTTGGTTTTCTATCCTTACGATAGTTTGCTGAGAATGTTGGTTTCCAGCTTCATTCATGTCCCTGCAAAGGACATGAACTCATCCTTTTTATGACTGCATAGTATTCCATGGTATTTATGCGCCACTATTTCTTAATCCAGTCTATCATTGATGGACATTTGGGTTGGTTCCAAGACTTTGTTATTATGAATAGTACCACAATAAACATAAGTGTGCATGTGTCTTTATGGTAGCATGATTTATAATCCTTTGGGTATATACCCAGAAATGGATTGCTGGGTCAAATGGTATTTCAGGTTCTAGATCCTTGAGAAATTGCCAAACTGTCTTCCACAATGGTTGAACTAATTTATACTCCCACCAATAGTGTAAAAGCGTTCCTATTTCTCTACATCCTCTCCAGCATTTGTTGTTTCCTGACTTCTTAATGGCTGCTATTCTAACTGGCGTGAGATGGTATCTCATTGTTGTTTTGATTTGCATTTCTCTGATGACCAGTGATGATGAGCATTTTTTCATATGTCTGTTGGCTGCATAGATGTCTTTTGAGAAGTGTCTGTTCACATCCTTTGCCCGTGTTTTGCTGGGATTGTTTTTTATAAATTTTTTAAGTTCTTTGTAGATTCTGGATATTAGCCCTTTGTCAGATGGGTAGATTGCAAAAATTTTCTACCATTCTATAGGTTGCCTGTTGACTCTGATGATAGTTTCTTTTACTGTACAGAAGCTCTTTCGTTTAATTAGATCCCATTTGTCTATTTTGGCTTTTGTTGCCATTGCTTTTGGTGTTTTAGTCATGAAGTCTTTGCCCATGCCTATGTCCTGAATGGTATTGCCTACGTTTTCTTCTAGGGTTTTTATGGTTTTAGGTCTTACATTTAAGTCTCTAATCCATCTTGAGTTAATGTTTGTATAAGGTGTAAGGAAGGGATTCAGTTTCAGCTTTCTACATATGGCTAGCCAGTTTTCCCAGCACCATTTATTAAATGGGGAATCCTTTCCCTGTTGCTTGTTTTTTTTTCAGGTTTGTCAAAGATCAGATGGTTGTAGATGTGTGGTGTTATTTCTGAGGCCTCTGTTCTGTTCCACTGGTCTATATATCTATTTTGGTACCAGTACCATGCTGTTTTGGTTACTATAGCCTTGTAGTATAGTTTGACGTCAGGTAGCGTGTTGCTTCCAGCTTTGTTCTTTTTGCTTAGGATTGTCTTGGATACGCAGGCTCTTTTTTTGGTTCCATATGAACCTTAAAGCAGTTTTTTTTTCCCAATTCTGTGAAGAAAGTCAGTGGTAGCCTGATGGGGATAGCATCAAATCTATAAATTACCTTGGGCAGTATGGGCATTTTCATGATATTGATTCTTCCTGTCCATGAGCATGGAATGTTCTTCCATTTGTTTGTGTCCTCTTTTATTTAGTTGACCAGTGGTTTGTAGTTCTCCTTGAAGAGGTCCTTTACATCCCTTGTAAGTTGATTCCTAGGTATTTTATTCACTTTGTAGTAATTGTGAATGGGAGTTCACTCATGATTTGATGCTCTGTTTTCGTTATTGGTGTATAGGAATGTTTGTGATTTTTGCACATTGACTTTGTATCCTGAGACTTTGCTGAGGTTGCTTATCAGCTTAAGGAGATTTTGGGCTGAGATGATGGGGTTTTCTAAATATACAGTCATGTCCTCTGCAAATAATTTGACTTCCTCTTTTCCTAATTGAATACCCTTTATTTCTTTCTCTTGCCTGATTGCCCTGGCCAGAACTTCCAACCTTATGTTGAATAGGAGTGGTGAGAGAGGGCATCCTTGTCTTGTGCTGGTTTTCAAAGGGAATGCTTCCAGTTTTTGCCTATTCAGTATAATATTGGCTGTGTGTTTGTCATAAATAGCTCTTACTATTTTGAGATACATTCCATCAAAACCTAGTTTATTGAGAGTTTTTAGCATGAAGGGCTGTTGAATTTTGTCGAAGGCATTTTCTGCATCTATTGAGATAATCATGTGTTTTTTGTCATTGGTTCTGTGTATGTGATGGATTATGTTTATTGATTTGCGTATGTTGAACCAGCCTTGCATCTCAGGGATGAAACCCGCTTGATCATGGTGGATAAGCTTTTTGATGTGCTGCTGAATTCGGTTTGTCAGTATTTTACTGAGGATTTCGCATTGATGTTCATCAGGCATATTGGCCTAAAATTCTCTTTTTTGTTGTTGCGTCTGCCAGGCTTTGATATCAGGATGATGCTGGCTTCATAAAATGAATTAGGGAGGATTCCCTCTTTTTCTGTTGATTGGAATCGTTTCAGAAGGAATGATACCAGCTCCTCTTTGTACCTCTGGTAGAATTTGACTGTGAATCCATCTGGTCCTGGACTTTTTTTTGGTTGGTAGGCTATTAATTATTGCCTCAACTTCAGAAGCTGTTATTGGTCTATTCAGAGACTTGACTTCTTCCTGATTTAGTCTTGGGAGGGTGTATGTGTCCAGGAATTTATCCATTTCTTTTAGATTTTCTAGTTTTTTTTGCATACAGTTGTTTATAGTATTCTCTGATGGTAGTTTGTATTTCTGTGGGATTGATATCCCCTTTATCATTTTTATTGCATCTATTTGATTCTTCTCTCTTTTCATCTTTATTAGTCTTGCTAGCAGTCTATGTATTTTGTTGATTTTTTCAAAAAACCAGCTCCTGAATTCATTGATTTTTTGGAGGGTTTTTGTGTCTCTATCTCCTTCAGTTCTGCTCCAATCTTAGTTATTTCTTGTCTTCTGCTAACTTTTGAATTTGTTTGCTCTTGCTTCTCTAGTTCTTTTAATTATGATGTTAGGGTGTCAATTTTAGATCTTTCCTGCTTTCTCTTGTGGGCATTTAGTGCTATAATTTTCCCTCTACACACTGCTTTAAATGTGTCCCAGAGATTCTAGTAGGTTGTGTCTTTGTTCTCACTGGTTTCAAAGAACATCTTTATTTCTGCCTTAATTTCGTTATGTACCCAGTAGTCATTCAGGAGCAGGTTATTGAGTTTCCATGTAGTTGTGCGGTTTTGAGTGAGTTTCATAACCTTGAGTTCTAATTTGATTGCACTGTGGTCTGAGAGACAGTTTGTTGTGATTTCTGTTCTTTTACATTTGCTGAGGAGTAAACACAAGTTTTAATAGAAAATGTCATAGGATTTCTCTTAGTAAAGTAGTCAGAATTGTTCAATATAAAGATGTCCTGGCTGCATCAATGATGTTCGGTCTTAGACCATGAAGCCTTTAAATATTCCAATCCTCCGTTTTCTCATCTGTGAAATGGGAATAAATTTGGGACCTTGATGTAGTTTGGATGTTTGTCCTCTTTAAATATCACGTTTTAATTTGATCCCCTATATTGGAGATGGGGCTTAGTGGGACATGTTTTGTTCATGAGGGCGGATTCCTGATGAATGTCATGGTGGTGTCCTCATGGGAATAAGTGCTTTTGCTTCATTCATTCCTACCAGACCTGATTGTCAAAAAGAGTCTGGAACCTTCCTCCTCTCTCTCTCTTCCTTCCTTTCTCACCACATGATGGCTGCTCCTTTTCCACCATGAGTGGAAGCTTCCTGTGGCCTTCACGGAAGCAGTTGCTGGCACCACGCCTCCTATACAGCCTGCAGAAATGTGAACCAAATAAACTTCCCAGTGAATACTAAGCCTCAGGTATCCCTTTATAGCAACACACATGGACTAAGACACACCTGCCTCGAAAGGTTGTTGGGAGGATTAAGTGTGGTGATCATTAGCAGATTGTCAGGTACAAAGCAAATGTTCAATAATGGTTAGTTATTAATAATAATAATAATTACTATTTAGTTTCTTGTTATAGTAAGGAAATGTAAAAAGCAATAAATAAACAAAACAAGATTATCTAAGTAAATGATGTAATAACTTTCTACTGTCTTGAAATTTTATCAGTAACTCAACAGAGAATGTGAGTTGTATAATAACAGATTTATAACTTGTATAAATACATTGCCCCAAGTTAAAGAAAATGAAAGCTTTTTAAAAATATCGGAACAAGTCAAAACAATTGTCTTACTGAAGATAAGGACATCTTCTGGAGGTTTAGATGAGGTCAAAACAGGAGTTGAGATCAAGCCAGCAAGCCTGTTCTGCATCAGACTCTGATTCTGCTCAGTTCTATGTGCTGCTCCAACCTCAGGCTGGCAACCCAATGGTTACAGTAGTGCCCACACTCATAGCAGGACATACCTGGAGCAAGTGGGAAATAAGTGATTATTCACAGAAAATTTCTCAGAAGTGAGAATTATCTTCTTTCTCGGAAATCTCAAGCAAACACCTTCCATCATCTCCTTATTTCTGAACCAACCTTTGTAGGAAGAGGAATGCCCTTTGCTCATTGACATAGA
Organism: Chlorocebus sabaeus; assembly: GCF_047675955.1. Classification (NCBI taxonomy): domain Eukaryota; kingdom Metazoa; phylum Chordata; class Mammalia; order Primates; family Cercopithecidae; genus Chlorocebus; species Chlorocebus sabaeus. Next base: position 113,830,466 of record NC_132913.1, on the reverse strand, counting down.
TCTTCCCATCCCTATCCAATCACTATGGAAAGGGTGATAGGATTAGCCTAATTGTGGGCTAATCAGGCCAATTCTGCTGCATAAAAAGATTTTTCAAATCACATCACTATACAATGAAAAGGGGACAGTTGGGAAAGCCAGCACATACCCTATATGTAGTTCTGCAACCCTTTATCACACAATGGACTTGGAATTTGAAGTTCTTACTCAAAAGTAAGGTAAAGGTGACTTGAGGGAGCAATACTTTGATCTAAAGGGCAGAGTTCATACCGATCCTGTGAGCAGGGAGGGGTCTCAAGTCCAGAAATGTGTGGGGAAAAAGCAGTTATTCATTCATTCTTCCATGTATTAAGTGCTAAATATTTGGTAGATGCTATCTGTCTGCTGGAGCTTACATTCCAGTAGAGGTGAGGATGTATGAGGGACAAGAACAGAGTATAAAATAGGAGGCATGCTGGAGAAGATAAGGAATAATAGCATGATGAATTAAGACAAAGGAAGATCTTCAATATCGCCTATCTCCAGAAAAAGAAGAACAAAGTAAAGAGGGGCAATTGCTTTATAAATGCTTGTACTCTCTGTTCCAGCATTACCACAACCTTAGTTCTCTGGGTGCCAACTTTAACATTGTTTTTCAAATCCATATCTTATTTAAACCATTATTTTCACTACTTTCCACAAAGTAACTCTTTGAAATTTAATTTTATGTTATTTTCATCTTTGCAGTCCTCAAACAGAAGTTTAATATGCTTGTTATATTTTAATAGGTATTCATTAAATGTATAATCAAATTTTTAACAAGTAAAATAAAATCGACAAGTAAGCATTTCTGTATGCCACTTAAAATAATATCCTAGCTGGGCATGGTAGCTCATGCCTGTAATCCCAACACTTTGGGAGGCCAAGGCTGGTGGATCACCTGAGGTCAGGAGTTCAAGACCAGCCTGGCCAACATGGCGAAACCCCGTCTCTACTAAAAATACAAAAATTTTTCAGGAACGGTGACTTGGGTGCCTATAATCCCAGCTACTTGGGATTCTCAGGCTGAGGCCAGAGAATTGCTTGAACCCAGGAGTGGGGAGGTTGCAGTGAGCCGAGATCACACCATTGCGCTCCAGCCTAGGCGACAAGAAACTCTGTCTCGAAAATAGCGATAATGATAATAATAGTAAGTAATAATATCTTAGCAGTGGGACCTGTCTCATGCTTTGAGAAGCATTGTTTTATTCTGATAATCCTTTTGGTAGACTCTAGGTTTTAATTTCAGCGTACCCAATCCAGCTTCAGGGCTCCCTAAGTCTCTAGATTTGGATGTCTTTAGCAACTATTAGAGAAGCATTTTTTCTGGGGATTTCAACTTTTATTTTTAAATCCCCCAAAGCCTTTTTTACTTACCCTGTTGGTGTGTCCTGAGAAAGTTCCCTTTCTTTCTTTCTCAAGATGGAGTTAAAAGTTGGGTATACCCACCCTTCGTTCTCTGCTGACAGCCCTGGTACCCCTGGCTTAGCAAATGCAGTGAACACATTCACCACGGCAGTTTGGCAGATACCTCAACCATGACATTTGCCTTTCACAGATTAAGAAAAGAAGGTGTCCCCTTATGGGCTGCCTGTGCTAAATCCCCTGACACATTTATTTTCGATTTATGGCATATTAGATTTCAGGTTTTTAATTTGCATGTTTCTGGCAAAGCGTCAGAAGGTTGTGTCTTCGCACACGTCTAGAGTTATATGTACATAAAACAAAGGCAAATTCAAAAGGTAAAGCTCAAAGGAGGAAACAAAGGGCATATCTAATTGTTTAACCCAAATTGTTTCGCTCTTTCTGCTGGATGTGTCAGAATATAAAGTGGCACCATTTAAAAAATACTCTAGATTATTTCTGAGGTTGTCCATTGATATTTTTGGTTTTTTACACCTAAATTAAAAGCAATGTCTGACTTTTAAAAACATGTTTTTAACAAAAAAAATACATAACACATACAAAATAGAAGCTTGTTTTCTAATTCAGATCAGTTTTCAAATTGTGTTATGATGAATACAACCAGAAAATTGTGAATAAATTCCTTCTAACAGGGCCTTCATTAAAACTGCTCATAAAGCAGGCTCTTTCCTCTTTACTATTCAGTTCACAAACACTGTTTTTAGACAATAACAACCGTACAATATAATTATGTACTTTGTCTGAAATATTTTATTAACTAAATGATAGGTTTAGATGACTGAATTCTAGTCAGCGTCTGCCACTTGTAACTCAACAATCTGTAGCAGACATGTATAGCCTCTCAGAGGTTCAGGTTTCCTCAGCTGGAAAAGGCATAATAATAGCTGAGTTAAAAGCTGGCTTGTGGACTTGTTAAGGGAATTGAATAAGAAAATCTATGTGGAACTGGTTGGTAAATTCTACAGCACTACAAAGAGTACATCCATATTGTAACATAAAAATTAACTAGCGCATATTGTAATATAATAATAGACCATAATACCACATAATCTCATAAACTTAGAGAGTAGCCAGGACTTATAAACATGCTTGTGATTTCAAATACTATCTCCATATATGTCTAAAAATACATTGGCATGTAGTTGTTCAACTGGTTTGTTCTTCAATAATATTTCTGGATCATTTGTAATTAACATGGATTTTAATTACTGTAGTTGCTTGAATATACTTAGAGTTTCGATTTTTAATTTTGTATTTTGAAGTGGCTTTTGCCAGAGTAGCCTTGTTCGATTGGGCTATATAAACATGTAATTATTTATACCAACTCACGTTAGGTTCATAGTTTAGACTGCCAATTTTCCACTGTTGTAATTATAGCCATAACAGATCTTAAGTTGTTTGAACTAAACAGTTCACTGTCTTTTGAAATTTGCCTTGTAAGTTATACATTCATTAAATTTTTAAAGGTTAACTTACTATACACACACACCCGTACACACACATACAAATTGTGTATGAGACATGCAATTCTTAAAAAGTTGGTAATTCTGATGTTTGATATATGTTTCAGAAACAGTAAATACAACTTTCATTTCAAAATGTTCTTCAGATTTTAAAATAACTTTAATGTCCTTGGACATGAGTACTCTGTAATTAAGTAATCCCTGTTATACAGAAAAAAAGTGTTAGATGTAAATACATAATTCTGCCACCACAGCTAACAGAAATGTTATCATTAAGTGTTTTCTACATTCTTGAAGGAGTGAGTAAATATTTCCAAGTCTGTCTTTTTTTTTTTTTTTTTTAAATGAAAGAAGCATTAGTCATATTGAATATCCAGTTCTAGCCAGGAAACAGGAAAACACAGAAGACATATTATCAAATACTTCTTGAGGGCAAACGTTCTGTTTGTCAACCTTGGCTGCTATGAATGACATTATTAACTAAGGTTCACTATCATAATGCATTTCTTGTAGTTCTCACAGTTCTTAATTCTCTAAGTTGAAATAAATGCTCTTTGCAATATTATGATTCCCAAGTTGGCCTCTGGTTTTGTAGGTAATTTTTAATAGGTATTTTTCACTTATTCATTCTGTTTACTTATAGGGCACAGCTAATTTATGATTGTTCTGATTTAGTTCCGAACGTGGTATGTTGCCTACCACTGAATCATCAAACATAATTCACATATCTATGTCTAGGTAAACACAGCACCCAGTGTATTTAGAGTAATGTTTTCACCAGTAGTTCCTGCAAAACTTTATATATAGCAGTATGGGATGTTGGCATAAACACACTTTTCAGGATAGATCAAAGAAGTTTTTGTGTGAGTAAGGAAAGGTTGACATGAAGCATCTCATAGCCAAATATATATGCTAGATTCCCTTTCAACCCAAGCCACCTTCAGAATGTGCCAGATTTTGATAAAATTGCCTTTTTTTCCTCTCCAGAGCTTGGCTTCACTTATCCATCTCAAATTTTTCTCAGAACAAATCAACTAAAAACTCCCTAAACAAAAGTTATGAGACTCCAAGCCTAATACAGCAGTTTTTCTGAAAACTACTAACCAAAGGTGAGGATATGTACCAGAAAAACACTTGTGCATCTATATATTTTCCAACATCTCCTAAATGACTTATCTTGATTGTGTATGCTGAATCTTTTGTGCGTACACATAAAAAAATTGACATATATATAAATGATTTATAGGCAGAGATGATATTTGTATTTAAATTTGAGCTAATTGTATTCTATCATTTTATTGCCTTACACTCATAATAGATCACATTTAATTTCTTAAATTCAGATGATTTCAGACTTTGTTCCTGTAAGTAATATTATTTTATTTGAATTGCAAATGATCACATAATCTCATTTTTAAATTTCAAGCCTGGGGACCCAAAGATTCTCCTAAAATCCAAACAGACGTTTAACATGAAGAATGTTTACAGACTTACTGAATCAAATGTTTTTTGGTTACTAAATGTTTTGACAGTGCGAAAAGTTTTTAAGAAAAGAAACTAATTTTTGTGTGTGGTTTCCTTTACATAGTAATGGTGTGTACAAATCAATTGTTAAAGCTCCTCAGTTTCTACATTATAGATTCTGCAGAATGCAGCAAAGTATTTTTAAAGTTAATGTCTGTACTTCTTATAGCAAAAGTAAAAGAGATCAGATTTATCCATTAGTATTAAAAAACTAAAAAAAAAAAAAATACTAGATTCAGATATTGGAATACAGGCAATGAAGTTCTGTAACATTAGAGGAGATAAAGTATGAGACATGAGACATAAAGTAAGCAAGCTAGGTCCTACAACTGCCCCAGATTACTGCCTTGACATTTTCCAGGGAGGAGAATGCAACAAAAATCTTGTGGTTACCTGTGTTTTGAAGACAGCATTGAAAGGTAGGAGAGGACAAGGAGTTAGAGTTCCCAAGACAGAGTAATGGTGAACAGAAAGTTGCGTGAAGAGAAAATGAGCTACAAAGACCTGCCAAGGATTCCCTCCTCTGTCTTCAGCTGAGTGAAATTGGTGCATGCATTTGTGGCAGCTAGCAAGGCCAGGAAAATAACTACCTGTAAAGAGCAGGTGGAACAATCCTGGGCTCACACCAAGCCTTTGAAAGTTGATATTCTCGATAATCAGAATAGAATGGAGCCTTGAGTAGAATGTTAGAAAATGGTATTGCCTTAGCAGTAAGGAAAAATGAGGACTGAGTTAAAGACTTTTCTGGTCCCACTTGTAAAGCTTAGAGGCAGGTTTCAAAAACAGGAAACTATTTACAAATGTCTTGAGAAGCCTAGAAAAAAAAAATCTCAAGAATATTTAAAAAATACAAGACTATTTGAATAAATAATTAAAATTTTCCCCAAATTTGATTAGGAGTAGAAATACATTTATCCAAGAAATTCAATAAACAAAGCACAGGAAAATTAAGACAACTGCAAGGCATGCCATAATCAAATAGCCTACTAAGGATAATAAAGAGAAAATTATTAAAAGTAGCTAGAGAAAAAAGACACACTATATATAGTAAAACAAAGATCAGGATGACAAACAATTTCTCTTAGGAAGCAATACAAACCAGAATACAGTGGAAAAATATTTTTAAAGTTTTAAAAGGAGGTATTATTGTCCACCTAGAATTTTATATATAATATAAAGTCTTTCAAAAAACTTAGACAAAATACAATATATTTCTAGAATACAAAAAAAAGGAAAAACATTAATTACTAGTAGGCCTGCATTATAGGAATGTAAAAGGAAGTCTTTCACAGAAGGAAAATTATATTGGGTAGATATCTGGATCTAACAAAAAAGAAAGCGCAGAATTAGTAAGCATGCAGGTAAATATAAAATTATTTTTTATTTTGAAATTCAAAAATAATGATTTAAGTAAAAAGGATATTATATTGTAAAGTTCATAACAAATACAGAACTAGAATGTATGGTAATATCAAAAACTCTGGGATAGGTGAAATGGAAATATTCAGTTGTATATAAAGTGATGTAATATAATTTAAAGGTAGACCATAATAAATTAAATGTGTATATACTAGAAACCCTAAAAGTGAGCGCTACACACACACACACACACACACACACACAAACACAAGGTTAGGACTAATAATCCAACATGGAGATAAAATTGTAAAAGATACTCAATCCTAAAGAATGTAGAAAAAGAGGAAAAAAGGAGACAGAAAATAGATGGAACAAAAAAGAAACACAAAACAACAGGATTGTAGATTTAAACAAAACCATGTCAATAATCACATTATATGTAAATGGCCTAAACATCCCATTTAAAAGACATAGATTGTCAATTTGTCATATTGGATTGAAAAACAAGACTCAACTACTTGCTGACTATGAGAAACTGACTTTACATTAATGCCATATGTAAGTTAAAAGTAACACTACTGAAAAGGAAGTAGGAATGCTAACACAATAGTATATAATGTAGATTTCATGGCAGAGTTCAATAGAGATAAGTAAAGTCATTTCTACAAAATAAAGTGGTCAGTTAATCATGAGGACATACCAATCATGAATGTTTATGCACCTAATAGCAAGCTTCTAAACACATAAAGCAAAAACTGTCAGAACTGAAATAATAAATAATGCAATTCACAAATATAGCCAAAGATAACACCAGTCTCTCAATAATCCCTAGAAAACGAATACCAAAAAATGTATTGGCAAACATATAGAAGACTTCAACAATGTCATCATCTATTTCATCTAATTGACACTTAGAGACTATTACTCCTACCCAGTACAGCATTGTACACATTTTTTTTCAACTACATATAGTACATTTTTTGAGACAGACCATATTTTAGGCTACAAAGCCAGTTTTAGTAAATTTATTTATTTATTTATTTAGAGATGGAATCTCACTCTGTCACCCAGGCTGGAGTGCAGTGGTGCAATCTCGGCTCACTGCAATCTCTACCTCCTGGGTTCAAGCAATTCTCCTGCCTCAGCCTCTTGAGTAGCTGGGACTACAGGCATGCACCACCACGCCCAGCTAATTTTTTGTGTTTTTAGTAGAGACGGGGTTTCACCATGTTAGCTAGTATGGTCTCGATTTTCCGACCTCGTGATCTGCCCGCCTCAGCCTTCCAAAGTGCTGGGATTACAGGCATGAGCCACGGAGCCCAGCCAAGTGTTAGTAAATTTAAAAGCATAGTAGTTCCTCCTCCTTCATGGAGGATATGTTCCAAGACTCCCAGTGGGTGCCTAACACGGAAGTTAGTACTCAACCATGTAGGCACTGTGTTTTTCCTATGTATTTATACCTATAATAAAGTTTAATTTATAAATAGAGCACAGTAAGAGACTAACAAAAATGATAATAAAAAACAATTATATCAATAGGCTGTACTAAAAGTAATGTGAAAGTAGTCTCTCTCTTTACTGTCAGAATTCTGTAATGTCTTCAGACCATGGTTGACTATGGGTAAATAAAACTGCAGAAAGTTAAACTGCAGACAAAAGGGGACAACTGTATCCAAGTAATACAAAATAAATTTTATGATGATTATGAAATTAGCAATCAATAGCAGAAAGTTCTCTTTAAAAATTTTCCAAAGTGTGAGAATTAAGAAACTTACAGCAAAGTTAAAGAATAACTAAAACAGGAGATTAGAAAATATTTTGAGCTGAATGAAAAATGAAAACAATATGAAAGCAATTCTGTTATGCAGCCAAAGCATTGTTTAGAGGGAAATTTATAACATAAAAATCCTGAAAACCTGTGACATCTTTAACAACTAGAAAATTAAGAGAAGATTGAACCTAAAGTAAGTGTAACAAAGGAAATAGTAAATATAAGAGCAGAAACTACTAAAATATGAAATAGAATAACAATAGAGAAAATCAATAACACCAAATGCTGATACTCTTATAAATCTTTAGTCAGACTAATCAGGAAAAAAAAAGATAAGACACAAATTGTCAATATCAAGAATAACAGATGAAAGACCTCTGTAGAACTTACACATATTATAAAAGGAAAATAAAGAAATATTACAAATAAATTTATGTCAATTTCTACAATTTAGGTGAAGTAGACAAATTCTTTGAAAAACTGAAACTACTAAAGCACTGCAAGAAGATATAGATATACATATATATATATAAACAGATGAAAGATATGTATAGACATAGATATGTAGAGATTCATGAACAGTCTGTATCTACTAAAGAAACTGAATCTGTGGTTCAAAACCTTCCCACAAAGAGAACTTCAGGTGCATATAGCTTTACTGGTGACTTTTCCCAAACATTTAAGAAGAAAAAAAATGCCAATTTTACACAAACTTCACCAAAAAGTTAAAAAAGAAGGAACACTTTCCAACTTATTTCATGAGGCCAGCATTGGCCTGATAGCACAAGCATATAAAGGCATTTAAAAAAGCCTACAGCATCTCAAGATTTAGCCACTCAAGAAATAGTGCTGAAACAATTGGATATCTAAATGCAAATCAAAACAAAACTCCAAACCAAAAGTATTTTAAAAAATTTTTAAAAATTATATTTTACCATATAAAATATTAACTCCAAATGGATATTCCTAAATATAAAGCCAAAAATTATAAAGTTTCTGCAAGAAAACACACGAGAATTATCTTTCTCATCTTAAATTAGGCCAAGATTTATTAGATTTAGGACCAAAAGCATGGTTCCTAAAGGAAACATTGATAAACTGAACTTTATTAAATTATGAACAAAGTCGTCTGTTTTCTGGAAGACATTGTTAAGAAAACATGGACATGGCCGGGCGCAGTGGCTCATCCTTGTAATCTCAGCACTTTGGGAGGCCAAGGCAGGCAGATCACCTGCGGTCAGGAGTTCGAGACCAGCCTGGCCGACATGGTGAAACCCTGTCTCTGCTAAAAATACAAAAATTAGCCAGACTTGATGGCAGATGCCTGTAATCCCAGGGATGCTGAGGCAGGAGAATCACTTGAACCCAGGAGGTGGAGGTTGCAGTGAGCCGAGATCGTGTCACTGTACTCCAGCCTGGGCAACAGGTAAGACTCTGTCAAAGAAAAGAAAAGAAAAGAGAAGGGAAGGGAAAGGGAAAGGGAAAAAGAAAGGAAAAGGAAAAGGAAAGGAAAAGGAAAAAGAAAAGGAAAGGATGGACACATAGAGAAGAACCACACACATGGGGACCTATCAGAGGGTGAAGGATGGATGGAAGGAGATGATCAGGAAAAGTAACTAACAGGAACTAGGATTAATACCTGGGTGATGAAATAATCTGTACAACAAACCCACATGACACAAATTTACCTGTATAACAAGCCTGCACATGTACCCCTGAATTTAAAAGTAAAAGTTAAAAAAAGAAAGAAAATGGAAAAGACATACCAAAGACTGCGAGAAAATGTTTGCAAATCAAATGTTGGATAGAGGACTTGTTTTCAGAAAATATAAAGAACTTTCAAAACTCAACAATAAGAAAGGAAATAACCAAATAAAGGAATGGGCAAGAGATCCAATCAACTCTTCACCAAAGAAAAAAAAAGAATGGCAAATAAGAACATGATAGGATGCACAGCACCATTAATAATTATAGAAAAGCAAATGAAAACCACAAGGGGCTACCCTTCTGCATACACAATGATAGTAAAAAACAAAACACAATGGTAGTGCCAAATTTTGGCATAGACGCAAAGTAAAATATACTGTTGGTAGGAATGCAAAATGGGGAAGCTTATTTAGCAAATAGTTTGGTAGTTTCTTGTACTTTTAAATATCTACTTGTCATATTCCCCAGAAATCTTACTCCTAATTATTTAAAGGAAGTGAAAAATTATGTTCATATAAAAAATCTGAACTCAAATGTTTATTATAGCTTTTTTTGTGATCACCCCAAACTGGAAGCAACCAAAATGCCCTCAGTTGGTGAATGGATGAATATTGTATAGATATACAATGGAATAAAACTCAGTAATAAAAATAAACAAGCTGTATTAGCAAGGTTCTCTAGAGGGACAGAATTAATAGGATATATGTATATATGAACGGGAGTTTATTAAAGAGAATTGATTCACATGATCACAAGGTAAAGTTCTATGATAGGCCATCTGCACGTTGAAGAGCAAGGAAGCCAGTGGTGGATCAGTCCACGTTGCAAAACCTTTAAAGTAGGGAAGCCAACAGTGCAGCCTTCAGTCTGTGGCCAAGACCCGAGAGCCCCTGGCAAACCCCTAGCGTAAGTCCAAGGGTCCAAAAGCTGAAGAACTTGGAGTCTGCTGTTCAAGATCAGAAAGCATCCAGCACGGGAGAAAGTTGAAGACTGGAAGACTCAACAAGTCTGCTCTTTCCAACTTCCTCTGCCTGCTTTATTCTAGATTCACTGGCAGCTGATTAGATAGTGCCAACCCAGACTGAGGGTGGGTCGGCCTCTCCCAGTACACTGACTCAAATGTTCAACTCCTTTGGCAACACCTTCGCAGACACACCCAGGAATGAGGTGGGAGAATCACTTGAACCCAGGAGGCGGAGGTTGCAATGGGCCGAGTTCACACCACTGCGATTTGGTTATTTGCTTTCTTATTGTTGAGTTTTGAGAATTCTTTATATTTTCTGAAAACAAATCCTCTATCCAATATTTGATTTGCAAATATTTGCATCTTTCAATTCATTCAAGTTGACACTCAATATTAATTGTCACATAAGATATGGATGTGTGTACCAACATGGCAGACTCTTGCATTAGTTTGCTAGAGCTGTAGTAATAAAGTCACAAAAACTGGGTGGCTTAAACAGTAGAAATTTATTGTGTCATAATTCTGGAGACTGAAAGTCTGAGATCATGGTTTCAGCAGAGTTGGTCCTTCTCAGGGCTGAGAGGCAGAAACTTAAATACATCTCCCCTAGCTTCTGGTAAATTTCTGGTAATTTCAGTGTTACTTGGCTTGTAGAAGTATCATCCCAGTCTCTGCCTTCGTTTCCCCATGGCATTTTTCCTATGTGCATGTTTGTATCCAAATTCCTCTCTTTTATAAGGACACCAGTCATATGGGATTAGGGCTCACTCTGCTCCAGTGTGACTTCATGTTAGCTTAACAATTATATCTATAATGTTCCTTTTTCCTATGGATATATAGTAATGTATAAATAATGGAATATTATTTAGCCATGCAAAAGAATGAAATCCTACCACTTTTGACAATATGGATAAAACTTGAGGGTTTCATGCTAAGTTAAATAAGTCAGAGAAAGAAAAAAATGATCTCACTTGTATGTGGAATTGAAAGAAGTTGAACTCATAGAAACAATAGAATGCCAGGTGCTGGGGAGCTGGGGGAGAATGGTGGATGTTGGTCAAAGGCACAACCTTTCAGTCATTGTGATGAATACGTTCTGGGGATCTAGTATTCAGCATTGTGACTGTAGTTAACCATACTGTATCATACACTTCAAATTTGTTCAGAGCAGATCTTAAATGTTCTTACCACCTGCCCCTCCCCACAATGGTAACAATGAGGTATTAGATGTGTTAACTAACTTGCTGTGGTAATCATTTCACAATACATATAAATATCAAAGTGTCACATTATACACATTCAGTTTGTCCAATCTTATGTCAATTATAACTCAATAAAGCTGAAGAAAAATCAATAGGAGCAGAAGTCTCCATATACATTAATTTTTAATACAACATTGTTTTACTAAAAAGTTAGGAATAGTTTAAGTGTTCATTGATAAAAAGAATGTTCAAAATGTATTACCAATGTTTTGAAATACAAAACACAACTGTTAAAATGTTGTACACCTTAAATACATGTGAATTATTTTTGTCAATTATTCTGCGATGATGCTAACATTTAAAAAAAAAAAAAAAAAAAAAAGGCTGGGCATGGCAGCGATGTCTGTAAACTCAGCACTTTGGGAGGCCTAGGCAGGCAGATTGCTTGAGCTCAGGAAGTTCAAGACCAGCCTGAGCAACATGAAACAACCCTGTCTCTACAAAACATACAAAACTTAGCCAGATGTGGTAGCGCCATGCCTGTAGTTCCAGCTACTTGAGAGGCTGAGGTGACAGGAATGCTTGAGCCCAGGAAGTTGAGGCTGCAGTGATCTGTGATCACAACACTGCACTTCAGTGTGGACCACAGAGCCAGACCCTGTCTCTCTCTCACACACACACAAAATAATAAAATCTAATCAGTCAATCAATCAATGATGTAGATTGGTAGATTTTCATTTATTCATACAGAAGGTGTTCATGGTACAACAGACTAATGCCACAGTGCCTACCAAGACCAGATGCTTCTTTGCTTGAGAACTGCAGAATGTTATTCTCAATGCCTAATATAGATGGAG